>NC_083411.1:46951151-47265503 GCF_020745735.1 Hemiscyllium ocellatum | reverse complement strand
CAAAATGTTCATTCTCTTCTCTCCACAAATGCTGCCAGACGTGCTGAGTACATCCAGTATTTTCTGTTTTTAGATTTCCAACATAGCCAGTATTTTGGTTTGCATTTCCATTGTTAGAATTAATGTTAGTGTACATTTGTCATCACTGACTCTAATTTGGATGCAGGCTTTTCCTATGATACATTGATGAATTTCAATTTGCTCCTAACCTTGAACATTTAATCTAGGCTGCTGTTTCATTGAAGTACCACCTTTCACATGAGGTGCTATACGAATGCCCTATGAAGATTCATTTAAATGCTTTGAGACAACAGAGCAGATTGTTAGATACTAATAGCTCCAATGTTTTGTTTGTTGTCCTGGTGTAAAATTGTCTGACTTTACATAGGTTATAAGGCAGAGAGACTCTAGTTGCTCTCCAGCCAGAGAAAAGGCCTTTTAAGATTTCATGTCAAACATGCTTAGAGCAGAACTTCAGTGTTTTTGAGAAGAGGGATATACTGTTAAAGTTTTTTTGCCTTTTATCCATCATGACAAAATCACAAAGATTCCAAATTTCAAAGAGGACAACAATTTATACTGTATGAAAAAAGGCCACTGGTTGGTTGGCAAGTTGACAGGTTGACATTTCGCCACAAGATTGCAGTAGGGGACAATTGTCACTTATACTTTTTGTTTACTTCAAAAGGATGCAATGCTTGGACCTGTTACTCTTTTTGCAAAGGATGTAGCTTCCAGCAGTTATGAGAGAGACTAATTGAGACTCGGCTAATGAATTGCTTGTTAGCTTCATTCTTAGTGCCCACAGGATAGCTCAACATTCATAATGGCAATTATTTATTATTTTCCTTGTTGCTAAGAGCAACATGAAATTAATTGTACTTCATGCTAAAAATACATCCTATTCATTCAAAAGATGTGTGATAAAATGGTTGATTTTTTTTAGTTTCCGGGTAGGGAAGGAGTTCGATATGAAGGTTAACAGTCCATTTAAGAATCACACCTGTTGCAGTATGGATGGTTGTGATGCCACCAAGAATATATCTGTCAGGACAAAAGTTCATTATGTGGAGATGGTCTGTTTCTGTGAAACAGAATTTGAATTGTTCCTTATGTTCCACTTTGGGACCAAATGGCCGCCTCCTCATTAGCCGCACATATATGGAAAGTTGTCCATATTTTCCATAGAAGGTTGAAACCTGGGACTGACTTCATTTGGCTGATGTCTGTCTGTTTGTCATATGTGGAGCATTTTCATGTCGAGACTATGGGTTTTCAGACGAGCGGGTGAGCTTTCTTTTCAGCGTCCATGGAATTGCTTTGGTAATTGTCTGCCAGGATGTTTTCCTTTCAGTCATCTAAAGCTTTAATATATGCAAGTACAAAAAGCCACTTCAGCTATGGTGGTCTCAACACCCTCAAAATAATTCTAGTCATGACTTGCTAAAGATGCAAAGTCTATCATGTTTATATGCAGTTCCTGTGCCAGGTTGAGTAACAGCGCTGTTGATTGGGATAACAATTGTTCTCAGTTAACTATAGTTTTCATTGAATCCTTTGAACAGAGAAACACATGGGGAAGAATCTGTGTATACGATTACTTTTAGTTTATAAACAGCCTCCAGATCACCAGTCGTAAAACTGGACATTACACTGAAGATTTTATTCCTCATCATAGGGGTCATGGAGACCCACACATTAGAGTGTCATGAACAGATGTCTAGTCTGTGCTGATCATGGAGACACATGCACAAGAGTCTCGTGAACAGATGTTTGGTCTGTACTGATCAAGTATTCAATTTAATTTTAACAGATCTGTACTTGACGACATTTCCTCGCCTTAGTTTCATAACCTTAGTATTCCTGCCAAACACAAAATATCATCTCAATTTCTAAATTTTAAGGGGAAATTTAAATTCAGAAGATGTCCTCTTTGTGTGATGCAGTCCATCCTGACCTCACCCTTGCTTGACTGACCTCTAGTTTGACAGTTTGTTTCCATATTATGGTCGTCCCCACCAACAAAGATTGTTCCTCTCCATTCACGCACAGATGTTAAATGTTCCACACTCAATAAAATTTAACCTGTTCTCATAATTTAACTATTACTATCCTAGAATGCGGACTACACCCCCCCCCCACTCCATTTGCTTTTGTTACTAATAAGATGCTTGACAGGTGGGGAATATAGTACGTTGGGTGCACATGCACAACAGACCTCACCTGGAGGGCTCTGATACAAATACACTTGGCAGCCCCAAAGTTTGCATTGAGGGTAGCTATCAAAATTTTTTTTTGGGGTGGCTATTTTTTAATTTTCAGGGTTCATGTTTTCATTCTCACCAACTCAATTTTTGACTGTTGCCATCATGTAGGCATTTGGTGTATTCAGACATCTCAGAAACAGATTAGAAGAGTTCAACAATATCTTGAAAGTACAACTCTCAATTTAACTTAAAGCTACAATACACAAGGAAAGTGGAAATTTCTTAGATATCACTTTTTCTTTAAATTCATGAACGATAGAAAGGTCTAAGTTAGCAACTAGCGACTGTCTTTCTGTCATATTTGCACAAATCTGGAACGTTACTGGGATTTCGTGAGACCTTTGAGGAGTCCAGGACATGTTGGAGTACACTTAAGAGGAAGATCAGGAAGGCAAAAGGCAAGAGATAGCTTTGGCAGGTATTTGGATAATCCAAAGAGATTCTACAATATGTTAAGGGCAAAAGACTAACTAGTGAAAGAGAGAAAGTAGGGCCTCTTAAAGATCAATGAGGCCATCTTTGTGTGGAACCACAGGAAATGGGTGAGATTCTAAATAAATATTTTGTCAGTATTTACTGTGGAGACAGACATGGAACCCAGGGAACTTGGGGAAACAAATAGTGATGTCTTGAAAATGGTGCATATCACAGAAAAGGAGATATTGGAGGTCTTAAAACATGCAAAGGTAGATAAATCCCTGTGATCTAATCAAATCTATCCCAGATTTGGAGATGCCAGTGTTGGACTGGGGTGGACAAAGTTAAAAATCACACAATACCGGGTTATAGTCCAACAGGTTTAATTGGAAGCACACTAGCTTTCGGAGTGCCGCTCCTTCAGGACATTGTGGGAAACTAGGGAAGAAATTTGAGTCCTGAGCAGAGGTATTTGTATTATCAACTGCCATGGGTGAGGTGCTACAGCCTGGTGAATCCGATGTCAATGGGTAAGTTGTTGGAGGGCGTTCTGAGAAACAGAGTCTATATACATTTGGAAAGGCAAGGAGTGATTAGGGATAGTCAGCATGGCTTTGTGTGTGGGAAGTCTTGTCTCAGAAACCTGATGTGTTTTTTGAAGAGGTGACTCAGGAAATGGATGAAGGTAGAGCTGTGGGCCTCCATGTCTACATGGACTTTAGCAATGCCTTCAACAGGCTTTCATGTGGTAGAATGGTTAGTAAGGTCAGATCACATGGGATCCAGAGAGAGCTAACCAGTTGGATACAAAATTGTTTTGTGGGAAGGAGATAGAGATAGGATGGTGGTTGAGGGTTATTGTTCAGACTGGACTCTGTGACCGGCGTTGTGATACAAGGGTCATTTATATAAAACAATTTAGATGAGGATATAGGCAGCATGGTTTGTAAGTTTGTGAATAACACCAAAATTGATGGTATAGTGGACAATGATGTAAGTTATCAAAAAGTAAAAAAGAAACTTGATCAATTCGGCCAGTAGGCCGAGGAATGTAGATGCACTTCAATTTAGCTAAATGCAAGGTGTTCATTTTGATAAGACAAACCAGGGCAGGACTAAGTTAATGGTGGGGCCCTGGGAGTGTTGTCAAACAAAATGACCTTGGGTTTCAAGTACATAATTCCTTGAAAGTGACGTCGCAAGCAGACAGGATGGTGAAGAAGACATTTAACATGCTTGCCTTCATTGGTCAGTGCATTGAGTACAGTGGATGGGCTGTCATGTTGCAGCAATGCAGGACATTGGTGGGACACATTTGGAGTACAGAGGAACCTCGATTATCTGAACGAGATGGGCGGGCACTATTTCATTCGGATAACTGATTATTCGGTTAATTGATTCAATGCCTTTCCTCTGGGGTTCGGAGTTTTCTGTTGAGTCCGCTCCCCTTTTAGGAGACTAGGCAGCAACACACTGCGTGCAAGCCCCTGCTCGCCCCTAGAACCTCCGTCCGTCCGTGCACTCAACCTGTCGAACTCGGTGCCCCTTCCACTGTGTCCCCCAGCCCTCCTCTTAACCCCACCATCTGTCCAACCCCATCCCACTTCCGCCCTGCCCCCAAACCTGTCCCCCTTTTTCCCCACCCCGTCCTCACCCAAACCCTGTCCCCTTTCTGCCCCGCCCCCAAATCCGTCCAAGCTCATCCGCCTTCTGCCCGCCTCCTTCCCCCCTCCCAAACCTGTTCAACACTGTCCCACTTCCCCCCTGCTCCCCGAACCCATCCAACACCATTTCCCCTTCCCCTCCCAGACCTGTCCAACATTGCCCCCCCCCCCCCCCCCCCACTTCCTCCCCACACCCATCCAACACTGCTCCTCTATCCACCCCTGCCCCCACTCCCTCACCATGGCAGCCTGACTGGGCACCAACAACCGGATTGGTGGTGCTGCTGTCTCCTCCCCCCCCCCCCGCAAAAGAGTCTCCAAATACAACAAACACACACACACACCTACCCACTCACTCACTCACTCACACTCTATCTGGAGATGGTGGGTTGAGGGTACACACCTATGTAGAACTCTAGGGAGAGTGTGGGGACACACCATGAGGGCCGGTGGTCAGTCATTTGGAGACGGTGCCTGGCTCCCATCAGTCCAGGCCTACTGTTGGCAGCATTTCAGTAAACTGAGTTCACTTTTAATCACTGTAAACAAAAGACGCGATCACTGTTAGAAACACGTCTTTGATGTAATGTTTCTATCGGGACCTTGAGATCTCCTTTTGGATAATCTGATATTCGGATAATCGAGGTTCCTCTGTGTTGTGTCCAGTTCTATTTGCCCTGCTATAGGAAGGATTTTATTATACTGGAAAGGGTGCAAAAAAGATTTATAAGGATCTTACCGAGACTGAAAGGTTTGAGTTGTACGGAGAGACATGTAGGCTGGGTCCTTTTTCCCTGTAGTGGAGGAGCTGAGGTGTAAACTTAGAGGTTTATAAAATAATGAGAAGCATGGAGTCCAAAATTAGAGGACGTAGGGTTACGCTGAGAGGTGTAAGAATTAAAAGAGACCTGCAGGGCAACCTTTTCCACATAAAGGGTTTGTAGAACATATATGGCATATATAGAATGAACTTCCAGAGAAAATAGTCGAAGCGAGTACAATTACAACATTTAAAAGACATTTGGACAGATTATGGGATAGGGAAATGTGCTGAATATAGCTGAATGGGACTAGTTCAGTTTCAGAAATCAGTTTGGCATGGACAAGTTGGGTCGAAGGGTCTGTCTCTGTGCTACGTGACTTTATGACTATACTTTCAATTAGGACTTTCAATCCTTTTTACTACTTCACATTTCATCTCAACTTCAAATTTAGCAATTAACAGTGCTCATTACAGTAAGTTTTACAGCACTTTTTCCAAGTATAGTAACTTCTGAACATATGCAACTTAAACCAGAGAATCCTCATTCCTTCGCAAAGAATACATTACCTCAGTGATTCCATTTGACTGAGTATTTATTTGTTGATAGGTTTAAAACTGTTCTGCCTTTCTGTTATACATCCCTCTTGAACCCCCCCCAAAACCCCTGAAAGCTATTCCCTTCCAGCCTCCTTCTGCCCATGTGTATCTGACCGTCTTCGCCACCTCTTCCGGTCACTTGTAGCTCCTTCTCTTCACTCCTATTCCACAACCTTCATATAGTCTGCTTCAACCCTTTATACCCCATTTGCAGCTTCCAGCCCCATGATCACCCTGCACATGACATCCTCATTGTGGAGAAAGTTCCAGCAGACAGATCCCCACTTACCAGGTTAATGGTGGTATCCTTATCTCTGCTGTCCGCTAATGGCAGACCTTCGATCCCAGATTCTGTTTAAAATAGGCTCTCCCAACTCCAACTAAAGTGGTGTTGTAGGGGTGGGGACGGGGGGATGCTGCCAACTCTCTCACTGTTGTTACCTGTTTATCTTTTATGCCCCTTGGTCCATCATTTGCAGGTTGCTTCTCTCTCCAGCCTGCTGCTTTTAGGTCAACCAACCACACCCAACACGCATGCACACACCCACTGTGTATTTTAAACATTGATTGTGATGCATTAATCCATTGTAGCAAGTAAATAACTGTAGTTTTTAAAGTGACATAACATTAGTAAGGGCCACAAGTGTTTCTCCTCATTTCAGGAAAAGTTGTTGGAGATATTTGCAATGCCAGGTGATAATCAAGTACAAACCTTTTTGGAAAACTGACCTTTTGCTTTAGAAAGGTTCTTTCTTACAGTTGTCAGTGTATGTGGCTGATTTAGTAGAGAACAAAATAGTCATGCGTGGAATTTTGGGAAAATTGATTTCATTTCCTTATCTCTGTGCATTTTGAAGATCAACTTTTCCGAAGTGATGATCTTATGATCTTTGTTTGTTCATTTGTTACTTCTAGAGAAACAAAGTTTTTTTTTAAAGAGACTGGAAATTTTTATTAAATCAATTTTTCTCAATTCTTTTTCAAGTAAAAAAATTTGGCTCTGTCTCTGTCACTTATGAACAGTTTTCAGTTTTCCAATGACATTTTGTCAGGTGTAATAATTGGTGCAGATTGCCAATTTCAAATTTATCTTTAATCAACCTGTTTTGGCAAGTTATGACACCTCCCTGGGACATTCGGCACTTGAGCCTAGATCTATTACCACTGCATCACAAGAACCATTGTGGGTTTCATAATCTCTGACTGAGTGGTGGATTTAAGGAATAACTAAGATTAAGAGTGGTTTGCAGTGGATTTTTTCTCTATTTCCTTTCAATAACAATGGCAAGACAATTAATTGTAATTCCCTACTTAAACTGAGTGTTGTGAGTCACGCATATGATGGATGTGAAATCTTTGAAATTGGTGAAACCAGATGTTTTTTGGCAGGTTTCCTTCTGTAATGATGAGTGTTTATTGTGTTCAATTTAACAATGTGAGAGTTTTCATAGTTTGCTTCCCCCCCCCATCACCACCTCAGTTAACCTGCATAAGGCTAAGGTTGGTGAATTGACCTTTTGAAATTACCAGGATTTAAACTCCTAACCTCCGTATTACTAGTTTAAAGCTGTAACCAATGAGTTACCATCTTAAGTAGGTGACATACTACACTCTTGCTGGTATTTGTAGTCTGTCACAGCACTGCTGCAGTAATAAATTGATATAAGGCCAGAGCACCAAGAATTACTTCAGTAATCACTTTTACACTTGCAATAATTAAAAAAAGGCTAATAGTGGAGTAAATTGTTTTGAAGCTGATGCTCAGGTTCTCATCCTGCATTCTTGATGCTTACTGCCGCAGTTCAAATTAAGTTGATGTTTTCTCTCTTTTGTTTCCACATCATAAGCAATCCAATTAATGTAGCATAAAACTGCCTTTCACTTCGGAAAAGTTGATCTTCAAAATGCATGCTTCATTTGTGCTGAAGATTTAATCAGTTCACCTGGATTCCCAAAGGAGCTGATTTGTGGTCAACATTTTAACTCATGAGCCAAAAGAAAAATTAGTTTAATAATGCAAACCAATCGATCAAAACAGGTCCACATAATTTAAGAAGAAAACTTGCATTTAAGAATCTACCTCTCTCTGCCCCAAAGCTCTCTTCAGGTAATGAAGTGTGGTGGAAGTGAAGCCATTGCTATTTGGCAAGAAACACAGCAACCATTTTCTGCACAGTGAACTCTCTCAAATAGCAATGAAACAATGATCTGACGATTTCTTTTATGTGCTGGCTTGGACACCAGGGTAACTTATTTTCTGTTATTTGAAATAGTGTCTTTATATCTATCTACAAAAACATGTGAAGCATTGATTAAATATCATGTCTGATAGACCACTTCTTACATTGAAATACTCTCTCCAAAGTGCAGTAGAATGTCAGCCTGAATTATGTGCTAGTTGCTGGAATTGGGACTTTGAACCTAAAACCTGCAGATTCAGACGAGAGTGCTGTTTACTAAGCCAAGACTGATGTATGACTAAGACTTGAGAATGATGCAGAACGTACAATATTGAAGCCTGTCAACCTGATCTTTATATATAATGACTGGAACAAACATGCTAAATAGCAGTAGCAAAAATCATGTTTTATTAGTATTTTGCTGACTGGGCTCATTGCAAAAGCACCAACACTGGTGTATGTAATAGCCTGGAGCTTTAGAAGATGTTATCAATCAGTGTTACCCCATTACTTCCACATAATGCTGTATTAGACAGCTCTTTTCTGGTGATAATGTCAGAATTCCTCACAGCAGTAAGTGCAGCCAATGCTGGTGAAGGATTTTATCATTTCACTGAGCAAAGAAAACAGTTGTGGCATTGAACAGAAGAAGCCTCCATTCTTCTTCAGGGGGATTTGATCTGGAAGAAAAGAAGATCAGGAGGCCAAATAATGAAGTGGAGAGCAATTTCTAAACCAGTGTCAAGATAATCTCCCAGAACTGTGCACCTAGCCTCAGCAGTTATGAAACAAGCTGATGACACTGTTTCAATATAGCGCCCGGTGAGGAATCACAGAAGTTAGGGAGGATGGAGTTCTCTCAATTTCACCTTCTGCCAGGAAACCCCAGAACTCTAGATGTATGAACTTAACAAGGGTAAGATTTGTAGGCACAAACTGAAAATGTATACTAGTACGTGATATTGAGCACTAACGTGCTAACCGCCCATACAGTATTCCATGCTAATCTTCCGCATTGAAGTTTCAGCGGATTAATTGGCCATCATTTCAGTGTGCTTGTATGATTTTGCTGCTCCATTTGCAGCATTGTGCTTCAAAGCAGTCAATTGTACATTACTTTCCTTTTGAAAAGGCCCAAAGGAATTTAATAAGATGCAATATAAATGCAAGCCTTGTTTTATGATAGCTATACTTGAAAAGTTCCTTATGAAGTTAAAACAATCCTTTAAAATGGATGCTAAGAATATATGGTTGCTGGACAAAATTGTAGAAGACATGGAAATCTATTCATCCCATTCAGTATAACTCATCTTGAGGAATGAAACTCTGAGTTTATTGTCCTTCATATTGTCTGTGTTGTGATATGGATCCATCCATCTATTCATTTTACAAATTAGAAAGCAACAACAGAAATATATCTGTGAAGAAACTTGCTTGCTAGTCTCCTAATTTTCATCTCTTCCCATAAGGAAAACATTCTTTCAGCGCTCACTGTAAGGAACCTTGGGCATTTTCTTATCAAACTTTTCAGAGTTGCTGTTGTACACCTCCTATAGCAGGTAGAACTTGAACCTAGGCCATCTCACGACCACTGCACCATAAGAACCCATTCCCAATATATGTTTCCGTAAGATTACATACATCCTGTTATCAGCACCTTCTTATAATAGTATGATTATCTACAATTTGAAGTATTTATTCAAAGTTTGTGAGAAGATTTGTAGTTCGGGTGCTCGTTGTTGTGGTTCTGTTCGCCGAGCTGGGAGTTTGTGTTGTAGATCGCTTCTGTGATCTTTCCTCCGGCATTTGTAGTGGTTTGAATCTGCCGCTTCCGGTTGGTTTTGCTCATGCTGGCAATGTGGTGTACAAAATCCCATGCAAGGACTGCACAAAACACTGCATAGGACAAACAGGAAGACAGCTAACGATCTGCATCCATGAACACCAACTAGCCACGAAACGACACGACCAGCTATCCTTAATAGCCACATACACAGATGACAAGCAACATGAATTCGACTGGGACAACACTACTACCAAAGGACAAGCCAAACAGAGAACAGCCAGGGAATTCCTAGAGGCATGGCACTCATCCACAGATTCAATCAATAAGCACATCGATCTGGACCCAATATACTGACCACTGCAGTGGACAGCTGAAACTGACAACTGGAAGCGGCAGATTCAAACCACTATAAATGCCGGAGGAAAGATCACAGAAGTGCTTCACAGGAGGCTCCCAAGCACTGAGGATGTCACCTAGACAGGGGATGAAACGTCTGCAACACAAACTCCCAGCTTGAAGTATTTATCCCTTTTGAACAGTCATATTAACTGTAATCATGAGTTAGTTTTCTGTTAGTATTGCTTCCTAGAAATTGTATTGTCGCAGCTACTGTATTAGCTTTCAAATATTCAGGGTAATTAAAAGTAATCGCATTTGACACTTGTAATTTTGAAGTTTTTTTTTCCGGGATTCTCATCGAATCGTAATAATTTTGTATGATTATCTATGCTCCTATTGATTCCCAAAAGGCTGATATTTATAAGGCACAGTATACAGGAGTGGACATTTTGAGCCTTATTTTTCCTGGAATATCTCTATGATTTCAGAGTTTGAGCATGGGACCTTTCATACAGCACAACTGTTAGCGTTTCCGGGAATAAGGAAATGGCCTGCAGAAATAACCAGTGGCTTTGTTTGTGGGAAATTATGCCTCACGAACTTGATTGAGTTTTTTGCAGAAGTAGCAAAGAGAATTGAGGGTAGAGTGGTGGACGTGATCTATACAGATAAGGCGTTTGACAAGGTTCCTCGTGGCAGACTAGTTAGCAAGCATAGATGGCAAAGAACAGAGACAAAGAATAGAGGCAGAACTAGCTATTTGGAATTAGAACTGGCTCAAAGTTGGAACCAGAAGTTGGCGATGGTGGTGGTGCAGGGTTGCTTTGCAGACTGGAGGCCTGTGACAAGGATCGGTGCTGGGTCCACTACTTTTCGTCATTTATGTAAATTATTTCGATGTGAACATTGGAGTCATGGTTTGTAAGTTTGTTGTGTCATGGATAGCGAAGGAGGTTACCTCAGAGTACAGTGGGATGTTGATCAGATGGGCCAATGGGCTAAGGAATGGCAGATGGAGTTTAATTTAGATAAATATGAGGTGCTGTATTTTAGGAAAGCAAATCTTAGCAGGACTTGTACACTTAATGATAAGGTCCAAGGGAGTGTTGCTGAGCAAAGAGACCTTGGAGCGAAGGCTCATAGTTCCTTGAAAATGAAGTCAAGTAGGTAGAATAGAGAAGAAAGCGTTTGGTATGCTTGTCTTTATTTATCAGTGCATTGAGTATAGGAGTTGGGAGATCACATTGCAGCTGTATGGGACGTTGGTTGGGCCATTATTGGAATACTGCATGCAGTTCTGGTCTCCTTTCTATTGGAAGGATGTTGTGAAACTCGAGAGGGTTCAGAAAAGATTTATAAGGATGTTGCCAGGATTCGAGGATTTGAGCTATAGGGAGAGGCTGAACAGGCTGGTGCTCTTTTCCCTGGAGCGTCGAAAGCTGAGGGGTGACTTCATGGAGATTTATAAAATCATGAGGGCATTGGATAGGATAAACAGGCAAAGTCTTTTTCCTGGGGTGGGGGAGTCCAGAACTAGAGGGTATAGGTTTAGGATGAGTGGAAAAAGATTTAAAGGGGACCTAAGGGGCAACTTTTCCACTCAGAGGGTGGTGCATGTATGGAATGAGCTTCCAGACGAACTGGTGGAGGCTGGTACAATTACAGCATTTAAAAGACATCTGGATGGATATATGAATAGGATATAGGAAAGGTTTGGAAGGATATGGACCAAGTGCTGGAAAATGGGACTAAATTGGGTTGGATAGCTGATTGGTGTGGACGAGTTGGACCAAAGGGGTCCGTTTCTGTGCTAAACATCTCTGCGACTCTGAGAGGCTGAATGGGCATGGACTATTTTTCCTGGAGTGTTGGCTGAGGGATGACATGATAGAGGTTTATAACATCATGTGGGGCATGGTTAGAGTGAATAGACTAAGTTTATAGACTGGGGAGGGGGGAAGGTGGGAGGAGGTGGTGGAGCAGAGGGAGGAGTCCAAAAACTAAAGGGCATAGGTTTACAGTGAGAGAGGAAAGGTTTAAAAGGGACCGAAATGGTAACGTTTTTGCACAGAGGATGGTGCGTGTATGGAATGAGCTTCCAGATGAAGTGGTGGAGGCTGGTAAATTACAGAATTTAAAAGGCATCTGGATGGCTATATGAATAGGAAGAGGTGAGAGGGATATGGGCTGGATGCTGGCAAATGGGACTAGATTTATTTAGGATATCTGGTTGGCATGAACAAGTTGGATCAAAAGGCTTTTTTTCTGTGCTGTATATTTCTATGACTGTCTTCTTTGGATTTGATTGACAGTGTTACAAGAGTAGGGATTTGGCAGATTGAAGAACTGTGCTCATTAACGAATAGCTGACAGCTGCTGCAGCAGGAAGATGCCAGTTGAATCCAGCGCTGAGCGTACTGGGAATGGGAGATGGGAAGTAAGAGCTCGGAATCTGAAGCTGTATGCCTTTGAGTTCTATATGAGACCTAAATAGAAAATTCTCAGTTAAAATAGAAAATCAAGCGGAATGTTCAACTGATTCCTGACATCTCACTACAAATGAGGAATCAACAACGCGAATCCCGTTACCCTCAGATCAAGCCCCTCTCATTCCTAAACAACCCCACACAAAGTCCAGTAATGGACTTCTCAAAAACTGTCTACTGCGTTGCAGTATTTTATTTCTGTGACAGTTCAAGTAGTTGTTTTGAAGCTTTTTTGTGCACTACATTTTTCTGTGACTTGAAGTGAGGCAATAATTCAGAAGCATATTGTTCATAACCCAGAAATAAAATCTATGGGTGAGAGAGAGAGATGGCAGTTTGGAGTATCAAGCTGGCATGTGAAACCAGGAGATAAATGTTGAACTGCTGTGTGATGAGGATTTCTGAGTTGGAATTTTGTGCTCTGGCATTCTAGAATTTCTAACTCTGTGGCAATTTCTTTCTGATTGAAACTCAATCAAGCAGAAATATTGAAAGATTGAATTTTAGTTTCAGAAGTGTATTACTAGTTGCTATTCCTAGGAGTAGTGCTGCATTTTTAACAAATCTTTTTGAGCAGGAAACTTCCAGCTATTACATGGGTCATATTTGTTTGTATGATGCAAGTAAAACATTGGGGTTAATTTCAGAATAAACTACCTGAAAACTTATAAATATGACCAGCATTTTGCTAATGAATTATCAAATAGAGGTGAATGGTTTACATCATGAGTTATTATTTGGAATGCATTGCCTCAGTGTGTTTGAAGTTGCTCTTTTGAAGAGTGAATAGGATGGGTTGAATTACCACCTGCTGTGTTCTGTGTTTTAATATCATGTTACAATGCCCGTGAAATCATGTCTACCTATATGCTTTTGCTGCAGTTACAGAATTTTATATCATGGAGCTGTTTATCACTGTCAAATAATGTGGAGAATGATGGATATATGATATCATGATGCAGGGCTGTTTGGATAACAGTCCTTCTCCACAGGATCATACAATGCAGGTTGTACAGTCATCCAAAACCCAAGGGTTTATTCTCACTGCAACTATGCACCATCATCTCATTTGAACTACGTACGTTGTTTTTCTACCTTGATTTGGTAATTTCTGAAATATGACCCATTTAGACCAATTTACTGCTCATGTTGTCACATGTGTGCTCTACATTGTTTTACATGTATATGCTAGACAGTAATGTAACCAAGGCAGTCAACTGGCATACATTTGAAGGATGTGTATAGATAGTGTTCATTCTGTTTAGGTTAGCTTTTAGGATGTTATGAATCTGAAAATCTAGATAACAGCAACACTTGGAATTGAGTAAATTTGAAATTAATGAATTGGGAAGATATACTTTCTGCACTGAGTTGCAGGTAAATTGAAATGAAAAAGTGGATTCACAGGCTAAACTTCTGCATAAATTAAGTGATGAATTGATGAGTGAAGTTGTGAATAGAAAGCCCTATCAAACAAACAACTTCAGAACCTCATTAAAAATACATTTTGGAAAGCTTGAGCCCCCCCCACATTTATATCACATACAAGTAGGAGCTGCTTCAATGCAGTTACAAGCTATCTCCTTTATCAGCACCTTTACATTGGTTTTAAGGTGTCAGCATCATGTCCCAAACCAAATGCTGCAGTTCTGTCAGTCATGCCAATGGCTGGTTCATTTGCGTGTGCTCTTGTTATCGTGAAGAAGAATGTACAGAGAAAACAGCATCAAACTGGCTGCAATGTTTTTTCTAAAAGCTTTGTTATTTCATTCCAATGCAGAGTCTATTATTATTATTTGTAATATCATCCATAAAACATTAAAAGCAGAAGTAGGGACTGGTCAGACAATCAACTCGAGTGACATGATGGTTCAGTGATTAGCACTGCTGCCTCTCAATGCCAGGGACCCAGGTTCAATTCCAGCCTCAGGCAACTGTCTGTGTGGAGTTTACACATTCTCCCCTCCCCGTGTTTGTGTGGGTTTCCTCCGGGTGCTTCAGTTTTCTCCCACAATCCAAAGATGTGCAGGTTAGGTGAACTGGCCATTCTAAATTGCCCATTGGTTTGAGGGATGTGTAAGTTAGGTGCATTAGTCAGGGTAAATGTAGAGTAATAGGGCAGGGGAATGGGTTTGGGTGGGATACTCTTCGGAGAGTCGGTGTGGACTTGTAGGGCCGAAGGGCCTGTTTCCACACTGTAGGGATCCTATGATTTTTGACTCCACTCAATCATTCATCTTTTAATCCTCAACTCCACTTCCCTGTCTTTTCCCATAACCCTTGATACTTTTAATAATTATAAATTTGTCTATTTCAACCTTAAATATACTTTAAAGGACTGTTGAAGCTGGGACATTATGCAAAATAGCAGGAAATGACATCTCTGTATCTACCCTGTCAAACCCCCCAAGTGTCTTGTGTTTCAGTAAGGCCTCCGTTCTTCCTGACTGTCCCGACCTCTCCTCATAAGAAAATTTCTCCATACACATGATCAGTCTAATAAACCTTCTCTGGACTGTCTCCAATGTCAGCGTATCTACTCTTCAGTGAGGGGAACAAGATAGTCCACTATATTTTAGGTGTGGTCTGCTTAACACCTTGGATAGTTTTTACAAGATCTCCCTATATTTGTACTCCATTCCCTTTGAAATAAAGGTTAACCTTCTATTTGTGTTCCCTATTAACTGGTAACTTGGATGCTCGCTTCTTTGTGAATCATGCACAGAGACCTCGCAATTCGCTGACGTGATGTTTTCTGCAGTCTTTCACCATTTAAATGATATATCATTCTATTCATCCTGCCAAAGTGTATTACCTCAATTTTCCAACTGCCAATTTTTTTACCATTCAATTAACCTGTTTGTATCGCTCTCTTGACTTTGACTTTGTCTCATACTCATTACCTGCCTTCCCACCTATTTTTATGACATCTGCCAACTTGGCAGTGGTACAGTATGAGTATATATTGTAAATAATTGTGTCCACAACACTAATCTCTGTGGCATTCCACCAGTTAGCTATCCTGAAAATGTCCTCTCTATCCATACTCTTAATCTTTGATTAGTTAACAATTCCTCTACCTATAGGAATATACTACATCTAACACTATGGGCTCTTGCCTTGTTAAGTAATCTTATGTGTGGTACACTATTGAATACCTTGAGTAAATCCAAATATTTTGCATTTGCAACTTCTCCTTTGCTTGTTACCACCTCAGAAAAACTCTAGTAAATGTGTCGGACATGATTGCTCCTCCATAAACCATGCTAAATCTGCTTGGTTATATTATGCTTTCTGAGTCCCCTACTATTACATGCTCCATAATTAAATTCTTACATTTTCTGGATGACAAATATTAAAGTAACAGTGTTATATTGCCTGATCCACAAATCTCCATTTTTTTTTCAGTTTGTGTGGAATGTAAGAGTTAATTGTTTTAACTTGGCAGTGCTTCACTGACTTATGCAGAAGTGAGACTATGTCAGGACTTCAGCAATGTAAGTGTCCACAGGATCCAAAGCTGCAGGCCTGTAACCTGACTGAGCATTAGCAAGGTGATGCAAAACTGCACCTTACATTTCAGTATAGCTCATCAGCAATACTGGGTGCTTCAGTACTGAAATCTACAGTATTAACTTTTACTTTTAACAGCACTATGCAGTGCTGTATCATGTGTCTCAATGGCCTGAAACATCGACAGGTTTCTAAATGTCACTGTGGGATATATTTAGCCCAGTAGCTTTAGTAAGTGAACCAGAAGTAATGCTTGCCAATGAGTTTTGAGCTCTGTTATAGCTTACTATTTGTTCTGTCTGTTTTAATCACATTCCTTTTCCTATTGAGTCATTAAAAGCAGGCCATTTAAAAACAAAATGCCTGAACAGGATTGTTGACTCCTTTTAAGGAAATATCATCCTAATAGCTAAAAAAAACTGTTCAAACTGGTGCATTTAGACTTCAAAATTACAGAACTATCAGTTAACCTTGTGCTTTGAGATATCATGGTAACTGTGTCAGAAATTGGCGAAAGAGTTCTAAACAAAAAGGAGCTATGTTAGGGTGTTGGGGAGAAAGTATTGATTAAGATTTCCTGGGGATTAATGCTGAAGCAGTATGTGTTGAATTAACTTCATAGCTTGGAGTCAGAAAAATTAACCAAATTAATCAAACAAATTAATCAGGTAGAGATATTTTATTTTATTGTGTGCATGTAATTCACAGGATTAATCTTTTCAACTTGTTTGTTGAGGTTTTGACATTAACAGTTTAAATAATAATGGAGAGCAAGGATCAACATTGCTTCACTCCGATCCGAGATTTGAGAACTGAATGATAGTGGATTGAGGAGGAGGGTGTTTTCATTTGCTGGGAGTTGCAGCCAAGTGTTGCACTTCTAATTTTTTTTTTCTCTTTTGCATGCTTAACATGAAAAAATGTGGGAAATGAAGGATTTTAATTTTATTTTAAGAGCTTATATTCTATAAGGCCTAAAAGAATCTTTTTTTTTAAGTTCTCCCAGCATTGTATGTAAGCAGTAATCTGTCTACAAATACTGGAAAAGCGCATTTTTTTTAGGCAAACCTACATAAGCAAATTTTTAAGGGCAGTTATGGTAGTCAATGGAATGGTAGTGTCAGATATGGGAGATTTGGGAACAGTTGACTCTCCCTGCAAACTGTCTGAAGAGGTGTGTTTGGATCCATCTCATTTGGATCCAACGAGATCCAAACCATTTGGATTGGCTGGAGAGTCAGTTCAAGTCACTGAAGAGCATACAGGCGATAGAGAGTCTGATAGTTAGATTTAAAGTGATGTTGACACCACAGGTTCAGTCCAATTTTTGGGTGACTGTCAGGAGATGTAGAAAGGGAGTTTTGAAGGCTCCTGTCGCTATTCCTTTCTCAAGCAGGTATATCATTTTGGGTATTTTTGAGGAGGATATTCTTTCGGAGAAAAATAGACGTGGCAGACAGATTTTGGGCACCATAAAGTCATTGAGTCCTCCAGCATGGAAATGCACCCTTTAGTCCAACCCAATCCATGCCAAACATAATCCCAAACTAAGCTAGTCCCAAGAATGAATCATATGTTAAGCAGGGGTTTGTCAAGGTTCGAAAAAGTAATTGTTCTAGGGGACTGTCCTGTCAGGGGCACAGATAGGAGATTCTGTGTCAGTGAGTGTGAATTCAGGGATGGTATGTTGCCTCCCTGATGCAGGTCAAGGATTTCTCAAAATGGTTGCAGCATATTGTCAAAGGGAGTAAATGAGAAGCTGGAAGTTGTTGTACATGTTGGTAAGAATGACATAATTAGGGAAAGGGTTGAGGCTTTGCAGAGTGAATATAGGAAATTAGGTAGAAGGTTAAGAGGCAGAACCTCAAAAGTAGTAATCTCTGGATTACTCCCAATGGCCACATGCTAGTGAAAGTGGGAATAACAAGAGGGCAGACAAATCAGTGGCTGAGGAGATGGTGCACTGGGCAAGGATTCACAATTGTGGATCAATGTGATCTCCTCTGAGGCAGAAAAGACCTGTTCAACAGGGACAGGTTTCACCAGAACTGGAAGGGAGAGATTTGCTTGTACTATTCGGAAGCTTTAAATCAGTAGACAGGATGGGATTCTAAGCCGTAATAAGAATAGAAAGACAGGCAAAGATGGTTCTGATTTTTTTTGAAAAAAGAGCAAGTTAATTAAAAAGGCAGGCAAGAGCAAGTCAGAGAATGAAGTAACTCTGAATTAAACTGCATTTATTTTAGTACAAGAGATCTTGCAGATGAATTTGGGCATGTATGGAAACACAGGCCTGGGACATCGTAGTTATTACAGACACATGTCTGAGGGAGGGACAAAACTGGCACCTTAATGCGAGAAGAAGGATAAAAGGGATATAAGAGAGGAGGGGGAGTGGCATTACTTTGACATGGATGAGTTGGACTGACTACAACTCTATGCAGAGGCAACCATGTAGGAGAGGTTATGGAATTGGAGGACAATAGCTGAGATTGCAGGTAGAGTTGGACAAATTAAACAAGCCTGCACTAGAAAATGCTTGCAGATGAGATTTAATGCAGACAAATTTTAAGTGCCATGTTATAAGAGCAGAGCTGGGACAAGGAAACTTGACATGTTGCATAATTCACCAAATGGTATTGAGGTAGGCAAGGGTGAAACTTAGCAATATTAGTATGTTTGATGTTCGGTATGTTCATCCAATGCATCAATCAGAGCCAACAGCGAAGATCACCATTTCACCATCTACAATGTATAGTTGTTTGAACTTGGATATAACATTTTCATTTGTACCTCCACAGTAAAATCAATACTATAAATGTGGTAAAATACTTTACTGCCACAGATTTCAAGGAGTCACATACTCAGAATCATACACTTTGCTGAGAAGCTAGCCTGTTTCACTATTTAGTTTCATAACTGGCATGGTAAAGTGACAAATGTTAGAAGTACACTTTGGATCGAGCAGTTTGGAAGAGAAAAAAATGCAACAAAAATTTGTAACTCTTGAACTAATGACCAGTTTGGTTTTCTCCTAACTTTGGAAGTGCAGGATCTGGTGTTTTGACACGCTCCTACAATAAGAGCATCTTCAATAACATTTGTGCCACACAAGTACCAAGCAGTGACCATCCTCAGCAAGAGACAATGTAAAAGAAGGCATTACTATCACTGAACCTTCCCCATCAATATTCTAGGGGTTACCATTGACTAGAAACTGAGCCAGCACTATAAATACTCTGACTATAAAAGCTGGTTAGAGTCTGGGAACTGTGAGCCAAGTAACTCAGGTCCTGACTCTCAGGGCCTGTCCATGTACAAGATACAAGTCAGGAATACAAGTCTCTAAATGCCTTAATGAATGCATCTGACAGAACAATTTGTTTAATCACTCCTCAACTACTACCATAAATATTCATTAGTTCCTCTTGCTTGTATTGTATAGAGAATGCACAGAAGAAATTCGTCAAAACCTTTTTGAACAGCACCTTCCAAACCACAAACTCTGATTCCTGGAAGGGTGAAGTCAAGAAATACATGGGAACATCACGATCTGCAAGTTCCATTCCAAGCCACTTAACATTCCTGACTTTGAAGTAAATTACATTTCCTTCAGTGTCACTGGGTCAAAATCCTGGACCCCTCCTTTCTCGCTTCACCCCTGACACCCCACCACCCTCCCCCAATAGCACATGCAGCAAATGAACTTAAACAGTTCAAGAAGGCAGTTCACCATCATCTTCTCCAGGACAGCCAATGCTGACACAGCCAATAACACTACATTCCATGTAAGAATAAAATAAAAAGTTGGATCTATGTTGCTTGTGAATGTTGCCAGTATGCTGCTTGAGACTTTTTAATACCTATGTAAAAAATAATAGATGTGCTTTTTGTAGGAGCACCACAAGTATTGGTGATGAAATTGAGTCAGGGTAGTTCAAAATAATAACCTGTCATGTTATCTTGCAGTCAGCCTGAGACTTTTTGAAGTTATATTGGGGGTCACAATGATAATACAGATATTCTATTATCGAGAGCTAAAATGCATCCATTCATACAATGCCATATAGTGTCTCTCACATCTCCCTGGAGCACTTGTGTACAATAATTTACTTTGGAGGGCAGTAATTGTTGTGCATTACACAAAACAAGATGTCACTAACAGGCATGCAATGACTGTCCATCTAATCTCTTGTGTTGTTTTTGAAAGAAAAACTATCACTCCAGAATCTAGATTCCCTTCTGCCTTTGTTTAAGTAGTACCTTTGGTTCTTAACATCCATCCAGACATCACTTAAGGGCCTTGGTTGAACAATTAAGAGGACAACTCCCTCAATTCTCCTCTGTAATGCCAGCCTCGAGTGGACTGTTTGTTTATTACCTGATAACTTAATGCCAGGTTGACATCAAGTTACCTCACAAAGCAAATATCTGTACTGAGGGACCATATGGAAGCAAAAATTCACTTATTGCATGTCTTTCTGAACTAAAAGATTAGTAATGTAACATTTGCAGTATGTAATGTGCTTATTTTTAAGTTTATGCAACACATTTAGAAGTGGCTTCAGTGAACTGCACATTAACAGATGAATGTGGGAGCTTTGGAACTCAGTTGGAGCCAGAGTGAATTGGCAGGCATTGAGGTGCGATCTTGAGCAGAGGGTATATTGTGAAACTATTTTTTTTAAACATCAAAGTGTACTTTTTACTATGCATTGCAGTTTCTGGTGGACCTTCTGTGTCAGGCTTGCCAAAGGCACTCTTGCAACTCCTGAATTATCACAGTGTGCTCCTACTGACTTGTCAAATCCATTAAAATCCCAGGCTTTTCCTTTACATTTGAAGAAATTATTGGCTTCCATTCTTACTGAGTGAGCCCAAGATTTGTGATTTACTGACTTCTTCCACTGTATCCAAATTCCAGAGTTAATACTGTCATGAGCTATAGTTTACATATAGTAAACAAAATCTAGTTTAAATGAATAAATCATTTAATTGCAAGGCTGCAGATTCTATACTTACTCCGAAACTTGAGCACAAAACTCAAGGATAACTCACTGGTGACATATTGCTGTACTATTTGAGCTGCCCTCTTTTTGATGAAATGTTAAATTGAGGCCCATCATTCTGTTTTGGAGGAGGTAAATGATATCCTGACATTACTCCAGGTAGAGCCAGACAATTCTCATAACCAATACTTATCCCTCAGTCAACACTACAAAAACAGATTTCAAACATTATTGTTTGTTGGATGTTGTTCTGTGCTGATTGGCTGTGACATTTCCAGCATTTCATGAGTTACTGCACTTCAAAAGTGCTTTATTAGCTGTAGAGCACTTTGAGATGTCTGAAGTTTGTGAAAATCTCTGTAAATAAAAGTCTGTCTTTATTCGTTGTTTGTTGCAATACAGTTAGAGTTTAATTTCAGTGGCCGCATGTTCTGTGTCTTCAGGAATATTCTTCCAGCTCCCTATTCACTCTACTGGTACTGGAATTAGTGATTATTTTTATTGTCAAGAAAACATATTTATCAGAGAAGATTAAGATGTAGATGATGATCATTGACATAAGTGAGATAAAACACGCATTCTTTGCCTGAGTTAACCTTTAGCTTTCCAGAGACTGTCACTATGGAATCTGAAGCACTGTTTACCAGAAAGGGTACACCTACATTGCAATTCTCATATAGTTGAACAGAATGTGTATGCTATTCTCCACTTTTGTCCAAATGCAGTTTGATGTATGTTGTCAGAGTTTCCTAATAAATGATAACTTTACCTATTAGCTTGTCATTAACAGGATTGTGTATTTCATATGTGAAGATGAGAGCAAAGATTGAATCATTGATTATGCTTTGTGCTTTGGAATTAAATACACACATAATTAAGGTTTGTTTCTTTTGGATAGCTTAAGTTTGGAAGTTTTGACCTGTGTGAAGAATAGAGAGTCTGTATTCTATTTACATTACACACCCCTGTGAGCTTGTCTTGCTTGCTACTGATAAGTTAAGTAAAAGTAAAGTTCTGCAGATGCTGGTAGTCTGAAATAAGCACACACTGATGGAGAGACTCAGCAGCTCTGGTTGCATCCACAGGCTACAGAAGCTGCCAGACTTGTTGAGCTTCTCCTGCATTTTCTGTTTTTATTTCTGTATACTTGAAACTGATATTACTTATTCATTCATGGATGTGAATGTCATAGGTTGGGCCAGCACTTGCCATTCCCTAATTATCCATTGGACAGTTAAGAGTCTGAAGTCACATGTAGGTCAGACTGGGTAAGGGCAGCAGATTTCCTTCCTGAAAGTAATGAACCAGAAAGGTTTTATTGCATTCAACAGTGATTACATGGTTGCTAGGCTAGTGTTTTTTTTATTCCAGATTTCTTTTATTGAACCCAGATTTCACCCTCTGCCCTGGTAAGATTTGAATTATTTTATCTTGTGTAATTGAAAAGTGGAGTAGAGTTAACAATTCTGGTGATTAGCATGTGGAATTGCACAATAAGTAAACACAATATTTTGGTATTTGCGGTTGTTCTTATCAGTCAGCCTTGTAAAAAGTCATGAAAGAGAAATTCCAAGATAACAATCTATTCAGCCCTGATGCCTGTATGAAAAGGGTGAAAGTGAGTAAAGTAACTTGTGCTGACATCAATATTGGTAAAGCTGTCATACTTGTATGATATAAAGGTCTTTGTACATGTTCTTCCGTATCTGTATGCATGTCTGATTTTGCCGAAGGCTAGGCTCACATGAATAACATGAACACTGTGCAATTCATGTTTGACATTGAGGACTACTCTAGAATGTGGCATATATACTGACAGTGCACTGTTTCATTCGTTACCGATTTTACTGTGGATGTGAAACTACGGCTGGTAGTCCAGTGACCGTTCTGGAGTGATAACCTGCAGATACAAACTGGAAAATTCACAGCTATGATAGGGAGAAACATTGCTGAATTCACCAATCCAATGTTGAAAAATGTCTGGCTGAATTGAATATCTCCAGAGATAGCATGAACAGTGAATTCACCACTTTACGCTGAGAACTACCTGTGTGAACTCACCAGCACTGCGATGAGACACATTTGTATGCACTTACTGACCGTGCAATAAGAACTGTTAGGATGAATTTACTGACCCACCACCTGCAGCAGGTATTTCACACATCATGCCCCAGGCTTTGAATTAATTAATTCTGTCCCATCATTTAAGGTTCTGCATTGGACAGCCCTTCTGTGTAAATGCCTTCTTTGTCAAATCTATAATGCTGATCCTTGATAAAGATTCCAGACCATCACAGAATTTCTACAGTGTGGAAGCAGACCATTCAGCTCTTCGAGTCCACACCGACCCTCCAAAAAGCATTCCACCCAGACCCAACCCTGTCCCACTCTCTCCCTATAACCTCTATTTCCCATGGATAACCCACCTAGCCTACACATCCCTGGACACTATGGGGCAATTTGGCATGACCAGCCCACCTAGTCTGCACATCTTTGAACTGTGGGAGGAAACTGGAGCACCTGGAGGAAACCCATGCAGACACTGGGAGAATGAGCAAACTCCACACAGACAGTCGCCCGAGGCTGGAATCAAACCTGGGCCCCTCATGCTGTGCGGCAGCAATGCTAACCACTGAGCCATCGTGCTGCCCATTTGTAAGGAAATAGATCGATGAAGATATACTCAACTGTGATGAATTGTTCAACCTCTATGATATCCTGATAGTTATGGCAATTGCAAAGTTGGCAGCGAACTGGCACTATTTGCGGTTGGATTACAGTCAGATGGGTTGTGAGTGATGAGCACCATGATTACTTTCTGCCTTACAAGTAACAATCTCAGCATCAACAATTTGTGTGAATTCTGTGTGGGTAGGCCATACTCCATTGTAAAGACAGACTGCAGATTAATTGGTTAAACAATTGGCAGCGTCATTTTCAGTTTGGAATTGATGAATTCCTGCAAGACAACAACCTGAATGTGGTCAGCTGCAAGATTTCCTGTACTTACACTTGGAGATTTGTTGCATGAGCTTGTTGATAATGTCAAAGCTACCAGTTAGGAATAGATTTTGTGCCACAGCAGAATAATAGGAGGCCATGCTGTCTGTTGTGTCTCTAGTTCTCCAAAAGAGGTCTTTAATTGCTGTGACTTTTTCATTTTCTCCCCATAGCTTGGCATATTTTCTTTTTCAAACAAATCACTATGTATCATTGTGATTCATCTCTCTGGTAAGTGAAATGTAGTCATCAGTGTTCCTGCTATTGTTGCAAATATTATCTTCAGACCAGCAATGTCTGTCTTTCTCTCTCCTCTCTCTCTCTACCTGCTAGAATAGCCCACAAAACTGCTATTTCTGAAGATTCATATTAACATTTTAGAAAACACACACTGCTGATTTGATTGCATCTTGGCACAGTGCCTCAATGTACAACGTCGTGGGGGTTGAAATCACAGCTCTCAGCACAAAAAATATTCTATTCTACATTGTGCTGAGCCCCCTCACTGAGTCACCTGAAACAGTTCTTCTTTGCTGCCTTCAAACACACAGGAAGATTCGCTGTCTCAAACTCAAGGTTGGAAAGCAACTTGGAACTGTCCACTTTCTGGAACAAAGTGTGGGTATGTGCACAAGATGATGAACCAATGATCACTTTAGTCCTATACTCCGTGAAGAAGACATTCAATATTTTGGTCTCAACCACTTACTGTGGCAGAGAATTCCACAGATTCACCACTCTATTGTTGAAAAAAGTTCTCATCTCAGCCAAAACTGACCTATTTTGCATCCTTAGACTGTAACCCTTGGTCCTGTACTCCCTGGTCATCGGCAACATTTTTTCTGCATTTACCCTGTCTGGTCCGACTAGAATTTTATAGTTTTCTATGAGATCCCCTCTCATTCTTGTAAACTTCTGTGGATATAGTCCTAATTGATGCAATCTCTCTTCTACATCAATCCTACTATACCAAGATGCAGTCTGGCAAACCTTTGTTTCACTCATACGTAGCCAGAACTCTCGCCTTCAGAAAAGGAGACTAAAACTGCCATCAGTTCTCCAGAAATTGTCTTACTAAAGCACAGTTTAATTGCTGAAATGTATTGTTGCTCCTGTATTTCATGATGAAGGCGAACATGCCATTTGTTGCCTTCACCACCTGCTGCACCTGCATGCTTCCTTTCTGTGACAGGTGTACCAGAACACCCAGGTCCTGATTCTTCTGCCTTTTCCCCATTAACTTTTCAGATAATCTGCTTTTTGCTGCCAAAGTGGGTAACCTCTTATTTATCTATATAATACTTCATCTGCCTTGCATTTTCCCGCTCACTCAGCTTCTCCAAATCAAACTGAAGTATCTCTGCATCCTTCTCATCGCTCACCTCCCACTCAGCTTTGTGTCTTTTGTAAACTTTCATTTGGTTTCGTCATCTAAATCATTAAACCACATTGTGAATAGCTGGGGTCCAAGCGCTGATCCGTGTGGTACCCCACTAGTCATTGCCTGCCGCTTGGAAAAGACCCATTTATTCCTACTCTTTGGTTTCTATTTGTCAACCAGTTTTCTGTCCATGTCAATGCACTCTCCCCAATCCCAAGTATTTTCATTTTATATATGCTCTCAAGTGGGACCTTATTGAAAGCCTTCTGAAATTCCAAGTGAACCATATTCACTGGTTCTTCCTTATCAACTCTACCAGTTACATTCTCGCAAAATTCCAGTAGATTTGTCAAGCGTGATTTCTCTTTTGGAAATTCATGCCGATTCTGTCCAATCCTGTCAGTTTTTCAAATGCTGTGCTTTTAAAAAGTTAGGTCTAAAAGTCATATAATAGATGTTCTTCAAAGCCCTGGGCAATTGAATAATAATAGATTGTCATTCAGAGATATCGCCATAGCAGTCAGACGGTTGATCATTGATCCATTTACTCAGATTGCTGTATCATCTATATGCTCAATTAGATTTCTAATCAAATGTTACCAAATGTGTTAATATGCTAAATATATTAATTTATCCGATGCACCATATCAACTAAAACAGCATTATCTTGTGTAGCCTTGATCAAGTTCTCTTCCCCAGGGGAGCTGACCACACATTCCATGCTTTTCATGCTGTAATAGCATCATCTATAAATTGACTTTAAAGCCAATGAAAATATAAGTGTTCAAAATAGAAATAGAAATTGCCAGAAAAGCTCAGCAGGTGTGGCAGTATCTGTAAGAGAAATCAGATTTAATGTTCAGGATCAAGTGACTCTTCCTTGAAATAGATATTGGGCATAGAAAGGTGAGAATTGGGACAAGAAATTAAAAATCTTACAAAGCTCACACATTAGTGAAAGGATTAAAGGTAAATGGATAGGGGCATTCAAGAGAGTTAGCACGGAAACAAATGGGAATCTGGCAGATGGTGGAGCAGTTCTTTGGTCAGAAAAGTTAGTGTAAATGGTGGACAGCATTGCAAAAGAAAAAATACATAGAACTGGCATGATTAACCCATCAATGATCAGAGATTTGTTAAATATGTAATTACTTGTAGTATAAATTGTGATTTACTGTAATGGATATTTTGAACTCATGCCAGCAATTTAAAATGTTGTTAACTCTTGATTCACTCCAAAAATAATCTACCAAACAACTTAGAGCCAAAATAAAATCTATTGGATCTTATTTGCATGCGATATAGGACAATAGAACCATTAACGTTTTTGCTGAACCATATTGCACAGCCACAGTAACAGATTTTCCCCTTATTTTGAAAGATCTGTTTTTATTTAACAACCAATAAGTGCATTCATATAGTGCCTGTAACATTGTCATAACATAGCTCGAGGTCTCAAAATACTTCAAAGGACTGATTATCAAGTAAAGTCTAAAACCTATCTCGGACCAAGAATTATAAGTTATTAAGGCAGGTGAGCGTAGGTGGCATCTTCATAAAAGAAAGGGATATCAGGAAGGGATTTCCAGAGTTTAGAGTCTCGGCAGCTGATTCCCTAGCTATCAGCAGCTGAATAATGAATGTCAGGGATGCAAGGATGGTTGGCGAATTTGACAAAGATGAGAAGTCAGGCTATCGGAGAATTTGGAAACGAGAGCATGAATTTTAAAGTTGAGGCATCTCATTAAGTTTTGCTGATGTCCTACTTTAAAGCACTGTCAATTATTAATAGTTGTTTTTTTAGGTACTGAACAGGATACTGAACAAATTTTTAAGATGTTTTTGAAGATGTTGACTGTGGACTAGTTTGGCTGGATGCTGGAAAAATTAGTGAACTTTTACAAATCAAGGTGGTGGATTACTCTTCCAGAATAAGCAGATAAGATTCTTGCTTAATCTCTCATTATCTGACATTACAATGTTTTCCTCGCACTGAGGTCAAAGGGCATCTTTGGGCTCAAGTCTTAATCTGGTAAAGTTTGTTCTTAATATTTGGACATCTAACACAACTACGTAGTGTGACTTGAACCTGGAGCTCTGGCTTGAACCTGAAGTCAAGCATTTGACTACATTTGTAAAGCATGATGGGATTGTCGACAAAATTTCGTGCAATTTGCAATTTGTGCTAAATCATGCTAAAGTGCTGACTGCTGCAGGAGCAAGCTGGATTAAGCGTAAGTATGACCATTAGCAAGTAAAACCACAAACTCAAAATACCCAGTGGCTGCAATCTCAGCAGACCTCACCTGCATGAGGAATGACATTCTGTCTGAAGTCTGAAGGACTGTTTACATAATTGAAACTGTGTGCTTTACTATAATCCAAAGATACAAAAGGGCTGTTAAATCTCTGTAATTGAGGAGACAGCGGGTCAAGATCAGAGTTCAAGGTTAAAAGCAGGTTGCATCTCCCAAAAGCTTTTGTTTAATAAACTCTGATTTGACCTGCTGCTAAATCTGATTCTCAAGTATTTTTTCTCTAAAACAAACCTTAACCATTTCTCAATGAGGAGTATTATTTATTTCTAAGTATCACGAGATCATGCACATTGACACACTCAATTGACAATGCATTTGCAATTTTAGAATCATGCCCTTTTAACCAGAGTCTGAGGGAATAAAACCATCCTGATCACAAAAATGTGATCCACGACACTTGTCTAGGAGTCAGAATTCATACCTTCAAGCCTCTCTTTGGAGGCTTAAACTCTGTTATTCAGCCTTGAGTCTTCAGTGCAGCACCCCCTCTGTGTTGCACTTCTATCTTTTCATTCTGGTAAAATGTCAAAGTGCAGCCTTACCTGTTCTATCAAGTGAATGTAAAAGGTTGTATTTTAAGAAGCAAAGTTAGTTACCTGGCCGGTATTTACCCTCTACTGACATTATTCAAACACATCTTCCTATTGTTGCCATTCATGGGATCTCACTGTGTGTAAATTGATTGCCACATTTCTCCATACTACAGCAGTGTCCAAACACTTCATGAAGCATTGTTAATGTTCAGCTGATTGTTAACGATCTCTAGTCCTGATTCGCATCCCTCCCACAACTGCAAACATCACTGTTAGATGTGGGACCTTGCTGTGTAAAAAATATTGCCCTAACAACAACCATCCAAAGTGAGGGGATAACGTGCTCCTAATAATTCTTGCTACAGTGGAAATATTCCCTGTATTTCCCCTTCCTGAAACTGTCATCCTTGGCGTCATCCTAGTGAATATGTACTCTGAAATATTGTCCAAAACTTTATGGGATGCTTTAACTGTGGTATGCTCTGTCTTTTGATACAATCTCATAGATTAATAACCTGAACAAAATGCATTTCTGTAATCTGTTAACCCAAATTTAACATAAATAAGCACACATTAATGGCCAAATGATATTACAATAGAAACTATGAAGTTCACTTCCGGCAGTGCACCAGAGATAATTTTCTCAAATGTTTTTGCATTGATCCTAGCACAGTGGCTCAGTGGTTAGCACTGCTGCCTCACAGTGCCAGGGACACTGGTTCAATTCCAGCCTATGGCAACTGATTGGAGTTTGCACATTCACCCTGTGTCTGTGTGGATTTCTTCTGGATATTGTAATTTCCTCCCACAAGCCAAAAATGTGCACGTTAAATGAATTGGCCATGCTAAATTGCCCATAGTGTTTAGGGATCTGTAGGTTAGTTGCATTAGTCAGGGGAAATATAGAGTAATAGGGTAGGGGAATGGGTCTGGGCGGGTTACTCTTTGGAAGGTCGGTTTGGACTTGTTGGGGCAAATGGCCTGTTTCTAAGCTGTAGGGATTCTATGTCTTCTGTGTAAATGTGGCGTCACATACAGTCTCAGTCTTCCAAAAATTGCCTCCACTTCATCAGCTCTTGAGTCACTTTCACTGGCAGTTTTAATTCATCAAAGTTCCCTGAATGTGATTAACACCAATGAGGCATACTTCAATCTCTCTTGTATAGGTTCATTCTTAATGACAGATTATTAGAGACTGTTTTCAGCTGACCAATCAACAACAACCCTGGTTGACAGTCTGGTCATGTGAACACTCAGTTCTTTAACACACCTAACCTCTTACATGACTTTTTAAGATTCAGGGTCTTTTACCTGCTGCCCACCTTTGGTTTGACTTTTGCAGTATCCCAACCCTTGTCACTTCTCTGAACCTGAAACTCCAACTACAGCATTCTTTCATATAACTAGCTTAGTTTAGCTCCATTTTTGCTTAAGGGTATACAGTATTTTAAAAAGACAAGCTTCTTGGAAGCTGCAGTTCATCTCACAACACAAATATACCAGTGCATTGATGATACTGTTTACAAGGCATGGGAGTTATATACAGCATGCAAAAGATTGTGTTGTATTTGCTGTTGTGCTTGTGTATTTAGGGGTTTGAACAATGGAAGGTTTAAATCTATGGTGGTATCAAATAAAAGCCTTCACAGAGAAATGGCTGAAGCTTCATTTGATAAGCCAGGATTCAGAATTTAATGTGCATGATTTATTCTGAGGGTTGTGGAAAATTCCAGCTTCGTATATTTCGTCCATGTTGGGAATCTTGGTTCTTGTTCCCAAAGTGCATTCTGGGAAGTTTGACCTTAGTGTCATCCCCTCAAAACATTTCAGCAATCAAGCTAGACTTTATTCACAAAGTTTTGTCATATTTTCAGGAAAATGTAAGAAAATCTTTCAGTTCAAAGACTAAATTGTCCAGAAATCTTCAATTCATTGCCATTGCCACAGAGGGCAAGCTGACTGTACTCATGTAATCCCATCTAGAACACATTGTATGAAGGAACATATGGTTCAGAGCACTTGGAAACTGTTTGTGAATAAACTAATTTCCATCAATTCACTGCTGAGGCAGTGTCACAGCTGTGAGTGGATATCAGAATATCAAAAGGTATAATCAGATTGTTCATTTGTAATTCAAATAGGCCCTGCCTCACGCCTTTCATTCCTTCTGCTGCTCCAACTGTCGTTTTCAGTTGTTTCTTTAATTTGTTTGTTTATTTTTTCAAAAAATGTAACACAAAAATGCATGAAGAGGGAATGAAGTTCAAGCTGTGCTGATTTCAGGATTTTTCATCATACTAGCAATTAGTTAAACACAAAACTTCGCCATGTGTCAAAACAGTTGTTAAACCTTATCTGTACTTCATTTAAAACTCCTGTTATTACAAAAAGCAATTTGCATGAACGCAACACAGTTTCAGTTTAAGTATGTGATGCACGATTTTGATGTGCAACAGGCAATTGCAGTTACCATATTGCCCAGAAGATCCCACTGCTACCATTGGGTGAGTTGGCTGCAGATATCTATTTTACCTATAAATGATTCAAGATTCCGAGGAGAGCTGGCAACCTCTGTTAATTAGATTTGCACAAATGATGGTTGATGGAAGAATGTTCATCAGGATCTGCCCACTCTATTAGCATTAAAATAAAACAAAGAACTCTGGATGCTGGAAATCTGAAGCAAAAACAACACATACCGGAGAAAGCCAGCAGGTCCTGCAGCATCTATGAAGAAAGTTGAACATTAACCCTAGTTTCATCCCCACAGTTGCTGCCAGACCTGCAGAGTTTGTTTTTGTCTCTATTACCACACAACTTTCTTTTGTTCTACATGAATCAGCAGACCAGGCAGCCAAGATTATTATTATTTAACTCATTTAAAGAACTGGCAAATGACAGTGCAGCACTTCTTTCATACACCGCTGTTTATCATTCTTTTATACTGTTTTTGAAGTCCTGCAGTGGGACTTGAATTCTCCTTATCCTGATTGGAAAGTAAGAGTGGCCATTTGCAGATACATGATTTCTATGTTCCTTGTTGTTTGCCTTTCCAATTAGAATAACTGCATTGGTCCCTTGAGTTCAAAAGGCATAATGCTTTGAAAATTGAAGTGGCCATAGATATATCATCATTAAAAAAAATTGGTCAACTGCATTGAGTTTTACAGCAATTGCACAGTGCCTTTAATGTGATAAAGTCATCCCGAGGCGCTGCAAATAATACATTTACTTGACCCAAGTTTCATTACCTTGTGGAATTTTGAACACACGTGGTAAGAAAGATATTAATGTTTGTTTTCACCAACATATGCAAATGAAGAGAAATTTGAGATACTGGGAATATTTCCACTGCAGCAATGCATGCCAAGCAGAGATTTAATGTAGGTTTTTAATTTAGAATTGTCCCTGATAGAAATTTGTTAACACACACAGTTGTTAATACAGGGAATGCTTTGCTATACGGAGGGTTTGAGCTGAAGATAAATACTAGAAGGGGAGACAGATATCGGTCTGCAGGGGAAGTGAGAGAATTGGATTATTCAGGCTCAGAGCTAACACAGCAGCATTGAGTCAACTAGTCTCTTTCCGGGCTATAAACATCATTCTCTATCCCTTCAGATGAGAATAGCTACCTTTTGTCTCCTTATCTATTGTCCATATTGCTGATCACTTTCATTATATTTTTATATATTGCAATATAATGAAACAAATCCATAGAAAATAGACTTCAGTTCCGTTGGTATTGCCAAATGTGTGTCAAATACTTGTTCAAAATTAAGGAACTAAGACAGACTTAATGCTGCACCTGTCTGATTTTTACTTTCATTCCTAAATGTGTGTGGAGACTGGATGCTAATTACCATCATGTGGTCAATAAGAATTCAAAATAATGGGAAGGAGAAAGAAAATGGAGCATTTTTAAATTTGTGTGCACATCAATTAAAAAGGAAGAATATAAGCTAAAATTCTATTTTATTCTACTTATGGTTTATGACCCACTTTAACAATGGATTAAATTCCTCGCTTGGACTTTACTTCAAGTGTGAGCCTTTATTTGCTGAAGGAGTGCTGGTGGTGTCAACGCATCAATTCTTAAATTAAAAACCGAGAACGCTAGAGAAACTACAGCAGAACTGGCAAAACCCAGCAATTCTCTTGTTTTTATTTCTGATTCCTGGCATCTATGCTATCTTGCTTTTATGAAGTTAAAAATCACGCGACACCACGTTATAGGCCAACAGGTTTAATTGGAAGCGCACTAGCTTTCGGAGCGAGGCTCCTTCATCAGGTAATAGTCGCTCCGAAAGCTAGTGCTTCCAATTAAATCTGTTGGACTATAACCTGGTGTTGTGTGATTTTTAACTTTGTACACCCCAGTCCAACACTGGCATCTCCAAATCATTGCTTTTATGAAATTGCTAACCTGTTGACTTGTTTAGATAGTTGTGAAAGACCCTATGCACTATTCAGAGCAAAGCAGGGAAGTTCGCCTGGCTGCTCTGCTTATTATTTCTCATCAAGACCTGGGTCCAAGGAGCAAATTAGGCATTTTTATATTCCTGGCTACAAAATATTTGGGGAAATACTGGAAGCAGAGAGAGAGAGTGTAAAGGCATGGCTGACAATAGTAACAAAATTAATGACTGTAGCAATGGAAAGGAATAATGAATTTGAGAGAACTTATTTTGTTAGATTTAAGGAACAATCCAAGGAGCTACAATGATTTTGTTGTAGGCTACAAATAGTGGAAATGAAGGAGAGGATGAACTTTACAGACAGGAATTGTAAAAATGTGATTTTGGGAGGTACTGGTGTTGGACTACAGTGGGCAAAGTCAGAAATAACACAACACCAAGTTATAGATCAACAGGTTTATTTGAAATCACAAGCTTTTGGAGCATAACCCCTTTGTCAGGTGAAGTGAGAGTGAAGCACGCAGACGCTGAATTTATAGGCAGAGAGATCGGAAGATCAGGTAATTGGTGTGAGTAGAGTGTCAAATAATAAGTCTGCAGGTGGCCAACAATGTTAGAGGGTCTGAGCAAAGTGTCAAAAGCTGAATAACAAGCAAAGGGATGACTTACAATCCAATTGTATGAGGCAGAGATAATTACAAAAGAAAAGATGGTGCTGGAGACAAACCAATTGACTGGAAAACATGGAATAAAAACAGAAGCTATTGGAAAAGCCCAGCAGGTCTAGCTACATCTGTGGAAAAAACTCAGAGGAAGGGTCACCCAAGCATTTTGAAGGATGCCTGGGATACGGTGCTCAACTCATCGATCACCAGTTCTGACATGCCACAGTGAAAAATCAACAACCTCACAAGACAGACTCAGGATATGACTAATAGAGTACCCTTCATTGTTCAGTACTTCCCTGGAGTGGACAGACTACGCCATGTTCTTCACAGCCTTCAACTTTCTGACTTTGGGAAATGAAACCTGCTGTCTTACCTGGTCTGGACAGCATATAATTATGGATTGCAGCCATACAGTCATAACTGCTGTTTGAAATGGCCAAGCAAGCACCTTGATCAAATTGCTACTGAAAAGTCAAGCATGAGTTAAACTTGGTACTCCACCCAGCATCAACCAGGCCCTGGAAACATTCAACCCCGTAAAGTCTTCCTTACTAATATCTGTAGATTTCTCCTGAAATTGAGAACGGTGTCCAACAGATGTGACTAACAGCAACTTGCTGCAGTCACATTTACTGAATCAGACCCTAGCATTAATGTCTCATAACTCCATAACCCCCCTCCCCCCCATGCTTATGTCTGCCCCACTGACAGGAGAACCCAGCAGAGGTGACAGTACAGTGGATATGAGAGACAGGAAATTGCCTTGGGAAACTTTTGAAACCTAATTAACTGCAAAAATGAAACAGGATAAACCTAAGTGAAACAAATGCAGATATTTTAGTTCAGGACTTGGTTGATGAGATGGACAAATCTTGAGCTGTAAATTAGTTATTTCTGACTTTAAAATTACAGTTTCTCTGTGACAAGCACAAAAATATTCCATTTATGAAGTGCAAGGGATTTTCTCGATGTATTTTTGTTATTTTTTCCTCAAAGCTCCTTCCAGACTAAGCAATTTTGTGCATTTGACAGTTATACTTCATGCTAATAAGCTGTTCCTGCTTTGCATTCTTAAGACAGTTACTCTACTAGCATGTGGTTTCACTCTTGCATTGGTGTTTTCCTGTCTAAAAGTGTGAAAACTGAGGAGCATTTTAAACACTCCAGCCGTCCAACCTGATAACGCCATGTGGTCTTGTGGAGAGAGCGGCTGTGGATCTGAAATCCTAATGTTCACTTCTTTCTCATCATCTGTGTAGCAATGTCTGTGGAATCAAGCTATGTCTGTCATTGAAATGTAAGGGCAAAGTTGCTAGCATTCAAGAAACTTCTTAATGTTATGTACTTAAGGTCAGTCTGCTGGATAGACTATGCGTGGTATTCGTGTGCTGCACTAATCCAAGCAGACTGTGTAGATCCTGACATTTAAAGAGGGTGGTAATAGCAAACCCACCCAGTGGCGAGGTGCAGACTCTATTTGATTGCGCGAGCAACGTTTGCAGTAGTGGTTTAAAGTAACATTTTATATGAAGAGAATTACAACTAAGGTGCAATAGCACCTGTGCAGCTGCTTCATCAATAATATTGAAGTGCTAAACTGTTGAAAGGTTGGCTCCCTCAAATTTAGTCTGGTGCATAGCAGGACCCTGGATGGAGGGGGTTACATTAGGGCTCAATGCCTCTGGCTTCGATTTGTGGTGGGGGTCTCTGTACTCTAGTTGGTGTCTACTGTAGTTAGTGAGCCAGGGACAGCCACTGGTAACCTGATTTCTGTCTTTGCCCTTTGGTGTACAGCACTGCTTTCATTTGGCTTTGAAGTTTACTAATTTCTCCTTTTGCAATTTCTGCAGATCATTGGTTGAAGAGGACGATCCTCATCTGAAAGTATCCTTGGCAAGTGGCGACATGGGTGTTGCAACCCACTTACAGTCTTCAAAGACCGGCAACACTCGCTTCTTCACGAGCAACACCCACAGTTCTGCAGTGTTACAGGTATGCAGTTTGTTCATTGTTCACGTCAATCCCTGGCTAAGAGTTCCCATTCAGTATTTACTCACCTTCCAGAGGCAGAATTTGTTCATCACTACTCATCTGCTTGAAATGAGGTAACACGTTCTCTGCTTAACTAGATTGGAATTGCAAAGAGCATGCAAGTGTTACATAATTGTCCATGAGATCATTCAAAGCACTTCCAATTTAAAATAATGACAATGTATAATGTAATGTTCATAATGAAACCTTGTTTCAGATGGATGTGGTCATGAGTGCCTTATCAAGTCTTGAAACTTTGAAGCATTCATAAACGAGCGTTTGCTGTTTTTCCTGCATCATGATTGAAAGTACAGTTTAGATTTTAATGAAGTTGCTGGACCTTGTTGATTCTTGAAAACCACTAAAACTTGCAAATGAGCCTGCTAGTCCAACTTGTATAGTTCAGGTGGATCGGCACTGTGACCAGTACATTCTTTTTATATATTGCTGTGTTTTCCCTCCGGGAGGTCAGGACCGTATGTGACGACAAGCTTGTTTGTTCTTATTGGTTTGTGCCCTGTAATATTTTATTCTTCTTCTCAATAATATGAGTTACATCTGTGGGATGACTAAGAACTCAAGAGAATATGTTTAATTTCAGGCAGAAATAATATCTGAGCTTTCCCAGAATCTTATTGTTTATTAAAAGGCATAAGCAATATTGCAAGATATAGTGACATCATCAGCACAGCCACCTGTGTATGCGGAGAATGCTCTTTTTTTATTGGAAAACTAATTTGCAGGGTTTCAATGGTATGATCGCAGCAAATTGTAATACTGCTTCAGGCAGTCAGGTTTGAATCCGGATAACTTTGCCTTTCTATTCCAACACAATCCCTGTATCCGATCATGACAGGACGAAAAGCAATTCATGTTCCTAACTTTATTTTCTTTCGGTGTACTTTAAATTTTGTGCATCGAAACTGATGTATTTTACAGTGTAGTGTTGCTGTGATGGGCACTCAGGTTACCTGAACCAGATATATAATTGGACAACTATGTTTTTTTAGAAACAAAGTACATAGTTTTTGGCATGGTCCAACAACACAGTTTGTATATTGTAGTTAATTTTTCACCAGCAGACAAGCAAAAATGTCTGTTTATAGAACTAGTGACTGCTCATGATGTCAAGGCAGTATTTGACCATGTATGGCATCAGCAACTTGAAGTCAATAGGGCTTTGTGGGGGGAGCCTTTCTATAAATGGGAATTATATTTTGCACACATTAAGGTCATTATGGTTGTTAGTCATCGCAACTGAAAGATATCACCACACGAGTTTCTTCACTCAGTCACTTTCAGTTGATGCATCAAGGTCTTTCATAGCACCACAGGGGGTTTGAAGTGGCGATATTTGCTGCTGACTACTCCATGTTCTGTTCATTCACAATTTCTCAGGTACACAAGCAATCAGTGTCCACATGATTAAGGCCTTGACCATGTTTAATTTGGGCTGGGATTTAACAAGTAACATTTGCACCACAAAGGTACCAGGCAGTAGTAATCACCTGCAAGAAAATGTTTTGACATTTTGATCCCTGACTATCAACATCCTGATGATTAACATTGACTAGAAATCCAATTCCTGAAGAAGGGCTCATGCCCGAAACATTGACTCTCCTGCTCCTTGGATGTTGCCTGACCTGCTGCGCATTTTCAGCTCTGATCTCCAGCATCTGCAATCCTCACTTTCTCCCAGAAATCCAACTAGACCAGCCACCTAAGTACTTTGAACGCAATAGCAAATCAAATGCTGGGTGCTTTTTTTTTCATAAATAACTCACCTCCTGTCTCCCAAAGTCTGTTCACCAACTGTGACACGTGTCAGGACTGATTAGAATACTCTTCACTTGCCAAAGTAAATGAAGCTCCCAGCCACATTCATACACAGCTCATCACCATCCAGGATAAAGCAGCTCACTTGATTGATGTCTCCTTCATCACTGGCACACTGGCTGCAATGTGTACCATTTAAAAATGTATCTCAGCAACTCCTCAAGGCTTGTTTGACAGCACCATCCAGACTTAGGAACTCTATCATGTAGAAGACTGAGATAACAAACCCAAGGTTCCACTGCACCTACAGGTTCTCCTACAAATCGTTCATTAGCATAACTTGGAAATAGATGACTGTTCTTTCAGTTCACCCAGTCAATATACTTGAACTCCTCAACAAGCAATTGTGAGAGTAGGAACCTTTGTGCAGGGGAGGTCTTGCCTCACAAATTTGATTGAATATTTTGAGGAAGTGAAGATGATTGGTGAAGTTAGGGCATTTAATAAAGCATTCCACAAGGTTCCTCATGATAGACTGCTCCAGAAGATGTCACATGGGACCCATGGTGAGTTAGATACAAAATTGGCTTGGTAATAGAAGGCAGAGGGTAGTTGCAGAGGGGTCTTTACTGACTGGAGATCTGAGACCAGTGAAGTTTCACACTGCTCGGACCTAAATATATATGTGGTTTAGATGAAAATGCAGGTGGTCTGATTAGTAAGTTAACAGATAATATGAAAACTGCTGGAGTTGTAGATGGTGAAGAAAGTTATCAAAGGACACAAGAATTGGAAAGTTGGGCAGGGAAATGGCAGTTGAAGTTTAATCCAGACATGTGATGCAATTTGGGAGGTCAAATACAACAGCAAAGTACTATATACAATAAATGGCAGGACCCTTAGGAGCATTGTTAAGCAGAGGGATCTTTGGGTGCAAATTCATACTTCTCTGAAAGTGGCAACACCAGTGGGTAAGGTGGGTTTTTTTATTTCAAAAATATACTTTATCCATAAAATATTTTAATGGTCTGTACAGTTGGTCATGCCAAACATACATAAACATTCCATTTCTTCGCAGACAGAGATCAAAATTTATCATTTGTATGTACAGGTCTGTACATTTATCAATCATATATCCATATATTGAGCTGAGGCATCAGCAGAGCCCAAATGACTGAGTGGGCCCCCTGTTCTTCTTAGGCAGGCAGCTGTTACACGGTGGTCTTTCCCCACCGTGCTTTGGCAGCAGCTGCCCTAAGCTTCAGCATGTCCCTCAACACGTAGTCCTGGACCTTGGAATGTGCCAGGCTGCAACACTCAGTCAGGGTTAACTCCTTCAGCTGGAAGATCAACAGATTTCGGACCACCCAGAGAGCGTCCTTCACAGAGTTGATGATCCTCCAGGCATAGTTGATTTTCGTCTCGGTGTGCGTCCCGGGGAACAGACCGTAGAGCACAGAGTCTCACATCACGGCACTGCTCGGGACGAACCTCGACAAACACCACTGCGTTCCTCTCCAGAATTCTTCTGCATAGGCACATTCCGAAGGAGGTGTGTGACAGTCTCGTCCCCCCCCCTCGCAGCCGCTTCGAGGGCAGCGTGCGGTGCGGCTGAGCATCCGTGCATAAAGGATCTCACAGGCACAGCCCTTCTCACCCCTGTCCAAGCCATGTCTTGGTGCTTGTTGGAAAGTCCTGGCAATGAGGCATTCTGCCAAATGACTTTGACAGTCTGCTCAGGGAACCGCTCGATAGGATCCGCCCTCTCCATTTCCCGAAGGGTCTCAAGGACACTACGTGCTGACCACTTCCTGATGGACTTGTGATCAAAGGTGTTTTTCTTCATAAACTTCCCCACGAAGGACAGGTGATACAGAACGGTCCATCTACTTGGAGCGTTCCGTGACAGCGAGGCCAGGCCCATCCTTTGCAACATCAGGGACAGGTAGAACCTCAGTACGTAGTGACACTTTGGTGTTTGTGTACTGGGGATCCACACACAGTTTGATGCAGCCACACACAAAGGTGACCATCAGGGTGAGGGTGGCATTGAGTGTATTTTTTCCCCCGTTGCCCAGATCTTTATACATCGAGTCCCTTCGGACCCGGTCCATCTTTGACCTCCATATAAATTGGAAGATGGGCCAGGTGACTGCAGTGGCACAGGTTCTGGGAATAGGCCAGACCTGTGCCATGTTTAACAGCAATGAAAGTGCGTCACACCTGATGACCAGGTTTGCTCCCATGATGGAGAGCGACCATAGCTTCCATCTGCTCAGTTTCTGCCTCACTATGCTGATACGCTCCTCCCAAGACTTGGCACACGCCCCAGCCCCCTGAACCAAATACCCAGCACCTTCAGGTGGTCGGTCCTGACTGTGTAGGGGATTGAGGATTGGTCGGCCCAGTTCCCGAAAAGCACGGCCTCACTCTTGCCTCGGTTTACCTTGGCCCTCGAGGCCCGTTCGAACTGGTCACATATGCACATGGGTCTGTGCACAGACAGCAGATCCGAGCAGAAAACGACGATGTCATCCATGTACAGGTAGGCCTTAACCTGCAGGCCCCCGCTGCCAGGAATAGTCACCCCTCTCAGGTTCGCATCCTTCCTGATGGACTCAGCAAATGGCTCGATGCAGCACACAAACAAGGCAGGAGAGAGAGGGCAGCCCTGCCTGACTCCAGATCTGACTAGGAAGCTATCTGATTCACACCCATTGATTGAGACTGCACTGACAATGTTGGTGTAGAGCAGTCTGATCCAATTGCAGATTCCCTCCCCAAAGCCCATTTTGGAGAGAACATCTCTCATATACATATGTGATATCCGGTCAAAGGCTTTCTCCTGGTCTAGACTGATGAGGTAGGTGTCCAACTCCCTGTCCTGCACATAAGCGATCGTATCCCTGCAGAGTGCGAGAGACTCAGCGGTCTTCCTGCCCAATATAGCACAAGTTCGGTCAGGGTGAATCACCGACCCCAGAGCAAACCTGACCTGGTTGGCGATGACCTTTGACAAAATTTTGTAATCCACATTCAATAGTGAGATTGGTCTCCAATTTCTGAGTTCCTCCCTCTTCCCCCCCCTTCCGCTTGTAGATAAGGGTGATGATGCCTTTCCTCATGGATTCATTCATGGTACCTGCCAGAAGCATACTGACATACACCTCCAGCAGGTCCTGGCCAATCAAGTCCCACAGAGCAGAATAGGGCTTGACCGGTAAGCCGTCGCTTCCGGGAGTTTTATTCTTTTCGAAGGACTCTAGAGCCTTGGTCGGCTCGTCCAGAGATAGCAGCTGGTCCAGCCTCTCCCATGTTCTGTCATCTAAGACCTCCGTGATAGAGGACAGGAACGACTGGGAGGCCGCGCTGTCGGTTGGCTTTGCATCATACAGACTGGCATAGAAGGATTTGCTGATCCTCATGACGTCAGCCTGAGATGATGTTATCGAGCCGTCTTCTTCCTTCAGGCTGCTGAGCACGGAGCTCTCTTTGTACACCTTCTGGAAGAAGAAACGTGAGCACCTCTCGTCCTGCTCCACCGAGCGGACCCTGGACCGGAAGATTATCTTGGAGGCCTCCGAGGCAAAGAGCGAGGCTAACTGGCCCTTCACCTCTTTGAGGCCCTCCGTGACATCGACCCCCATCGTCTGCAGCAGGAGCAGGTTCTGCATATTTTCTTGGAGCTGGGACAGTTTTCCCCGCCTCTCTCTTTCCTCCTGAACACCTTTGAGGATGAAGAACCTCTTGATGTTCCCTTTTACTGTTTCCCACCAGTCCGCTGGGGACTCAAAGAGGGGCTTCACGGTTCTCCAACCTGCGTAGTCTCTCTTGGCTCCTGAATGTTTCCTGGGGTCAACAGCTTTGTGTTCAGCTTTCACGTTCCCTTACCAGCCCGCTACTCGTCCTGTAAGTGATAGTGGGCCAGCAGGAGGCAGTGGTCAGAGAAGAACACCAGCTTGACGTCGGTGGATCTGACCAAGACCGTTTGGGACACAAACAGGTAATCTATCCTTGAGTGGATAAGGTGGTGCCGTAGCCTTCATGGGTTGGGGCATCGAGTATAAAAGATGGTGTGTCATGTTGCAGCAGTGTTAGACCTTAGTTAGGGCACATTTGGAATATTGTGTGCAGTTCTGGTAGCCACGATAGGAAGCATGTGGAGGCCTTAGAGAGGCTCCAAAGAGGATCTCCAGAAAGTTGCCTGGATTAGAGTTGTTAGCTATAAGGAGAGGTTAGGTAAACTTGGAGTGTTTTCACTAGAACATCAGCGACTGAGGGGCGACCTGATAGTAGTAAAATTCAAAGGCATTGATAGGGTGCATAACCAGAGCCTTTTTCAAATGGCAAATACAAAACAACATGCATTGAAGGTGAGAAAGGGCAGGTTTGTTGTTTGTTAGAGCTTAGTGAGCACCAATTAACTGCCACGTTCCCTGCATTACAACAGTGAATATACTTCAAAATTACTTAATTGGCTGAAAAGTGCTTTGAAATAATAGTGGTCGACAGGTGCTTTTTAAAATACAAGTCTTTTTCTGGCACATATCACATTAATACCTTGGCTGATTTACTCTTCTTGACCAATTTTCAAATGGAACAATTAGAATCCTCCTCAAAAATATCTTGTTGTTAATTTTATGCAAGCATCAGTGGCATTCCTGTTCCAATTTATGAACATATTGTAATGTTCAGGTTCTCTAAATCATGAGAACTAACCACCTAATCTTATAGGTTACCAGTACTGACTTTTTCTAAAGCCTCTGGTGAAAACATACTGTGATCAAAGCAAAGCCAGAGCAACTAGGGGAAAGTTTTGTTTAAACTTAGCCACAGAATAAATGTGTTGTAAAGTTACAGTGGAACCTGATGTTCACACTGTCCAAGATCAGAGTGACAAATCTTTGAACAAATTCAGGAACAGTTTGGCTTGTGGCACCAGTAAGATGTTGAGGGGGGTTGGCATTGCTGGCAGACCAATAAGACCAGGATGTGAAGATTCCTGCTGGATGTTAAAAGTGTAGGTGATGGTACCCAATTTTTCAGAGACCCACGGAGAGGATTGTATACGTATATGCTACACATGTAAGAGATTTAAAAGACTTAAATATAGGATAAAAGTCTATGCTGAAAATGGTGTGCCCCTGTAAGACTTGGAACAGTTTGTCACTCAGTTCAGAGTTTAACTTCCATGAGGATATAAGGGTAATTGGACCAGAATGTTTCATGCAGCCACTCAAGCTTGTGATAATAAGATTGTGGCTGATCAGAGTTCAAGTTTTTATTGCTTAGGTCTTTGAACAGCAGCCATTGAATGTCCATTATCTCTGGGGTAAAAATTTTCCAAGACCTGCAGTCCTCTAAGTGAAGAAAGTTCTCCACATCTCAATCCAAAGTGGCTGTCCTCTTACCTTGAGGAAGTGCTGCCAAACTCTTAACTTTCCACCCAGGAAAGTTCCTGTCTAGTGCATTTCTCCATGGATAACGGATTTGTTAATAATTGAAATGTGTATTTCAATATTCATCATTGCAAAGCTATTGTTAGAATTTTTAAATCCAAATTACCTTGATTAATTTTCCCCTCAAGTCTATATATTTGACTTGAATGTCAATATTCCATTTTCAGATTCCCCTACAACACCATGAAAAGCAATTTCATATTTTTCACAGAGGATCACCTGAGTTTGGTTGTAATTCTGCCTAATATAGCTGCTTCCCTCATTGGTTTCATTGCATGTTATTCTGGGAACCACTCAATGGATAACCTATTAAAACTGTTTTTTCCATGTTTGGTTTATCCATGTCTCTTTGTAGATTGAAACCACCACTCCATTCCCCCATCAAAATGCATTGCCTCTTTCACAAGTTACTCTTATTTCTTGATTAGTATTCTGGCCAACTTGGTATAGTTGCTGTAATAGAAACACAACCTGCTGGAAATATTCAGCTGGTCTGGCATCATGGGTGGAGAGAGAAATGGGTCAGGTTCTAATGAAATGTCAATGACTTGTACTATTAACTTTGCTTCTTTCTCTATAGATGCGGTAAGGCTTGTGGTTTGTTTGTAGAAGTTAGATTTTTTTTTTCAGATGTCTGGAAGATTTTGCTTTCATAATAGTGGTATAGATCTGTTAGCAGAGTCAATGACTGTTCCCATCTCCCAAACCTTTTCTGACCCTTGTTATGCGGTACCTCCACCCCACTAATTCAAAATCCTTCTTTTCTGAGCAAGGATTTTTCAGCTCTGCTGCCTTACTGGTGTTCCTTCAGATATAGTGACTTAAAATTTAACTCTTTTTCTCCTTTGTTACACATTTCTGTTTGACCTTGTCTTTTCTCTTCAGTTTCGCCTTATTGAATTGAGATTGATCACTACCACCCTCCCCAGCCCACCTTTTAGTGTGATATCTTAATTATAATCTTGTATGATTTCCCAGCTTATTACTAACAGCACAACTTAAGTGAAACAAAACGCATGTAACAGCTCCTTTTCCCAGCACTGTTGCCAGCACTGTTCTGATATGAACTGAAACCATATCGCTCTGAGAATTGGGTTTTTAATGCTTTGATCTGTTTGTGGCTCAGTTCTCACTTCTGAGTCATAAGATTATATATTTAAGTCCCACTTCTGGCACAAGAATCCAGATTGGCACTCAAATGCTTTGCCAAGGGAATTTGGACAGTGAAAGGTGTTTTGCAGATGAAACCTTACCCTGAGGTGCTACCTGACTCCTTCAGTTTGATCCTACAGCACTATTTCCAAGAAAACGTGGGAGTTATCCCGATATTTTGTCCAATATATATCCTCTAATCTATTTTATGTGGTTGATATTTGGGCTGTTATCACTACTTGCAGGAGTTTGCGACATGCCATTTGGTTGCCACAATTGCTACAGTTCAAAAGTACTTGACACTAAATGCTATGGATGTTGCAGATCTGAGCTAAAAAATCAAAAAGTGCTGGAGGTGCTCAATTGAGTCGTGCAAAACCAATAGACCCTTCAGTCTAACTCATCCATTCTGACTAGGTATTCTAAACTGAACTAGTCCCATTTGCCTGCAGGGAATATCTATCGAGAGAAATAGAATTGATTCTTCAGCTCGAAGACTTTCTATCACTACCACTTTGCTTATAAAGTACTATGGAAAGTCTGTTTGTTGTGAAAGTCACCATAAAGATGCAGGAGGTATTACTCTTTTTATGCCAGTTCATACATGGTATTCAGAGAGAATTGTCTGAGGAGCTCCTTTTGAATTTGGATTGTGGAATCTCAAACAAGCTCATCCCACCTTTATCGCTAGTTCCCACATGCACTACAACAAATAGATCTTCCCAATGTTCTCCTCCAGCTGCACAAAGCTGACCATTCAACCTTTGGAAGTCCAGGTTTTAGATTTGAGCAAACAGATATGCAGTAGCTTTGTTGTTGGGTACAAGTTTCATTGTACAAATAGATACGTTAGGTCAAGATGAGTTATAAGCGATGTACAGGATACACTACTTGTTTTGAAAACTGGCTGCTTTTATTTAAAGTTTGGAATATATATACGACCAGTGTTTCTCAATCTATCGACTGAGGTATACTTTCTAAAAGTGAAACTTGAGTTCTTTATGATCAGACGGATATCTTAGGTGGCCACCATAGGATACAAGCATACCAGTCGCTCCTGTGACCCGGAAGGGAAACATCATCGCTGCCCCATACACTGAGACAATGTCTTCACAAGCCTCACTTCCTCACACTTGTGCATAGCCTGCCATTAAATAGTAATGAGCAGCATGTGACTCAAAGGAGGAAGGGAGCATAGCCTTGATGATGCTTCCTCATGTGGTACATGGAGTGATCCCTCAAGTAAACTGACATAAAGACATATGATGCCAGAGAGTGCATAGACCAGCTATAAATTGAACTAGCAGGAATGCAATCAATTGAGTATTTATCCTAAAGATAGAATTTGCATACTGCCACTCCTGGAAGTATAAAAATAACTGATTCCTATCAAAATCTATCATTGTATTCAATGAAGCTGCTTTCCTACTGCTCTTAGCTTGCAAAGTATGAAGAAGGAATTAAGAACTAATAAAATAGAGATGCAGGGCCAAATGATATGTAGTATCTCCATAATGTGAGACCTAATGATTTCCATTGTGATTCTTAGTGACTGTATCTGTAGCGTGTTGATTGCTTGAGGAACTCCAGCTTACTGTTGATGAGCTGGAGTCTGACCTTCAGTCAGTGGTCATGGACAGGAAGGTGTGACCTTGAGTGGAGCAGGTTGAGTGATCCAGAAGGTAATGCTGAAGGAGCTGAGCTGGTCGAATAGATTTGAGATTATTGCTTCCTATATGAATGAAAACGGGTGCTATAGGGAGAATGAGCAAATTGTTCAAAGCACCATGGTACAGGGAGCCATTCAAAAGCGGGAGAAGAAAGAAGAAAGACTTGCAGTTGCTATAAAGGTTAGTATACTCAGTGGGGAATAGACACTATACTTTGTGGCCAGGATCAGGAGTCCCAAAGGCTGTGTTACCTGTCCGATGCCTGGTTTCAGGATATCTCATCTGGGCTCCAGAGGAACGTGGAGTGGGAGGAAAAATATCTGTTTGTCGTGGTCCAACGATATAGGTAGAAAGAAGAAGGAGGTTCTACTGAGGGAATACAAGCAGCTTGGGGCCAAGTTAAAAACAGAACCAAAACGTTGGTAATCTCAGGATTACTAACTGAGCCACAAGTTAATTGGATCACAGTCTACAGAATTAAAGAGGTAAATATGTGGCTCAAAGATTAGTGTGGCAGAAACTGATTTGAATTCATGAGACGTTGGTACCAATCCTAGGGAAAGAGGGAGCTGTTCGGATTGGATGGACTGCACCTGAATCATGCTGGGACCAGAGTCCTGACAATTCACAAAATCAACTTTGTGGATAGGGCTTTCAACTAAAGAGTTGGATTGTGGGTTCAGTTCCATTTAAAAAATATGCAAAACATTAAAGTGGGGGAGAACTTGGGAGAGGTTATTCAAATTTCCAGAACATGTAATAGGACAGAATATGGAAATTTTGTGGACAAGTTGGCGGCTACGGAGTCGGTTGCATCTGGGTTCAGCCGGATTCAGCAATTCACTTGTCTCTTTTTCTTTTCTTATTCTTCTCCTTTTAATTCTTTTTTTCAAAATTTACCTTGCGAAGAGAGCGGCAGTAACTGCTTTGGAGAGTTGTAGCAGCTAAGGACTTGGAGTGGGATGGTTGGTGAGTCGGAGTGGGATGGTTGGTGAGTCGGAGTGGGACAGTCGGCAGACTGAGGTCTGGTCTGGTCAGATGGCAGTCAGCAGCTTGCAAACCTACTGTACTTGGCCCAGTGTAGGGGTGAACAAGACTGTGAGAGTTCACACCAGATAGTGATGACAGACTGTAAAAGGACTGTAATGTTTAAGCTTTTAGCTTTGTTTCTTTATCTTCCTTACTCATTCCATGAAGAGCTGTAATGTAGAACTTATGGCTTTTTCCTTTATTTCTCTACTTTTGTACCTAATCTATTTTAGTACTGAATATTTGTAGCTAGACACTTCGAACCAAAGATGGTACCGTGCATGGCGACATTTATACTGTATTCCTGTACATTTTTACTTGAGTACACATAACAAATCCTAATTCTAATTCTAAATTCTGAAAGGATCAGGCAAAATTAATCTTCATGCACGGCTGATAAGGGGATAATTATGAGAAGGGAGACAGTCAGCACAGGACTGAAGGTGTACTTAAATTGCAGCAGTATGTGGAACAAGTTAAATGAGCTTGTCACTCAGGTTAAAATTGGCAGAGTATCACAGAGACGTTGTTGAAAGGAGACCACACTGGGAACTAAATATCCAAGGATATGCATCCTATCAAAAGGACAGGTAGGGGGTTAGATTGCCTTCTTAGTAAGAAATCAAATGAAATTGATAGCAGGCAGTGATATAGTCAGAAGGCATAGAAACTGTAAGGGTAGAGTTGAGGTACCCGAACAAGAAAGACGTCGAAGGATGTACTGATTTGGTAAAATAAATGAAGTATGTTTGGGGGAGACTTATCTAGAGTATAACCATTGGCATATACCTGATAAGGTAAATAGTCCGTTTTGATGCTACAAGAATTGGTCAGTCTATGCTTCTGTGTAATTATGGTTTGGAGGTGCCAGTGTTGGACTTGGAAGGACAAAGTTAAAAATCACACAACACCAGGTTATAGTCCAACAGGTTTATTTGGAAGCACTAGCTTTTGGAGTGCTGCTCCTTCATCAGGTAGTTGTGGGAAGGAGCAGTGCTCCGAAAGTGAGTGCTTCCAAATAAACCTGTTGGACTATAACCTGGTGTTATGTGACTTTTAACTCTGTGTAATTATCTTGTCTGTAAATGAATATTTTAATTTTAGCAAATATGTAACAATTTGACATTGTGCTTTTGGGGAAAATTTAACCAGACGTAGATGAACTAACAAAAGATAATCTAAAAAGCCCCTGGAAAAACAAGTTTAGAAGTGATGACAAATTTATGATCCAAATATAAACCCGAGGATACATTCTCAGTGACTCAAGGCATTCTTTATATGTTATGCTACCTAACAACCCTAAAGCAGTAGAATCTACTCATTTTAGAATAAGCCTAACATGTCACTTCATTAAAGTGATCCTGCAAATCATAATGAAGAAAAAATGCATTTGAAGCAGAATTTGGTGACACACAGACTGGATTTACATCAGGAGTAGCAACAAGAGAGGGAATATTTAGCCCAAGAACAATCTTCAATAATTATCTAGAATTAAACAGCAAAATTTACATGTTGCATAAACATATTACTGGAATTTGACATTAGCAGCAAAGATGTGAGAAGCCTCTGTCACCTCCAATTTAAAGCCACAAATTAGTCCTTTCCGCATCCTACTAATTCACTCCACTCCTGCATTGTGAGCTATGTTTTCAAGCCTATCTTGGGTGTTTTCATTCCTTCCTACAGATTATAATATTGAGATATTCCTGCTACAGGAGATGTGATGATGAGTGAGGGTGGTTGTTATATGATTTGAGACCTGTAATACAAAAAACGTTGAAATATTTGTCTACCTGCTTTCAAAAAAAACCTAGCTTTAGATCCTATATAACAATTTAAGGTGAAAGAATATAACTACCTGACAGAGAATAATGTATTTGAATATGGTTTGAAAAGTTTTGCATTGGAAATAAAATTGGCATTTTTCTTTAGAGAAAGCATCACCCAGGGAGCCATAACAATGTTTATCCATTAGAATGAATCTGAGCATTTCTTAATGTTTTATTCAAAAAACATTAACTTTGATGTCACGTTAAAGTTCAATGGCTTTTTTAGTGTTATGAATGTTACAACACTTTGTCAACCATACCCTGTCTGGACGTCAGTTGTATTATTTTTCCGTCAAGTTTACTCCTAGCACATCACAGCCCCGAAGAAGCTGAGGATCATTTGCCTGTTAGAGATCTTGAAAACTTAAGAAGGATTGTTCGAGTGGATGTGAAAAAAATGTTGCGACGAGAGAGAGAGCGAGCATCCAAATGAAGAGAGAGAGAGCATTCGAGTCAAAAATAATCTCCCTGATAAGTCCAATGAGAATAAACTTTTTTTGGAGTAGTGAAAATGAGGAATGTTGAGATGAATAGCATCGAGTGGATTTAAGGACAATTGCGATATCCTCCATCCTGTTCTTCGTCATGGGCTTATGTGATTGAGATGAAATAAATAGGGTAGGTAGGTAAAAGCTTATATGACATAATAAAACCAACCACAGAATTAACTGCAGCGCAAGGTCATGCAGTTTTAAAGCCGACAAACAATGGTTTATGAATTCATTTGCTGACCAGAGGAGTATTTGTCACAAATTAATATTACAGCTTCAATGAAAATGGCATGACATTTCATCAACCTTTATCATGGGACACCTTGTGAAGAAGACAAAAGGAGTTTCCAAAAGTGCTTGGATAGGTTAGATGAGTGTTCAGAAAATAATTGTAGATGAAATATCATGTGAATTTGTCCTCTTCAGCAAGATATTTATCAAAGCATATTATTTAAATGAAGAGATGCTATACATCTTGGAGGCATGGAAAGATCTGGGTATCCTGGTATGGAAAATTCAGCTGCCTGAGATGAGGGTGCACCTTATGAGGAAAGGTTGAATAGGCTCATCTATATCTATGGTGTTCGGCAAAATCAGAGATGGAGAAGGAAAGTATCTAATTGAGATATACAAGGAGGACCGAACAAGGTGTATGCTGAAACAGAGTTTTCCCTTGGAGAGTCTAAAACTAGGGCATGCAGTTAAAAATAAGTGGTCTTCCATTTAAGACTGCAATGGGAAGAGATGGATTTTCTTGGGGAGCGTCGTCATGAGTCCATGGAAGTCTGTTCATTGAATATTTCTAAGACAAAGGTGGATAGATTCTTGGCCAATAAGGGAATTGGAAGTTAAATGGTTTGTGGACTTTAGGACACATTAGATCAAGCATGAACTTATTGAAAGACAAAGCAGGCTTTCGACAGGCAAACTAGGGCAGGAGTTGGACAGTTGACGGTAGGACTCTGGGCAATGTTGTCGAACAGAGATATCTCAAGTTGCAGGCCCACAGTTCCTTAGAAGTGGCATCGCAGGTAAACAGGCTGGTGAAGAAGGTGTTTGGCACGCTTGCCTTCATTGGTCAGAACACCGAGTGCAAGATTTGGAGTGTTGTGCTACAGCGATAGTGGGCAACAATGTAGAGTGGCTGAGCAGAGGCTGATAGCGAAGTTCAGTATCCATGGGGATGGCGTCAACTGGGACCTTGGGTTCATGTCACACTGCAGGTTACCCCACTGCACAATATACTCACTTCCGCATTCACTCTTGCACTCTCTCTCTCACACGCACACAGTCTCTCTCTCTCTTTCTCTCTCTTTCTCTCTCTGTCTATACACAAACACACACACACTCCCCCACATACTCTCACATCCATGCAGACCCCCCCCCTCATCCATAGGCATACTGCCCCCGCACTTGCACCAACACATGCACTATCTCACGCATACCCCATCACACACACGCATAAGTTTATGGGTTGAATTTGTTTTTGCAGAATTACATTTTATTTTGCTCAAAAATTGCATGAATCCATATAAAACTCTGTAAAAGTATGCAGAGGCTTTCTCAGTTTGGCATAGCATTGGGACACAGACAGATTTCACACCTATTGTTTAAAAAGCTGAGCTATCTTGAGAATGCAATTTAAAAAGTTCTAGAACTTGCATATAAAAGAACAGAAACCAGCATATCCCATTCTAAAAGATGAAAGTTTTAATCTAAGATTGTTTACTGTGTCACATCTCCATGATGCTGGACCCCTTTGGCTTTAAATTCTGTGAACATGATCTTTACCCCCATAACCACCCGATGAAGTAGCAGCGCTCTGAAAGCTAGTGTTTCCAAATAAACCTATTGGACTGTAACCTAGTGTTTTGTAATTTTTAACCTGTAATGCTGAAGACCTCCGGAGCAGCCAATTCAGTTCAATAATTTTTGTTGAAGATAGTTGCAAATTATCATTTTTTTAATTCACATTTGCTGATCTTCTGTTATGATTTGAGATATTCATAGAACTGAGTCTTCTCAGAGTTGCCTCATTTATCATAGCTACTCGTGACTGGATTTGTTACATGCTTAGAAAACTGCTAATTTTGAAACCACCTTTTTTTTCCTATGGCCTTTTGTTGTAGGCTCATGACCTTTAGTGCCTCATTTTAAATTGTGCCTACTCCTCTTGCCTACCCTCATCACTGAACCTGGTTTGGTTTTCCAGTTTTATGCTGCTGGAAGATTGAGGCACATGAAATAAAATAAGAAGGAGCTTCAGTTCTTTACATGGACATTGTCATGCCATCTAAAGTGCTAATTACAATTTCATACATGCAGCATGTCAAATGATTTTGAAAATATAGCCAATGAAATGAAAACCAGTTAACATTTCAGGTGCCATTTGAAAAGAGAATGTTGGCTGTGACAGCAGGAGAGCTTCTGTATAAATGGTACTTATGTGTCTGCCTGAACAGGGCAGCAGGGGCTCGAGCTTAACGTTTGAGCTCTTGATGTGCCTTCTATGTTGCAACAAATTTTCAAAATGGATTTGCTGCGTGAAGTCATGGTGTGAGACTTGAGCTTTCTGTCTTGAGGTGGGTGCTAACAGGCTAAACAAGCAAGTTTGTATGTTTATAAAACTTGTTGGAGAGCAATTAAACATCATGTAGATATAGACAGCCAGTGTTGATGAGATAAGTGGTTCTAATGCTCCATTTCATAACTTATAGCCTGATCTTGAAATATCTAAATTTTGCAGGGGTTTGACCAACTCCGAATTGAAGGCTTACTTTGTGATGTCACCCTTGTGCCAGGGGATGGTGATGAAGTATTTCCAGTCCATAGAGCCATGATGGCCTCAGCTAGTGACTATTTTAAGGCTATGTTCACAGGTAAGATGCAAAGAAAAGAGTCACAGCTCTTGTGACATGCAAGGAATTGTATAATCAGTTGACAAATGTTCTAGTGCTCAGACCATTTTCTACTTTGAAAGACATTGGCATGTACAAGGATGGATATTCTGATAATGTTTTCTCTTCTCTTCAATCACAAAATGAGAAGCACTGCTGCCTGTAGGATTGTCAACACACCAGGGTGGTTCTAGAATCTTCAGGAATTGAAGAGTGATCTCCAGGCCACTCCTGTGAGGGAATCACAAAAAATTCATTGGGAGACTTAAAAAAATGTCCTTGAAAATTGTTTGAATGTTTAAAATAAGAGGTTGTTAAAAAGTATTAAAGATTGCTTGAACTTATCATTTTATGATAAAGACCTTGTTAGATTGCACAGTCAATGGGCTGTGATGGTGCACTTGGCCCAAGAACACCAAGGCTATCACCATCGACCCACCATGTCCCTTACAGAACCTAGATTTGCTGGATCCTGATTTGAACCAGCGAGTCTGTCTCACCTAATTTATTGGCATTTCATATTGCTGACCTGTCATCGCTGATTTCCCAACTGGTGAAAATAGATTTTCCTTAGTAATTTTCAAAAACATACATGAAATTCTTTACTGATGTTATTCTGGAGAATCCATTTGTGCATGCTCAAGCGATTTAAGGCTCATCATGAGATTTTCGAAAAAGCACACAGTACCTCAATTGTGATTTGAACTATTGTCTTGAATAGAGACCTATTTCTGCTTGTATTATTGTTCTCTCTGCTCTTATTTATAAAAGTGAACATCAGTTTTTGCATGCCCACATCAGACATAAGTTGTACAGGATTAAATATACAGTTGCACTATGAAACTAAGTATGAACACTCACGTCTGCCCCCTGATTCTCCCCAAGTTCTGGTATACTGCTGGTGTTTTCCATCATGAATACTGATGTGATATACTTATTCAGTTCTTTCACCATTTTGTTGTTCCCCATTACTATTTCTCTAGCTCATTTTCTAGCAATCCGATATCCACTCTTGATACCTTAAAATAGCTCTTGCAATTTTTTTAATGTTATTAGCTACTAACACTCTTAGTTCAGTTTCTTTTCACTTTTTACTTCTTTAGTTAACCTCCACTGGTTATCTAAAGGCTTCCCAATCCACTGGCTTTCGACTAATCTTCACCACGTTGTACACTTTTTTTCTTTTGATTTTATGCTGTCCTTGACTTCCCTTGTCAGCCATGGTTGCCTCATTCTCCCCCTTAGAATTTTCTTCTTCTTTCTTGGGATGAATTTCTGCTGTGTCTTCTGAATTACTCCCAGAAACTCCTGCCATTGCTGCTCCACTATCTTCCCTGCTAAGCTCCACTTCCAGTCAACTCTGGCCAGTTCCTTCTTTATGTCCTTACAGTTACTTTATTCAATGGTAATACCATTACACCTGATTCCAGCTTCTTCCTCTCAGAATTCACCCTGCAGTTTATCATATTATGGTCATTGCACCCTTGGGTTTTCTTCACCTTAAAATTCTGAATCAAGTCAATCTCATGCACATTACCATATCCATAATTGCCTGCCCTCTAATGGGCTCCGAAGAAAAACACCTTGTAGACATTACATAAATACCTTGTTTTGAGATGTGCTGCTAACCTGACAATCCCAGTCCATGTGCATATTGAACTGCCCCATGATTATTGTTAAAGTTACATTTTTTACATAGCTTTCATATTTCCTGAATTATTTTCTTCCCCACATCTTGACTACTAACTGGGAGGCTTGTACACAACATCCAGCAGAATCTTTTTACCCACACAGACTCTAAACCTTCCGACTCGATAATCACTTCTTACTATCAATTTAGTTTCATTTCTTCCTAAAGGTAAATATGAGCTTATAGCACACATTAAAATTGGTAGGTATGATGTGTGGGTGTTAGAGATGTAGCTGCAAGGAATCAAGAGCTTGGAACTAAACATCCAAGGATGCATATCCTATCAAAAGGACAGGTAACTGGGCAGAGGGAGAAAATTTAGGAAAAAATGAAACTAAATTGATCAAGAGTCCAGGGCAAATCCATAACCACAGCTTGAGGAAAATGATGAGAAGGGAGGTAGTCAATGCAAGACCTGGGTGTTGTACTTAAAGGACTCCTGCACGAAACGTCAATTTTCCTGTACCTCGGATGCTGCCTGACCTGCTGCGCATTTCCAGCACCACTCTAATCTTGATTCTAATCTCCAGCATCTGCAGTCCTCACTTTTGCCTTGTTATACTTAAATGCTGTGGTTATGGATTTGCCCTGGACTCTAGTCACAGCACAATTTAGGTGGAGCCCGTCCCATCAGAATCATTCCCATCTTCAAAGTATTGATACTATCGTCCCATGAATTTGAACCTGTTTCGGTTATTCCAATCTTTGAGTCACGTGTTTATGTCTTTGATCTTATTGACCTTGTGCCAATTAGCTCATAGTTCAGGTAGTAATCCTTTTTTGGTTTTCATGTCTAATTTAGTCCCTTGTTGTGTATAATCCCTCAATCGGACCTCTTTCCTCTTTCTACTACGACAACTGGGTCTTTCCCCTCCCACTCCAAGTTTCTCTGCAACTCGGATGATAACCCGAACCTGAACACTAAGGTAGGCAACAAGCCTTTGGGTCTCTCAATCCAGGCCACAGATAATGATGATTAGATTAGATTACTTACAGTGTGGAAACAGGCCCTTCGGCCCAACAAGTTCACACCGACCCACGGAAGCGCAACCCACCCATGCCCCTACATTTACCCCTTATCTAACACCACGGGCAATTTAGCATGGCCAATTCACCTGACCCGCACATCTTTGGACTGTGAGAGGAAACCGGAGCACCCAGGGGAAACCCACGCAGACACGGGGAGAATGTGCAAACTCCACACAGTCAGTCGCCTGAGTCGGGAATTGAACCCGGGTCTCTGGCGCTGTGAGGCAGCAGTGCTAACCACTGTGCCACCGTGCGGCCCGCTATGTCCTTACTTATCCTATCTGCAAATACAAATGATTTCTCTTTTCTCCCTGCCTCTTGAATGGCTTCCTGTCCCCAGTGCTGTGGTCAGTTTGCTCATCCTTCCTACAGCACCCACTCTCATCCAGAACAAGAAGCAAAATTCTCAAACCCTTCAGCACTACCTCCTGGATCAGTCTACCTTATGAATTCATAGTCACACTGTCCTGCCCCTGACCACCGAGTGAATTTGAGGTAATTAATCTAAAGAAAGTGACTAACCCCTGAAACATAGCGGCAGGTAACTCTCCCCATCGCCAACGTGTTGCAGTGTTCAAAGCTCGGACTCCAGCTCGTCGACTCTGAGCCAGACTTCCTCATCAACAAACAAACAAATCACTTCGAACCACAATGGGGTCCATCAGCTGCCACATCAGGCAGCAGTAATGTGTTGCTTGTCCTGCAACTCTATTTATTTACTTAGCTCTTAATTTGAATTTTAAAAATTTCCAGCTGATCTTTCAGTTTATAACTTGTCAATATTTTCCCTATTTCCAAACTGTAAGTAGCCAGAATAGCAGCTATCAGCGACCAGTGATGTCACTGTTTTACGCTGAGTTCCTGACTCTGAGTTTCAATCTATCCTGTTTAAAAAAAAACTCCTTGCAAGCTGAGCTGGAAAAAAGCAAGCAAAAAGCACCTTGTTCCCCACTGCACCAAATTTCCATGCTACTTCTAAATTCCTCAAACTGTTCACTTGCTCAGATTCGTGCCTCACTCCAGATATGATCTCTGATTCCTGACCATGTGAAACTTCCTCGCTGTGTGCTTTCAACGGGCCCTCCCTTAAGTAGCCCTACCCTCTTCCCATATGTTTGCAGCAATCAACTTCACGCTAACTGGCCTATTGGTGTGTGTTTTCTGGGTGCCTTCCTTCTTGAATGGAAAGATTATATTTTGTATAATCCAATCTGCTTCAATCTTTCCAGGATCGAGTGAATTTTGTAAAATTCACAGCAATCCACCTACTGCCTCATTGGCAAACTCTTTTAAGATCCTAAAACAAAGTGCAGCTAAAGCCAGGGACTTATTAGCCTGCAATTGTGTTAGTATGTTCAATGCTGAGCACTGTAAGGAATAAATTAAAAGAGCTGCAAGCACAGATTCAAATTAGGATGCAATGATATTGTAACCATTACTGAGAGACATTGCTGCAGGATAGTCAGGATTGGGAACTAAACCTACAAGGTTATAAGTTTTAGAGGAGGAATAGAGAAACTGGCAGAGGAGGTGGAGTAGAAATTAGTGATGAGCAATAGAATCACTAGGGAGCATGTAATGAAGGGAAAGCACTCCAGTGGAACTGAGGAACTTGAAAGGAACTGAAACCATCAATGTTTTATATAGACCACTTCGTAGCAGCTTAGAAGTGTTACATTGTATAAATATTGAAATTGGGCAAATATGTCAAAAAGGCAGGGCTGTATTAATGGGGCATTTTAATCTTGACATAGACTGGGAAACAAAAAAAAGCCTGCCAGAAAGGTGGTGAATTTCTAGAGTGTGCTCAGTAGTTTCCTTTAGCAAATGTCTTAGATGCAACAGGGGACAAGTAATACTGTATCTGGTAATGAGCAATAAGCTTGATTTAACTAGTGACTTAGTTGTTTGTCAGAGGGTTCATAGCATGATTGGGTTTCATGTAATGTTTGTAAGAGACTAGCACAGATTGGATACTAGGACATTGATTTTAAGTCAAGCAGAGACTGTCCACAGTAAACTGGAAAAAGGTAAGTTCTCGGAAAAACAACTGAGGAACATTGGAGGGGTTTCAAAGAAAAATGTAATAGTATTCAAAAATAGTCTGTACCCTTGAGAGGAAAAGCTCCACCTCACTCAAAAAAAAACTATGGATATCTAAGGAGATGGGCAACAGCATAACATTAAAAGAAAGGACTTATGAAAACAGAAAGAGAAATACAGATCCCACAGAATGAGGCAAATTCAAAAACCAACAAAAGTCCACAAAGTGGCTTCTAAGAGAGGCTAACAAGGGTGATGAAAGGAAATTTGAAAGGGGCATAAAAGACAAAAAGAGATTTTATGTTGTATAAAAGGAAATATGATGGCTTAAAGTACTGTTGGCCCACTGAGGACCAACTATGGGGATATGGTCAATGATGGAAAATCATTTGCTTCAGTACTCAAAGCAGATAAGGAGGATAGCTTGCCAGCAGTCCCAAAGTTAACAAGAGAATCATAAAATTAGCCGAAGTAAATAATCAGGAATGGGGAAATTAGTGGAACTGACGAGCAACATATGCCCATGGTCTGATAGTTTCTGTCCACGGGTTTTAAAGGATGTTGGAGAACACATTACCAATAGCTTAACCATAATCTTTCAGAGTTCCATCCAGAGTTACATCTCTCGATTGGAAAGTTGCTCATGTCACTCTGCCCTTTAAGAAGGGTGACAGAGGGAAACCATATATTTACTGTCCAGTTAGCCTGACATCTGTTTTGGGGCAATTGTTAGTGTATACGATCAAGGATAGGCTAACTGATCAGTGTGAAAGGTTTCAGTTAATCAGGGAGAGTCAGCATTGATTCATGAAAGGTATATCATACGTGACAAACTTTAGAGTTTCTTTGACGAGATGATAAAGGTGGACAGAGGTAAGTCAAGTAAATAGATGCTGGACTTGGAGAAGGCTTTTAATAATTTAAATTAAAATCTCAGATAGACTAATTTTTAATAAGCAAGAGTATCTGGGGATGTGAGTACAAGGTAGACATATGTAGTTAGGCCACAGATCAGCCATGACCTTATTGAATGGCAGAGCAGGCTCGAGGGGCTGAATGGCCTACTCCTGTCCTCCTGAATGTAGTTCCACAAAGTTCCTCACTACCTAATTCATAGCTATGACTGGAATTTGTTCTGTATCCTCTATAGCAAACACAAAGTAAAATGGTTTTTCATTTCATTATTACACAAATATACAAACAAGGAACAAAACTATGCTATCAGGAGATCAAATGTTAAGGAAAACGTACAGTTAATGACAAGATCTTGAATAACATTGATGTAAAGAGGGATCTTGGGGTTCAAGTCTATAGCTCCCTGAAAGTAACCACGCAAGTAGATAAGATGGTAAAGAAGGCTTTTGGCCTGCTTACCTTTTATTGGTTGGGGAATTGAGTATAAGAGTCAGAATGACACCTTACAGCTTTATAAGACATTGGTTATACTTAGAATATTGTGTTCAATTCTGGTTGCCACAGAACAGGAAGGATGTGGAGGCTTTGAAAAGTGTACAGAAGAGGTTTACCAAGATATTAGAGGATATGAACTATAAGGAGAGGCTAGAAAAATGCAGTTGTTTTCTCTGGCCTGGTTGAGGCTGAAGGGAAACTTGAGAGAAATCTGTAACATTGAGATACATAGATAGGCTTTATGGTCAAGGTCTTTTTTTCCTAGAGTTGAATCACCTAAAACTAGGGGGTATGCATTTAAGGTGAGAGAGGGAAAGTTCAGAAGAGATGTGCGGTGCAAAGTTTTTTTTTACACAATGTAGGATAAGTATGTAAGTTAGCTCAATGAGCTGGACGATTTGTTTTCAGACATTTTATCACCATACTAGGTAATATCATTAATGAGAGTCTCTGGTGAAGTGCTGGTGATATGTCCTGCCTACTTTATAAGTCTTGTATAAATGTGGTAGGAGTCAGGAACGAGCTGCCTGGGGAGGTGATGGAGGTAGATAAGATGGGAGCATTTGAGGGACTTTATTAGATAAGGATATGAATATGCAAGGAATGAAGGGCAAGCAGAAGGGATTCGTTTGATTTGGCATCACATTCAGCACAACATCATCAGCTGAACAGACTGTTCCTCTGCTGTTACAGTTCTATATTCTATGTTCTAATGTTTGTTTACAGTAGTGGTGTACTTGTTCTAAGTATTCTGAAGTATCACCTTAAATATCTGTCACTGCTTCTGTATTGATCTATCTGTAGCCTGGAGTCCTAGTTCACTTTAGGTAGCTCAGCTTCCATGCCCATGTGGTTGTTTTTATTTAAGTTTTAAATATTAGTCTTAAACCGACTTTCCTTGCTTTCCAAATGAATGTTCAAACATATTAAGGTTGCTGCTATCTAGAGGTGTGCTTTACTCTGATGTCACCAGTTAATGCTGTTACAGTCTGAGTTTTGCTCAGTCTTTGTGTTGTTCAAGTATAGCGAACAGGGAAACCACTTTTAAAATACAGTTCTACTGAGGTATGCTAACTATTTATTACTGAACCAGGAATTCAGCATCATGAACCAATAATTGAGAGATATAACTGCAAATCCCAGAAGGCAGTAGGAGGAATTTAAATTTGATTAATTAAACAAACACAGAAATAACCATAAGGCTACCAACTATTATAGAAATCCATCTGATTCATTCATGGCCTTTGAAGAAAGAAATCTTCTTGTCTGGTCTGGCTTACATGTGGCTTCAGACCCACAACACTATCCTTGGCTTTTAACCTTCCTATGAAAATGTCTAATCAATCAATTGGTTCTTGCAGCATGTTGTGAGCATTTATATTAAGAACACAGTCATGTATCATGAGGGGCATGATGTGGTGAATGGCTAAGGTCTTTTCCCCAAGGTGGGGGAGTCCAAAACTAGAGGTTAAAGGTGAGAGGGGAATGATATAAAAGGGCTCTCTCGGGCAATCTTTTCACGCAGAGGGTGGTGCACATGTGGAATGAGCTGCCAGAGGAATTGGTGGAGACTGGTACAATTACAACATTTTAAAAGGCATCTGGATGCGTACATGAGTAGGAAGAGTTTAAAGGGATACGGGCCAAATGGCAAAAGGGACGGGATTGGTTTAGGATATCTGGTCAACATGGGCCTGTTTCCATGCTGTACAACTCTGACTCTTTGTAGACTGCCTCTCATTGACCTTATCATTGACCGAGCCAAGTCAAGTTTGAAAAATCTTCCTCCATAACATTTTTAGACATTTTGGATGCAATCCTTGGGTTTGATCTTTCGACCTGGCAGAGCAGACCCATTAGAATGACTGCAGAACGCCTCTAGGGGCTCTACAGTTAATCTGTCTGAAATTAATAAGCAGCAGACGGAGGATCAAACCTATCATCTTATAACCTGGATGACTGCAAACTAATGCACTATCCTTAACCCATCTCATCTTACTGTCACATCAACACCTCTATGTGAATCCTCACCAAGCAGACAGCTCAATCCATCTTAAAAACATCCACATCATTCCGAAAACAAAATCTCTTGGACCATAAGCTGTGGCAGCAGAAGTATGCCATTCAGTCCATCCAACATTCAGTGAATTCCTGACTGATCTGATAACCTTCCATTCAAATCTTTAAAATATTATTTGGAACAAGCTTTCAATTGCTGCTTCTAACTCGCCTTACATAGGTTAATAGAATTGCTCCCATTTTTCCTTCCACGGTGTGATTTCTTGAGCTACTTCCTAGGTTGAAAAAATTTATGGGTAAATTGATGTTGTTACTATTGCATGCATTTACAATTTATCCACACTGGAGAAACCAACTTGTCTTTGAACATCATTTGTATCGTTGAAATATTTTCTGATCCGTAATTTCAAATCTAATCAAAGTGATAAACATTTCTAGGCCTTCCTTAATGCTCCTTTATTGATGATGGCATTCTTTTTGATCTGACTTAAAAGGTGTAAATTTTCCAATATTTGTGAATTCATTGTGTAAAATGGGCTCATCAATCAGTCCTGATCTGGAGATCTGCAAAGAAATCTCTCCTTGTTTTGTTTTTATTTTGATGTGATGTTAATGTAAGTTTCCATGCTGACACCAACTGAAGAGATATCTTTCTTCATTGTGATCAGGTGGAATGAAGGAGCAAGACCTCATGTGCATTAAACTTCATGGAGTGAATCGAATAGGACTGAAGAAGATCATTGATTTTATTTATACTGCAAAGCTTTCCCTGAACATGGACAACCTGCAAGATACTTTGGAAGCAGCCAGTTTTCTGCAGATTTTACCTGTTTTGGACTTCTGTAAAGTATTTCTTATCTCTGGGGTAAGATTTTTTGTTGGATTTTTTTAGTGTTAAACATTCCATCATCCACATTCACTTACATGGATGGACACTCACACACTCACACACACACACTCACACTATCTCCATAGCCATGACTGCCTATTAGTATGCAAGACTCCCTGCCTGACTGGTGGAAAGACTCCAGTTTGTGAAAGTACATTAGTGGGCTCACTCCATTTACTCTCTGGAAAGTTGTGTACCTAGAAATTGTCCCTAAGTGGGGCAAGAAAAGACATGTTTAACATGGGAAATTGTGAAAAAAATGATTCAACTGAAGAACATGTTGCAAAAGGGTAGCGAGAGCTTTACTTTGTTATATCTACCTTGGAAATGACACTGGGTGGCTGAATGAGAGATGCTTTCTATTCCTCAGCACCAGTATCCCTCATCCTGATAAGAATGAAGGAAACATTAGGAAAAGAAAGAATAGCTTTTGATCCAGATGTTTAATATTGAACTTGTTATTTCTGTAGGTTTCCCTTGAAAATTGTGTCGAGGTTGGACGAATTGCAAATACTTACAACTTGACAGAAGTAGATAAATATGTGAATAACTTCATTCTGAAGAACTTCACTGCACTGCTAAGTACTGGTGAATTTGTGAAACTCCCATTTGAGCGACTTGCCTTTGTGCTTTCAAGCAACAGCCTCAAAAACTGCACTGAACTTGAACTTTTCAAGTCTGCCTGTCGTTGGTTGCGATATGAGGATTCACGGATGGATTTTGCCTCAAAGATAATGAAGAACATTAGGTTTCCTCTGATGTCACCACAGGAATTAATTAATCATGTTCAAACGGTGGACTTCATGAGAACGGACAATGTTTGTGTCAATCTGCTACTAGAAGCCAGTAACTATCAGATGATGCCCTACATGCAGCCTGTTATGCAGTCTGAAAGAACCTGTATCCGTTCAGATAACACACACTTAGTAACCTTGGGTGGAGTGCTAAGGCAACAGCTAGTTGTGAGCAAAGAGTTAAGATTATATGACGAAAAGGCCCATGAATGGAAATCGCTCGCTCCAATGGATGCACCAAGGTACCAGCATGGCATTGCAGTGATTGGAAACTTCCTTTACGTTGTAGGTGGGCAGAGCAATTATGACACAAAAGGAAAGACTGCCGTTGACACCGTGTTCAGATACGATCCTCGGTACAACAAATGGATGCAAGTAGCATCTTTAAATGAAAAGCGTACTTTCTTCCACCTAAGTGCCCTGAAAGGCCATCTTTATGCAGTTGGTGGTAGAAATGCAGCTGGAGAATTAGGTAGGTGTTTTTTTTTCTTTAATGTTAATTCTAATCAGATTCTTGTACCTAAATAAGTAGGAAAATGTGTGATTATGACAGTTCTCACCTGCCCTTTTGAACCAGAAGATTAAAAAAATCCAAAAAGGCACAGTCCCACACCATGTGATGGCCACATTCTTACCTGATAAACAGAGTGGGCAAGAAATCCATTGGATTGCCAAATGTGATGATAAGGATCTCTAATTTCTAATCCACTTACAAATAAATTGCAGTGATGCTAATTTGCTGCAAAATTAGATAATGATATATTGAAATGGTAATAGTTTGCTTCAGATAGTCAACAGATGATTGAAACTGCCTGGAAGTTTCCATCAGTTGCTAAAAATGGACCAACACATATAGGCTTCAAACAATGGACACTTCACCTGATCGATTCTCACCCAGTCATTAAAAGCAGATGAAAGAGATGGATAGTACTCACTCTTCAGCTCCAAGAATTAGCTGTGTCAAGCTTTAATGAAGTGTAAAAGATTTATTAGAGTGTCTTGTGTAGTCTCTTTGTTTAATGTATTATGAAGCTTTTGTAATTAGATTGAATATTAATTTAAGCAGCTGGTGCCTTTTGCCCAATATTGGTAACTCCCAATGAAAAACATGAGTAGTGTAATTGACTTAGACAAAACTGGGTATAATTGGTGAGGTTTTGAAATCTGAAAGTCCGTCTGAATAAACATGCCCTCACGTTTTCAGTGCAATGGGTCTGAGCAGCATCAACTTGTTTCCAGAATAGGGCATGCATGTAACTGCTTTTGTGGAAAATATATTAACACTCAGTCCTTTTGAGAGGCATGAATGGTATTGCTTTGGAACTGTTGTCCACCCTCAAGCTGGCTGGTTTCTTTGTTACTAACCACCAATAATGCCAAGGCCCCAAACATGGTGAGGAATTTCGCTAAATGTACCATCGAGTCTTTTGAGATTTAAGCTGCCATGATGTTCAGTACATTGACCTCTTCCAAATGAGTGATCAACAAATTCAGTAGATTGTTGACCTATACTATCAAACTAGTGGAGTGAAAGTTTGGGAAAATTCTTGATCAGACTGTAACATACTCTGGTCAGACTGTCCTTGCAAGGTTGTCAAGATTTGCGATTCAAGCATTGGAGCCAATGAAAAAACTAACCACGAAATCTAGAGGGTTGAATTACGAGGAAAGGCAGGAGAAATGTCAATCATCAGTGTGCAAATGGTATTATAAATGGATATAAAAGTTGTTGAAAATTGTAAATCCACAAAATACTTGAAATTAAATCGTAGACTTCAGAAAAATAGTTCAAATTCATAGTTAGTTGAGGACTGACAGCACAGCATTCAGAAAATGATAAACAATAATAAAAACAAGTTGCTTTCATGAAGGATCCTTTAAACAGGAAAGCAGTCAAGAGGCTGAATAGTGCCTACTCCTATTTCATATATATTTACGTTCACAGAAATGTAATCAAACTGAAGTGTGCAGTAATTGAACGGAGGAGACATTAAGGAGGAGTGTTTAAAAACTTGGCTTGATAGGTGGGCTTTAAGTAGCATTTTAAACAAGCAGAGGTAGCTGAAGGAGCAGAGGGGGTTTACGGTGTGGGGCTTACCAAGTAAAATGACATGGTTACCAATGATGGAGCAAAAACAAGGCAGACTTGGAAGAACATAGAATCCTAGATATTTTCTACAACTCTAGAAGGTGAGGTCATGCAGTAATTAACCATGAATTTTAAAAAAGTGTGGTGTGGTGTGGTTAATTAATAATGAATATACATTACTTTGTACAGGGATGATGGGTAGATAGGACTTGGTATGGGATATGATGTGGATAGTATAATTTGAAGTGAGTTGAAATTTATGGAGGAAGGAGGGATTAGCTTTTTGCAATCAAGTCTAGAGTGAGAAAGCATGGGTGAGCATTCCAGTGGCTTATGGACTAAGGCAAGGCATTGTTGAAAAGGTGAAAACTGTTATCCTGTTGAGTGGAGAAGATATGAAGAGGACGGTATAGCATTACAGCTGTGCTGAGGAAGGATATCCCTGGAAATACATCCAGGGAAGATATTTGGGTGGAACTGAGAAATAAGAAAGGGATGATCACCTTATTGGGATTGTATTATAGTCAAGAGGGAAATTGAGAAACAAACTTGTAAGGAGATCTCAGCTATCTGTAAGAATAATAAGGTGGTTATGGTCAGGGATTTTAACTTTCCAAACATGGAATGGGCCTGCCTTAGTGTTAAAGGTTTAGATGGAGAAGAATTTGTTAAGTGTGTACGAGAAAATTTTCTGATTCAGTATGTGGATGTACCTCCTAGAGAAGGTGCAAAACTTGACCTACTCTTGGGGAAATAAGGCAGGGCAGACGACTGAGGTGTCAGTGGGGGAGCACTTTGGGGCCAGCGACCATAATTCTATTAGATTTAAAATAGTGATGAAAAAGGATAGGCCAGATCTAAAAGTTGAAGTTCTAAATTGGAGAAAGACCAATTTTGACAGTATTAGACAAGAACTTTCAAAAGTTGATTGCGGGCAGATGTTCTCAGGTAAAGATACGGCTGGAAAATGGAAAGCCTTTAGGAATGAGATAACGAGAATCCAGAGAGAGTATATTCCTGTCAGGGTGAAAGGAAAGGCTGGTAGGTATAGGGAATGCTGGATGACTAAAGAAATTGAGGGTTTCGTTAAGAAAAAGAAGGAAGCATGTGTAAGGTATAGACAGGATAGATCGAGTGAATAAAGGTAGTAGGAGCATACTGAAGAGGGAAATCAGGAGGGCAAAAAGGGGACATAAGGTAGCTTTGGCAAATAGAATTAAGGAGAATCCAAAGGGTTTTTACAAATACAGTAAGGACAAAAGGATAACTGGGGAGAGAATAGGGCCCCTCAAAGATCCTGATGAAGGGCTTATGCCCGAAACGTCGAATTTCCTGTTCCTTGGATGCTGCCTGACCTGCTGCGATTTTCCAACAACACATTTTCAGCTCTGATCTCCAGCATCTGCAGACCTCACTTTCTCCCCTCAAAGATCAGCAAGGCGACCTTTGTGTGGAGCCGCGGAAAATGGGGGAGGTACTAAATGAGTATTTTGCATCGATATTTACTGTGGAAAAGGATATTGAAGATGTAGAATGTAGGGAAATAGATGGTGACATCTTGCAAAATGTCCAAATTATAGAGAAGGAAGCACTAGATGTCTTGAAACGCATAAAGGTGGATAAATCCCCAGGACCTGATCAGATGTACCCTAGAACTCTGTGGGAAGCCAGGGAAGTGATTGCTGGGCCTCTTGCTGAGATATTTGTATCAACGATAGTCACTGATGAGGTGCTGGAAGACTGGAGGTTGGCAAACATGGTGCCACTGTTTAAGAAGGGTGGTAAGGACAAGTCAGGAAACTAGACCAGTGAGCCTGACCTTGGTGGTGGGCAAGTTGTTGGAGGGAATCCTGAGCGACAGGATATACATGTATTTGGAAAGGCAAGGACTGATTAGGGATGGTCAGCATGGCTTTGTGTGTGGGAAATCGTGTCTCACAAACTTGATTGAGTTTTTTGAAGAAGTAACAAAGAGGATTGATGAGGGCAGAGCAGTAGATGTGTTCTATATGGCCTTCAGTAAGGCGTTCAACAAGGTTTCCCGTGGGAGACTGATTAGCAAGGTTAGATTTCACGGAATAAAGGGAGATACAGAACTGGCTCAAAGGTTGAAGTCAGAGGGGGGTGGTGGAAGGTTGTTTTTCAGACTGGAGGCCTGTGACCAGTGAAGTGCCACAAGGATCGGTGCTGGGTCCTCTACTTTTTATCATTTGTATAAATTATTTGGATGCGAGCATAAGAGGTACAGTTAGTAAGTTTGTAGATGACACCAAACTTGGAGGTGTAGTGGACAGTGAAGAAGGTTATCTCAGGTTACAACAGGATCTGGACCAGATGGGCCAATGGGTTGAGAAGTGGCAAATGGAGTTTAATTCAGATAAATGCAAGGTGCTGCATTTTGGAAAAGCAAACCTTAGCAAGACTTATACACTTAATGATAAGGTCCTAGGGAGTGTTGCTGAATAAAGAGACCTTGGAGTGCAGGTTCATAGCTTCTTGAATACGAAATCGCAGGTAGGATAGTGAAGAAGGCATTTGGTATGCTTTCTTTTGTTAGTCAGAGTATTGAGTACAGGAATTGTGAGGTCATGTTATGGTTGTACAGGACATTGTATACTGTTGGAATATTGTGTGCAATTTTGGTCTCCTTCCTATCGCAAAAAATGTTGTGAAACTTGAAAGGGTTCAGAAAAGATTTACCTGGATGTTGCCAGGGTTGGAGGATTTGAGCTACAGGGAGAGGCTGAACAGGCTGGGGCTGTTTTCCCTGGAGCTGAGGGGTGACCTTATAGAGGTCTACAAAATTGAGGTGCTTGAATAGGGTAAATAGGCAAAGTCTTTTCCCTGAGGTGGGGGAGTCCAGAACTAGAGGGCATAGGTTTAGGGTGAGAGGGGAAAGATATAAAAGAGACCTAAGAGGCAACATTTTCACGCAGAGGGTGGTATGTGTGTGCAATGAGCTGCCAGGGGAAATGATGGAGGCTGGTAGAATTGCAACATTGAAGAGATGGGTATATGAATAGGAAGGGTTTAGAAAGATATGGGCCAGGTGCTGGCAGGTGGAACTAGATTAGGTTGGGATATCTAGTTGGCATGGACTAGTTGGACAGGAGGGTCTGTATATGCTGTACATCTCAATGACTCTATGACAGCTTGGGTCTTGTGGTGAAAATAAGCATGGATTTTATTGAGGCTAACAGATTTAAGGAATTTGGAGGGACGATCAGAATTTGCAAGTGTAAGGGGTAATAAGAGTCACCATCTCCTTTTCTCACACTAAAGCATGTGTTTGCAACTGTTTCTGTAGCTTAAGGGATGCCACTGCATGAAGCATGGCTGGCTGATCAGAACACATTTTTTTTCCTTTCTTATTGCCTGCCATTAGTGTATCAGAAGGGTTTACAGATTAAGAATCAATCTGTTTAGATTAGATTAGATTACTTAGTGTGGAACCATGCCCTTCGGCCCAACAAGTCCACACCAACCCACTGAAGCTCAACCACCCAGACCCATTCTCCTACATTTACCCCTTCACCTAACACTGCGGGTAATTTTGCATGGCCAATTCACATAGCCTGCACATTTTTGGACTGTGAGAGGAAACCAGAGCACCCGGAGGAAACCCACACAGACACGGGGAGAATGTGCAAACTCCACACACAGTCGCCTGAGGCAGAATTGAACCCACGTCTCTGGCGCTGTGAGGCAGCAGTGCTAACCACTGTGCCACCTTACGAATGCAATCTTTCATCATCCAATTATGGGGTGGAGCTAACAGTGGACCCTCTAGCTCAGTTATAAACTCACCCACAACATCACAAAACCTTGCTATCACCACCAGAGTGTTTATTATGGAACAGACAACATGGAAAGATTTCATTAATGGAACTAAGTGACACCAGTGCAAATCATCCAGAATAAATGACATGAGAGGGACCCATTCAGAAGTAAATGGATTATCTGGCAAAAACCACAGGGGAGGCACTGGGTCTTGGTGTCAATCCACTGGTGGGATCAATGGGAATTATGGTGGATAGAATGATCGAGACAAGAAGGAGGCTAGCGAGGTTATCCCTCAGTGGATATGCTGACCAGGGAAATAAGTGAGAGAATGGAATGGGACAGTTGAGATTGCCTCAAAATGAGCAGTAATGACTTCTCAAGAGCCCTTTGGAAAATACTGTGAACTTGACCAAGATGCCATCAAGCCTAAAATGACAGTCAGAGAACAGGAGTATTGATGAATCCATCAAAAGGAAAGCGAAACCTAAAGTGATGGGGACGTTTTGAAGTTTTTAAACAGGAAGAGAAGCAACACTAGGTTTGGATCTGGATGGGTACTCATTGGTTTTCATATTGCATCATGCAGGAGAGAACTGGGGAATTTAAGTATTTGATGAATTTAGGGTAACAGAGCAGAGGTGGAACAGTTCGATACATGGAAGTAAGTGAGGCTACAAAATGAACATTTTTCATCTGTTTTTACTAAGGAAGAAGATGTTGCCAAAGTCATTGAGTGAGCAGATGGTTGAGATGCTAGTTGGGCATAAAAATGGATGAAGAGGAGGTGTTGACAAAAGACTGGCTGAACACGGAGTTGATAAATCACTGGGACAAATGGAATATATCCAGTGAGGCTTTGGGAAGTACAGGAACTTACAGAGGCATCTTCCAATCCTCCACTGGAGAATTGTCAATAATATACACTTATTCATAAAAGTGTCTAAGGATAGACCCTGGCAACTCTCGGCCCATCAGTTCAACCTAAGTGGTGCAAAGCTTTTAGAAATAACAATTCTAAGAGAAAATGAACTGTCACTTGCACAAATGTATATGAATTAAGTAAAGCCAGTCAGGTTTTCTGATGATGCAATAGAATGTGTTGATGAAGGGTGTGTATGAGGTCTCCCAAAAGACATTGGTCATACTGCTGTATAACAGATCTACTAACAAAGCTGAATCTCATGGAATATAACAATGGTAGTTTGGACACTCATTTAGATGAATGACACGAACTGCAGAGTTGCGGTGAACAGCTGAAGAAGGGTCACTGGACTTGGGTTTTTGGGTTCTTGGGTTTTTTTGTGTGAGCAGTGATTGGCTGCTTTTCAGACAGGAGAGAATACAATGGGGTTCCCGTGGTCACTGTTTTTCCTGATCTGTATTTAAGACTTAGACTCAAGTGTACAGGGCACAACTTCACAAATTTGCAGAGAACACAAAACATGGGAGTATTGTGAAAATTAAGGAGGAGTGATTGTCTTCAGGAGAACACAGGCTGATTGAATGAATGGTAAATAGGTAAAAATGAATTTAGAAAAGTGTAAAGTGATACAGTTGGGGAAGAAGAAAGAGGACTAGTAATATATGAGGAGTATGCAGGTGTAGGGAGAGGTGGTGGTACATGTGGACAAATCATTAAAAAAGACAGGTTGAGAAAGTGGTTAAAAACACTTTTGGGGTCATGAGCTTTAGAAATAGAGGCATAAAGTATAAAAGCAAGATACTTAGTATGAATCTTTATAAAACACTCAGTTGAAGTATTAAGTTAAATTGTGAGCACCATAGCCCAGGAACAATGGGAAGACGTTTGGTAGGGTGTAGAAAAATTTTATGAAGTAGGTATTAGGGGTGAGGGATTCTGAGAGAAATGCCCTCTGAATGGCATAAGCTAAATTTGCTCCTGCAAAGGACCAGTTTTGATTCAACAGGCCAGACATGCCACAGTGTTGGCAGATAAAAGAGCAATTGTATTTTCACAGTGATTGAATGCCTTGGTAGATTTTTTTTGCTCTTCACTGAAAATCTGGTTACTCTTAAATAATGTTTCCAGTTTCTTGAGTCAGAGTACCTTGTTTTACCCCAATATGTATTGCACTAGGTATTTCCTCCTTGTTTATATTCTCTCACCATTACTGCGTTTCATACTGTTGCATTTTCCTTGGATCAGCAAGAAAGTATTTGTTTGTTATCCATCTTTCTTTGGACATAGCTAACACTGAAGGCAATAGTCATAACTGATGTCAGAGTTTTATTTTGTGATCTGAGCAACATTGATATACAAGAATTGCTGCTGCACTGTCCAGAGTGTTTTATAAACTTCAAACTATTGTCATTTACATCACTTATCAGTTTTCCTCAGAAGTTATTCAGACAGGCATTGGGAATATGTTTTATTAAATGCAAGCAAGGTCATTCCGCGGTTCAGTCTTAACCCCTTTAATCCTGGCTACCGTTAGTGCAAAGGATTGTTCACACATCTTTAGCTGCTATTTTGGCCACTTCCCTTTGTATCTGTTTTGGAAATGGGAAGCATATTTAAAACAAGAGAAGTTCCAAAGCAGCCTTGGCAAGTATATTTATAAAAGTCACTATTTACCATTCCCTCAGTGTGTTTGTACAGCAATTGGAACATTCATGTGAAACACTTTGCTTTGGAGTCAGCTTGATACCTGTTTTGGTTTGAAATCAAATTCTTGCAGCACAAGTGCATTCATGGTTAATCTTGTTTTGGGGGAGAAATACCATTCCTTGTTGGCAGATATTTACTGTGGCAGTTGAATCTAATTATACCCATAGCTCAGATTACAAAATAGTAGGTTTCTCCATTAGCTTAGGCACAGTTGCCAAGAATCATTTTGGATGTTGTTTGTTTTCATTAAACTGGAACTTCTTTGAGAGGGGGCATTCCCATAAGCATTCCTTGTGATAACAATCTACATGTAGATTCTTTTATCTATATTTTCTTCAGGCTTTTATAGGTGAGATCATACTCTTGAGTATGTTAATTGCAAAATGTAAAACCCACTCACAGCTATTTCTTGAATTTTGATTTGGTGCAGAACATACAATAAAATGGTCTCCTTATGTTTATGCAAGTTAAGACATACTGCTCTTAATTTCATCAAGAATGTGGTGCTGGAAAAGCACAGCAGGTCAGGCAGCATCTGAGGAGCAGGAAGATTGATGTTTCGGGTGAAAGCCCTTAGTATTCAATCATACTGTACTTTCTCCTTCTTTATTGCCCTCCAAATGGAATTTATATGTTGATACCAAATGCAGAAACTTTAGCATATTATACATGTTATAATCTTAAAATGCTATTAGAACTACAATTGAATTGAGAGGGCTGATTGAGTAGTCCCATTGAGCAGCAGGGGTCACGGAGATCACTTCATGGAGAAACTGTAGGACTGCAGACAATAATATTCCATCCCATGATTTCTCAAGCACCATGTCGCATTGCTGTCTTCTGTAAGAACTTGCTTATCGATGTTGAAACAGCCTACTTTCAAAGGACATTTGTCTCTGGTGGACGAATGAATCCAGTGTATTGTCTGGACGAAGGTTGCAGTGTTACATTTACTGGCGCAGTTGTCAGCAGCCTTGGGGAGGCAACAACTTGATGGAAGCATAGATGGCTCCCTCCCAACCCCAAGCGTGGTTTTCAGCTAAGCTGATGGAGTTCAACAGCAAACGGGATTCAAGGTGCTGCCCCAGTGAGAGGGAAATTGAAAACACTACTATGCCATAAGCAAAGGTTAGCTAGTCATTGTTAGAAATCCATGAGAAAGACTTGAAAGGAAGCTGAAAAGATAAGAATGATTGATTGTGGGGATAGGGGGATGGAGTGAGATGTACTGATGGAATTTAGCCATAGTTTCACTGGAAAAGAGAGGGGAAACTGGTGAAATGAATGCAACTTTAGAACTGAAAAGTGATGAAGTGGGAGTCCTCATGGCACAACGATATTTTCCCTACTCCTGGAGCAGGATGCCTGGGTTCAAGTCCCAGCTGTTCCAGAGGAATGTAATAATACCTTTGAACAAGTTGCTTGGGAAAATAGGTTTAAATTAAATAAGTGATTAATTAGGGCTCTTGGGGTATAGTGGTAGTGTCCTTGCTCCTGAGCCAGGAGGCCTGGCTTCAAGTCTCACCTGCTCCAGAAGTGTACAATAACATCTCTAAACATGTTGATTAGGAAACATCATATAGGTAGTTATGTCCATTGTTTCATAGAAACAATTTGAAAAAATAAAAATGGTTAAGTTTTGCTGGTCATGACATGCTGTTTCGCCTTCCTCAGAACAGTAGAACCAAAGGACACTGCCTCCAATAGAAAGAGGTGAGCTTAAATGTAATCTGGTGTAAACGGTATTTCAGTGAGCGTGTGGACAATCTGTGGCACAGGCTCCCTTAGGAGATGGTAGAAGCACATTACATTGATTCAATCAAGTTAAAATGTAATAGTCCAGTTTCAGAAAGTAACATTTTTTGGATGCAGTTAAAGTGATTTTACAGCTATTCTGTCAGAATCGGTTTGAGAAGAACAGCTTACTTCGTACCTAGAACTCCAGACCACTGGAATTATCCTTGCTTCATGTCTGGTTTTGTTGTGGATTAATGAAGAGACTGATAATCATGATTATTCAACAACTCCTCCATCATTGTAGCATGTATCATTATATCAGATGGAATGTGAACCAGCTGGATTGTAGTCTTTTTTTTCCCCCAACAATTCCTATGTTCTGAGAAAAGACAAGAAAATCTGTTCAAATTGCGAGTAGTTTGACCTTAATTATTTCAAATACAAATTAACCGATTTTACTTGTACCTCATTTTTATCAAAAAGCTATGGAAAAACATACACTCAACGAATTGAAATAATTGCTGAGTTGAGTGGAATATTAATAATGCATGAAGTAGCCCCCAATCTACAGTTAAGTATAGTGAGAGGGACAAGGGAAGAGAGAATTGTGTAACCTAGCCTGAGCACAGGAGGAATTTTACTTATCAGTACTGTCAGTACTTTTACATAAATACCTTATATGGCTCCAAAGCACCTTTTAAGACTGACCCATATCTCATAAGAATCTGTTGCTTTGAAACAAAGCCTTTTAATAATTGCACCAAGGGTGCCATCCGGTACTCAGCATTGACATTGGTTGATGCTTTTCATGATTTTTATTTTCCCATAACGCAAATCTTAGAAATGAGCCATCTTGTTATTATGTAGTGTAAAAGCAACTTAATTTACAATTTTAATTGACGTTAATGGTTGACTCTTAATGAGGTACACTGATATTTTAGAACTGAAATGATTACGTGGTGCTAACACTGTAGTGTGTTGTAAGACTCATGTTATAACTAAAATTCTGCAACTTTCAACAAGGTTTGCTTCCTGCTGGGGTTCATAACAATGGAATTTCCTCTAGATCGTACTGAAGTTTATGAACAATTACAGATACGTAATTATTCTCAGTTAGACAAACCTGCCATTATATATCAGGCTAGCGTTAACCATCAGCAGTATTTTCATGTGAAGATACCAAATAGTTGAAATCCATCTTGTACAGATTCCAAGAGACCAGGATTGTTAAACTGGCATTCAGAGTTAGAAATACACATTAAACATTCAAAGTATAAGCCACAGCAGATTCATTGTAGTTGGCAATTTACAGAAGTGTTAGAGAAGTCACAGTGAAGGAATTTCTGAGGAAGAATGGTGACATGGTGGAAAATAGCTCACAGAAATCTGAATAAGAGCATGCTTACAGGTTTATTTATTGAAAATAGAAAATGAGAAGGCTTGTTATTTCATAGAAACATGACAGTGGAGGCAGGCCATTCAGCCCATCAAGTCCACCCTCCGAACAGCATCCCACTGTACCGTATCTCTGTAACCTGTGTTTCCCAAGGTTAATCCACCTCGTCTGCACATCCCTGAACACTATGGGACAATTTAGCACGACTAATCCACTTAACCTGCACATCTTTGGACAGTGGGAGGAACCCAGAGCACCCAGAGGGAACCCAAGCAGACATGGTGAGAAAGTGCATACTCCACACGGTCATTCTCCCAAGGGTGGGATAAGTCCCTGGCGCTGTGAAGCAGCAGTGCTAACCACTGAGCCATCATGCTATTTAAATATGATATTGCAAAATTGTAATCTGAGCCAAAGCTTAGATTATTTGTTGAAATATCCTCAAACTAAACTCTTAATATGATACTAATTCCTAAGCAGAAATGCAAGCCTAAGTGAAATCCAGTACATCAGAATCATGTCATAAATGTCAATGCAGACAGTGAGTTGCAACTTGGCTTCCTGCAGTTGAATGCTGCTTCAGCATATCAGTCATATGCCTGTATAATGTTGTTTAACAAAACATTGCATAATGTTCTTTAAAAAATTTCACTCATGGGCTGTGAGCTCTGTTAACTGGGCCAACATTTATTGTCCATTTCGAATTTACCTTCAGAAGGTGGTAGTGAGCTGTCTTTTTGATACACTGCAGTCCATTTGCTGAAGATAAGTGCATAGTGCCATTGGGGAAAGAGTTACAGATTTTTCACCCAGCGACGCTGAAGGGATGGTGATATATTTCCAAGTCAGGATGGTGAATGACTTAGAGAGGAGCTTGCAGTTTGTGCAGTTCCCATGTATCTGCTATCCTGCTGTGAATAATATATAGTTCAGGGAATTTGGAGGCAGCATAGAAATTTGGCGCAGAGAGGATGAGGTGCTCTTTTGTAGTTAGTAAGGTCTTTTTACAGAATAAATTGAAGCCAGAATCGGGGACCCAGCACAAAAATAGATATCACAGCAAAACAGTAAGTCCATTGATTGGTAATAGCTCCTAATTTGACTATCTGTTTTAGGTTACTTATAGATTGAAGGAAAATAGGGAAAATATTTACAGATTACAACTAAAAGATGAGTAGGAAACTTGTAAAGATCAAATTACAAATTAAGTAAATAAAACAGAGATGCAGGACCAGAAGATGTGTTATAACTGCATGATGTTGGAGCTGGAGGAACCTTAATATGGTGACCGTGTCTTTAGCAAGTGTTGGTTGCTTGAGGAACTCCAGCTCAGAGTTGATGAGCTGGAGTCTGAGCTTTGAACACTGCGACACATCAGGGAGGGGGAAGAGTTGTGTTTGAGGAGGCAGTATGCACCCCTTAGATTAACTATCTCTAATTCCGTTCATGGTCAGGAACAGGAAGGTGTGACTGCAGGTGAAGCAGACAGCGGATCCAGGAGGTAGTGATACAGGAGCATCGCCCCTGAGCTTGTCTAACGGGTTTGAGATTCTTGCTTTGGAGGAGTGGGGGGGGGTGCAGGCAGTGATCGACCCAGTTGCTGTGTCCATGAAAGTTACAGTGGTGTAGGTGGAAAGAGGTTCTGCTGAGGGAATATGAACAGCTAAAGACTAAATTAAAAAGCAGAACCAAAAAGGTGGTAATCTCAGGATTACTATTTGAGCCATGAGCCAATTGGAAAAGGGTCAACAAGATTAAAGAGGTAAACATGTGATTCAAAGATTGATACAGGAAAAGCAAGTTTTGATTTCATAAGACTTTGGCAGCATTACTGGGGAAAGGAGGTAGCTGTTCCTATGGGACAGGCTCCCCCTGATTTATTCTAGGATGAGAGTCCAGGCAAATCACATAACTAGTGGTCTATATGGTGCTTTAAACTAAATAGGGGGGGGAAGTGCATTTAGTTGCATGGAAAATTATAGAAAAGTTATGAGAAGGGGCACTGTCAAAAGCAGGGTTGTGAAGGTGTTGTGCTTAACTACATGCAGTATGTGAAACGAAGTAAATGTCAAGTAGGTTGAAATTGGCATGTACGATGTTGCGAGTATCACAGAGGGGATTGGACTGGGAACTAAGTATCCAAGGATACGGGTCCTATCGTAAGGACAGGCAGATGGGCAGACAGGGAGGGAGTACCTTGTTAATAAGAAATGAAATTAAAGTGATAACGCAAAGCGTTTTGGAGTCAGAAGGTGTTGAATCCCTATGGGTAAAGTTGAGGAGCTTCAATGGAAAAAAGTCCCTGATGCAAATTAATCCCTAGATTAATTTAGGATATCTGGTTACCAGATATCCTAAATTAATCTAGTCCCATTTGCCAGCAATTGGCCCATATCCTTCTAAACCCTTCCTAGTCGTGTACCCAACATCCAGATGCCTTTTAAATGTTGTAATTGTACCAGCCTTCACTATTTCCTCTGGCAGTTCATTCCATATCCCCACCACCCTCCGCATGAAAACGTTGCCCCTTGGGTCCCTTTTTAAATCCTTCCCCTTTTACCTTAAACCTGTGCTGTCTAGTTTTGGACTCGCCCACTCTAAGAAAAGCACCTTGGCTGTTCACCCTATCCATGCCCCTCATTTCTTTTTATAAATCTCTACAAGGTCACCCCTCAGCCTCTGATGCTCCAGAGAAAACAGCCTTAGCCTATTCAACCTCTACCTATGGCTCAGACCCTCCAACCCCGGCAACATCCTTGTAAATCTTTTCTGAACCCTTTCAAGTTTAACAACATCTTTCTTATAGCAGGGAGATCAGAACTGAAGGCGGTGTTCCAAAAGTGGCCTAACTAATATACTGTACAGTGCAACATGACATTCCAATTCCTATACTCAATGCATTGACCAATAAAGGCAAGCATACCAAATGCCGTCTTCGCAATGCTGCCTACCTGCAACTCTTCATTCAAGGAACTATGAGCCCGCATTCCAAGGTCTGTTTGTTCGGCAACACTCCCCAGGACCTTACCATTAAATCTATAATTCGTACCCTGATTTGCCTAATCAAAATGCAACACCTCACATTTATCTAAATTAAGCTCCTTCTGCCACTCCTTGGCCCATCGACTCAAATGATCAAGGTCCCGTTGTACTCTGCGATATAACCACCTTCAATGTCCACTACATCACCAATTTTGGTGTCATCTGCAAAATTATTAACAATTGCTCTTATATTCATCCACATCATTTACATAAATGACAAAAATCAGTGGAGTCATCAATCCTTGCAGCACACCACTGGTCACAGGACTCCAGTCTGAACAACACCCCTCCACTACCACCTATCTTCAAACTTCCATCTAATTTTCTATCCAAATGGCTGATTCTCCCTGGATTTCATCTGATCTAACCTGGCTAACCGGTCTACCATGCAGAGCCTTGTTGAACGCCTTCCTAAAGTCAATATAGACAACGTCCACAGCTCTACTTCTTCATTCCACTTTGTCACTTCTTCAAAAAATCAAGTTAGTGAGACAATCTTCCCCATGCACAAAGCCTTGTTGACTACCCCAATCAGTCTTTGCCATTCTAAATACATGTAAATCCTGTCCCTTAGAATCCCCTCCAACAACTTATCACTGACATCAAGCTCAATGGTCGATAGTTTCCAGGCTTTTCCTAACCTCCTTTCTCAAATAGTTGCCACTCTCCAGTATTCTAGCACCTCACTCATGGCTATAAATGATACTAATATCTGAGCATAGGGCCCACCACATTTGGTAACGTGTAATAAGGCTGACCTGATTAGGGAGCTTAAGGTGAAGGAACCCCTAGGGGACATGACCATGAATATGATAGAATTCACCTTGCAGTTTGAGAGGGATCTGCTGAAATGGTATTGGAAGTGAATAAAGATAAGTTCAAAAACATGAGGGAGGAGCTGGCCCATTGATTGGAAGGGGAGCATAGCAGGGAAGACTGTGGGTCAGCTATGGCAGGACTTTCCAAGGGTAATTTGGGAAGCACACCAGAAACTCACCCCAAGGAATAAGAAAATACTAAGAGGACAAGACAACCGCAACTGATGAGGGAAGTCAGGGGCAGCATAAAAGCAAAAGAAAAAGCATACAACATGGTGACGATTAGTGGGAAGTCAGAGGTTTGGGAAGCCTTTAAAAACCAGCAGAGGAAAGCTTAAAAGAAATAAAATGGGATAAGATGAAATATGAGTTTGTTAGCTCGTAATATAAAAGAAGATTGCAAAAGGTTTTTAGATATACAAAGGTAAGAGAAAGTCTAGAATGGACTTTGGCCAATGGAAAGTGAGAGTGGAGAAGTAGTTTTAGGGAACAAAGTAAAGCTGGAGGAACTCTATAGGTACCTTGTCTCAGTCTTGTAGTGGAAGACATCAGTAGCATACCAGAACTTAAAGGGAGTCAGTGGTCAGAAATTAGTATAATATCTATCACTAAGGCAAAGGTGGAAAGATGGTGGGGACGCTGGAAGGTCTGAATATAGATAAATCACCTGGGTTGAGGAACCGCACTCCATTGTTGTGAAGGAAATGAGTGAGGAGATTGTTGAGGCAGTCATGGTGATCTTTCAGGAATCATTGGAATCTGGGAAGATCCAGCGTATGTTTAAAAGAATAATCCCAAGGATGAATGGCTTGAGAACTCTGGGTCTGTACTTGACGGAGTTTAGAAGGTTGAGGGGGAGATCTCAATGAAACTTGCTGAATACTGAGAGGCCTAGGTAGAGTGGACATGGAGAACATGTTTCCACTAGTAGGAGATACTAGGACCTGAGGGCCCAGCCTTAGAGCAAAGGGATGACCCTTTCGACCTGAGATGGGGGAGGCATTATTTCAGTCAGAGGGTGGTGAATCTGTGGAACGTCACAATGACTGTAAAGGCAAGTCATTGAGTGTATTGAAGACAGATTCTTGATTAGTAAGAGAATCATGGGTTACAGGGAGAAGGCAATGAAATGGAGTTGTGAAACATATTGGTCATAATTGAATGATGGAGCAGACCTGAGGGGCCAAAAGGCCTCATTCTACACCTATATTTTGTGGTCTTTTGATCCTTAATCTTTGAGGTTAAAGTGATCCTGATTTGGAAAGTGCAATCTTCAGATTTTGGTGAATTTCTGCAGTGTGTCTTGTAGCTGGTACATGTTACTGAGCATTAGTGGTGGAGGGAGTGGGGTTTGCGGCTATGGTCCCAATCTGAACTTGTAGAATGTGAAAGATCAGCAAGTAATTGAATGTATGTGCAATTTCATTTCTCCATTTGATGAGGTAACGGGGTAGTTTAATACCACTTGCACAAAACTAATTAATAAATGCTGTTAGTGCAGTAGGAGATTATAAATCATTCTCCCTTTCAGTGCACTGCTTTATATACTATAGTCTGGGCTACATTGATGAGCCATAGAGTCAAAGAGTCACAGAGATCGATTTGTTGCAAATATCTGACCTCCATAAAATACTGCGAATTTATATATTTTAAAAATTCCTTCCCTATTTTGGAAATTAATTTTCAGACTTCCAGAAATTTATAGATAAAAGAAGTCAACCAAGTCAAATCTACCCCCCAACCCCTGAAAACAGTCTCCTACATCTACGCACTTCACACTGCAGGGTTGCTGTCCTTCACAATTAATTTTTTTTTTAAAAACCTGTTTGATCTAAAAGAAAACATGTCTATTTTCTGTTTTGTTTCACAATTGTTGTTTTATTAGAATTTCAGAGGAGCATGCTATATTTTTGAACATTTGTATTTCACTGCTATTCAAAGGTTTTAATGAAGGAGAATGTAGACAAGGCAAATCAATCACAGATGTGAAGGAGTGTTGTATAAAGTGCTCTCGTGGCCTGGAGAAATGCGTAATACGTGATGTTACCACCATTGACAATTCCAATTGATGGAATAGCATTTTCTTTTCCAAAGTAATGGCACCTATATCATTGTGATATTAAAATAGATATTAATGGTAAGGTTCTCTGCTATAATCATTAACTGTTGGATACAAAGAGTAGTTCCACAGAACTAATAATGGTAGTACATTATTCAGTGATGCTTTGCAAAAAAGGGTTCTCACCATAATTTGCAGCATTTATTGAATTTTATAATAATTTTTTCATTTCTTTTACAACAGCTACTGTAGAGTGCTACAATCCGAGAACCAATGAGTGGAACTATGTGGCTAAAATGAATGAACCTCATTACGGGCATGCTGGAACTGTTTATGGTGGTTTTATGTACATTTCAGGTAATTCTTCCTTCCAACTACTGCTTTAGCATATTATAGAGTCATAGAGATGTACAGCACGGAAAAAGACCCTTCGGACCAACCCCTCCATGCCGACCAGATATCCCAACACAAGCTAGTCCCACCAACCAGCTTCCAGCCCACATCCCTCCAAACCCTTCCTTTTCTTTATATCTTTTGACTAAAGCATAATCACGAATCATAAATAAATTAGTATTGCCCCCTATTGTGTAACAAATTATATTTTAGACCTGTCCATTAAGTACCTGTTTTGGGTGATGTGATTCTTGACTCCTGACATTAGTAGACTTGGGCTCCCCATATGCAAAATGCATTTCTAACTGTAGCAAGATCCCAGGGTCAAACCAAGAAATTAAGCAGTTGTCCTCTAGCTTATTAGATATTACATTGTACAGCTTCCTTGTCAGTTATCGGATAGATCAATATGAGCTCAATCAGACCAAGCTTCAGATAAATCTAGCAATTGTGAAATTTATTTAATATTAAGCAAGGAAGTGAACAGTACAAATTATTTACAGCAGTTCTAATTCTCTAAGTATTGAAACAACACAGGTATTTTTCCCGTGTGATCGCCCAACATAGCATTAAGCTTTGGTCTATTGTTGTACATTTTTGCAAGGTGTAATAGTAGGGTCACTAAAAGATTGACTGCTGAACTGAACACATAGAGCCTCCTCACACCCCTGATTTAGTTTAAACTCGGGCACAGCTGTCAATCCAGTCACTAGAGCCTGTGCAAAATTATAAATTACGTTGCATTTTTGACTCATTTCTCCTTTCCATGACCTGCAAAGGTGAATCATTTGAGAATGCTACCTCCTGCACTATACATTTAATGAAAAAAAGACTTGCATTTAAAAAGTACTTACTGTTTTTAAACAGCGAAAGGACATCCAAAATGCTTCACAGCCAATTAAGTAGTTTCAAAATGTAAGCACTGTAGTATTGTAGGAAAAATACTATTTAATTTATGCCTATCAAGGTCTCCCTGTCTTGAGATAAATTATATAAGAACTTGAATAGGACTCAGAAATTAGGGGCAGTTCAGCCCTAAGAATTTGGGTGGTGTGATACTTGACTTCTGACATAAGTGGATCCTAGTCTCTTCAATTGCCCTTCAATCCATTCTGGCTGATCTCATCTCAGCCTCCCGCTCACCATAACCGTACAAACCAATTACTAATTAGAAATCTGTCTATCTCTTTAAACTTACCCATGACCCTGAATCCACTGCATTCTGGAATAGTGAATCACAGATGCATAATCTTTTTAGAAAGGTAATTTTTCCAAATCTCTGTTTTAAATCTGCCACTCCTTACCCTAAAACTTTGACCTCTTGTTCTACAAGAGGAAACATCATGTCTGTATCTACTTTGTCAATCCCGTTTATTTTATTAACTACTTCAATTAGGTCTCATCTCATTCTTCTAAACTTCAGAGAGTATAGGCCTAAACTGTTCAAACTCTCTTCGTAAGACAAACCCCTCATCTTGGAAACCAATCCAGAAAACCTTCTCTGAATTACCTCTAATTCCTCTGTATCCCTCCTGAAGTAATCAAACCAAATGTATGCACAATACTTCAGGTGAGGTTTCAATAACTAACATAACTAACTTGTGCTCACTAACTATAGTTGCAGCATCACTTCTCTACTTTTGTACTCTACCCTGTAGTAGTAAATGCCAAAATTCCATTTGTCTTCCTTATGTACCCTTGGTTTTCTGAGAGGGTGGATGGTGAGAGGATGTTTCCCTCCTAGGGAAATAATAAATTGCCATTCAATTCGTCCAATCAAAATGGATAATCTCAGATTTATATACATAAAGTTGTATGTCCCAAATTTTGGCCTATTCACCTAACTTAACCCTATCCATTTGTAAATTTCTTATTCCATCATTGAAACTTACTTTCCCACCTATTTTAGTGTCACCTGCAAATTTGGATATAGTACCCTGTGACATCTACGAGTTATAGCTTGCCAACCAGAAAAAGATTAATTTATCTCGACTCTCTCTCCTTTGCATTAGTTAGCAATCTTCTGTCCAAGCTAATAAGTTACCCCTAACCCCATGTGACCTTACCTTTTGAAATTAACTTTTGTGTAGCGCCTTATCAAATGCTTTCTGGATGTCTGGATATATCTAGAGGATCCTCTTGTTATGTCTTTGAAGAACTCTAGCAACTCAGTCAAACATTATTTAACCTTCATAAAACATTGCTGATTCTATAGGTCTATATTTTCCTACCTTCTGCCTCCCTTTTTGTTTAGTATTGTTATATTGGCATCTTTCCAATCCACTGAAACCTTTCCTTTGGAATATCATAGTCATTAGATCCATTCTCTCTGCTACAACTTCCTTTATGACCCTATGATGTAGGGCCCTGATGATTTGTCTGTTTCCAATCTCAATAGTTCGTTCCAGTAGTTTTTCCCAAGTGATGATTTTTAAGCTTCTGAAACTGCTGTGATACTTGTTACAACTGGGATGGCACTCGTGTCCTCCACTATCAAAACCGAAGCAAAATGTTGAGTTAGTTTTTCCATCATTTTTGTGTTCTCCACTATTAACTCTCCAATCTCATCCTCCAATGGCACACCATTCGCTTTAGCTACTCTCTGTTATATACTTCAAGAAGCATTTCTATATGATTTTTAGTTTTGTGCTAGTTTTTTTTCAGAATTTACCTTTGCTGTTTTTATGACATTTTTAGTAATGCTGTGTTGATCTTTAAAAGTTCTCTGATCTTCCAGCCTTCCGCTGGCCTTCGCAATGTGGTATGTCCTATTTTTTGTCTTTGAGATCTTTAACTTTCTGTTTAACGTGGACCCATGAATGTTGTTCTTGCTATCGCTCTATTCCTGACACCCCCCCCGCCACCCCCGGCCAAAAAAAAACTTCAATTCTCCTTCTCAGGAATATACTTTAGTTGGAAGGAATTGAATATCTCCTTAAACACTTGGTATCACTTATCAACTATCTTAGTCTTCCTCCCCAGTGGACTTGGGCCAAATCTGTCCTCATGTCTATGTTTAACTCCAGAACACTGGTATGAGAGTACAATTTTTCACTCTCAAACACACTTTGAAATTCTAGCATCCAGTGATCATTCTTTCCTGGAGGGAAGATCATTTATTAGTGCCACTTTATAGCACAATACCAGATCCAGAATAGCCTGCTCCCTGGTTGATTCTCCAAAAAATTACTCCAGTGTAGTCTACCATTCAGTAAGACCATGACTATCCTGAATGTGGCCTCAACTTCACGTTTCTATCTGGTTTTGATTCTCTCTTACAGATCAAAAAATCTGTCTAACTCACCCTTGAATATGTTCAGTGAGGCAGCTTCCACTGCTGTCTGGGCAAGAGAATTCCACACACTAATGATGTTCTGAGAGGAAACTATTTGCTTCATCTTTATCTTAAATCACAGTCTTGTTGCAGTGTGGAAGGGGAGACCATTTGGCCCATCATGTTTGCACCAGCTCTGTAAGCATTGTGATTTCTCATTAAATTCTTGTTTTTTCTCCCCATAACCCTGGCATGTTTTTATCTAAATACCCTATCGAATGCCTTCTTTGAACCTGCCTCCCTCTAACTCCAGGCAGTGCAGCCTAAATCCAACTCCTCACTGTGAAACGAAGTTGTTTCTGACCATGCATTTGCTTCCAATGCAGAACACTTTAAAGCTGTTCTTCTTGATCCTTTTACAAGCGGAAATCTTATTCCTCTTTACTCTGACCAAACCTCTCATGAGATTGAATGTTTTTCTCAAACCTCCCTCAAAAAAGTCCAAACTTCTCCAATCTATACTCGACTGAAGTTTCTCATCCTTGCGACGATTCTCATGGGCATGAAGCTACTAATTTTTAAACTATTCCCTCATTCTAAAATCTCCCAAGAAGGGAGAACATTCTTTCAACGTCAACCTTGTCTAATCTCCTCAAAGTTTAAATGCTTCAATGAGATCACCCCTAATTTTTCTAAACCCCAATGGATATAGGCCCAAGCTCATATCTGTTGAATAAAGGGAACTATGGAGCTATGAGGGAGGAGCTGGCCAAAGTTCAGTGGTGCAATACCTTAGCAGGGATGACCGTGGTGGAACAATGGCGGATATTTCTGTGTATAATGCAGAAGTTGCAGGATCAGTTCATTCCTAAAAGGAAGAACCATCCCTCATTGGATAAACACTACACATCCAGGAGGCAGATTAGTGAGTCATCTTAGAACCGTTTCTGTTGTAACTATTTATTTTCTTAAAAAGGGGAAGTCAATTTTTGAATGATAATATTAGACCAAAATATTGGCTAAAAATCAGGAAGTCTCGAACTATAAGAAAGTCACCACAGTTAAATAGGAGCCAATCCCCAGGTACATATTCATGCATTTCTCTGAGACACCACTAAAGCAGATTGTCAACTTGTTATTTCTTTATTCTTTTTGGGAACCTCCTATTTGCTAATTGACTATCATGCTTCCTACATTATGCAAGTCCATTTCACAGATATTTTGGGTATCTTGGCTGTGAAGTACTTTAGGGTGATCTGAGATTACATTGTATAAAATTCACTATATAAATACTTTTTATTAAGTGAGCAGATAGTTTAAACACCACTGTACCTGAGGAGTGGAGCTTTCTTCAAGGTAGTCAATTTGTATTTAACAAGAAAAGCTCATGACTATTGAAGAATGTCCTGTATATTATTTGGAATAAAGATGTTGCTGTATGAATTGGCATATTTATTCCTTATAGCCATGAACATTTCTAACCATGTGTTTCTTTAAAAGATAAATTAGATATTTTAAATAACCATCTGAAAACCACCCTGATTTAGATGAGAAATACACTGCTATTACAGTCAGCTTCTCTCCTCCCACAAGCAGTTGTGCGAAGGAGAAATTTTTTTTATTCATGGCTGGTGGAGTTTTAAACTGTCATTGTAAATGTAATGTTGCTGATTTGTTCTGAAGCCAGAACCCTGAAACGGCCCTCCTTCCCTGTGATTTTGATGAACTTTAACAAAAGTTAAATGAAGTTTCAATCTGCAATTTGAGAGGGAGAGAGTACAGTCGGAAGTGACAGTACTTCTGTTGAATAAAGGGAACTATGGAGCTATGAGGGAGGAGCTGGCCAAAGTTCAGTGGTGCAATACCTTAGCAGGGATGACCGTGGTGGAACAATGGCGGATATTTCTGTGTATAATGCAGAAGTTGCAGGATCAGTTCATTCCTAAAAGGAAGAAAGATCCCAGGAGGAGGCATGGGCGGCCGTGGCTGATGAGGGAAGTTAAGAAACATATAAAGTTAAAAGAGAAAAAGTATAACATAGCAAAGATAAGTGGGAAAACAGAGGACTGGGAAGCTTTTAAAGAACAACAGAGGATTACTAAGAAGGAAATACGCAGAGGAAAAATGAGATACGAAGGTAAACTGGCCAATAATATAAAGGAAGATAGTAAAAGCTTTTTCAAGTATGTGCAAGGCAAAAAAATGGTTAGGACTAAAATTGGGCCCTTGAAGACAGAAATAGGGGAATATATTACGGGGAACAAAGAAATGGCAGAAGAATTAAATGGGTACTTCAGATCTGTGTTCACTGGGGAAGACACAAGCAATCTCCCTGAGGTAACAGTGACTGTAGGACCTGAACTTAAGAGAATCTGTATTTGCCAGGATTTGGTGTTGGAGAGACTGTTAGGTCTGAAGGTTGATAAGTCCCCGGGGCCTGATGGTCTACATCCCAGGGTACTGAAGGAGGTGGCTCGGGCAATCGTGGATGCGTTGGTGATTATTTTCTAGAATTCGATAGATTCGGGATCGGTCCCTGAGGATTGGAGAGTGGCTTATGTTATACCACTTTTTAAGAAAGGTGGGAGAGAGAAAGTAGGAAATTATAGACCAGTTAGTCTGACCTCAGTGGTGGGAAAGATGCTGGAGTCTATTATAAAGGATGAGATTACGGCACATCTGGATAGTAGTAACAGGTTAGAACAGAGTCAGCATGGATTTATGAAGGGGAAATCATGCTTGACTAATCTTCTTGAATTTTTTGAGGATGTAACTCTGAAGATGGATGAGGGAGATCCTGTAGATGTAGTGTACCTGGACTTTCAGAAAGATTTTGATAAAGTTCCACATAGGAGGTTAATGAGTAAACTTAGGGTGCATGGTATTGGGGGCAAAGTGCTCGATTGGATTGAAAATTGGTTGGCTGTTAGGAAACAAAGGGTAGTAATATACAGCTCCATTTTGGAATGGCAGGCAGTGACCAGTGGGGTACCGCAGGGATCCGTGCTGGGACCGCAGCTTTTTACAATATATGTTAATGATATAGAAGATGGTATCAGCAATAACATTAGCAAATTTGCTGATGATACAAAGCTGGGTGGCAGGGTGAAATGTGATAAGGATGTTAGGAGATTACATGGTGACCTGGACAAGTTAGGTGAGTGGGCAGATGCATGGCAGATGCAGTTTAATGTGGATAAATGTATGGTTATCCACTTTGGTGGCAAGAACAGGAAGGCAGATTACTACCTCAATGGAATTAATTTAGGTAAAGGGGCAGTACAGAGAGATCTGGGTGTTCTTGTACACCAGTCAATGAAGGCAAGCATGCAAGTACAGCAGGTAGTGAAGAAGGCTAATAGCATGCTGGCCTTCATAACAAGAGGGATTGAGTATAGAAGCAAAGAGGTGCTTCTGCAACTGTACAGGGCCCTGGTGAGACCACACCTGGAGTAAATGTGTGCAGTTCTGGTCTCCAAATTTGAGGAAAGACATTCTGGCGATTGAGGGAGTGCAGCGTAGGTTCACGAGGTCAATTCCTGGAATGGCGGGATTACCTTAGACTGAAAGACTGAAATGACTGGGCTTGTATACCCTTGAGTTTAGAAGACTGAGAGGGGATATGATTGAGACATATAAGATTATGAAAGGATTGGACACTCTGGCAGCAGGAAACATGTTTCCGCTGATGGGTGAGTGCCGAACCAGAGGACACAGCTTAAAAATACAGGGTAGACCATTTAGGACAGAGATGAGGAGAAGCTTCTTCACCCAGAGAGTGGTGCTGTGTGGAATGCTCTGCCCCAGAGGGCAGTGGAGGCCCAGTCTCTGGATTCATTTAAGAAAGAGTTGGATAGAGCTCTCAAAGATAGTGGAATCAAGGGTTGTGGAGATAAGGCAGGAAGAGGATACTGATTAGGAATGATCAGCCATGATCATATTGAATGGCGGTGCAGGCTTGAAGGGCTGAATTGCCTACTCCTGCACCTATTGTCTATTATCTATTGTCAATTAATTACCCTTCCTTCAGCCTTGTATGTACATTTCTAACTGATATTGTTTTATTGGAAAATTTGCAATAAGTGGCCCTGGAGAGCAAGCTAGTTATTCCACTAGAAGGTTAGAACATTTAACATTTTTTCTTATCAGCTCTGGTTTGGTTGCAACACTTGGTTTTCAGATGGAAGTATGATTATCAAAGTTTCTGCCTCTGTATTGCGGTGTCCCATACATGACTTGCCTCTTTCAAGAGGCAATCAAATTGAACGTTTGACATTGGCAGCTCATTTTAAACCTGGTCTTAGAGTATATTCCCAAAGTGTGGACCAGGACTGATTTCTGATTGTCAGTCATCTCCGATCAGGATAGAAACACTTCATACTGCAATGCATTATGCAGGCAAATATCTTTGTCTTTCCAGTTTCTTCTTTATTGCTATCTACTGAAGTGTTCTTATTTTTCAGAACAACCAAGACTACAGTAGGTCTGCTATAATGCACGATCAATGCGATTTGGCTATAATGCGATTGAAGAATTTAATCATTATTTGTAGAATGCAAGCTTTCCTTACCTGTATTAGCTGTAACCCGATTCCAATCCCATTGGTTTACATGGTATTACTATTAATGCAATTATTATCGCGTTATATCAGAACAGCTATTTGACCCCTCGTTTCTGTTCAGTCGTTCAATTGGTGGGTTTGGTTGATCTGAACCTCAATTCCATTTACCCAAATTAGCTACATACCCTTGGGTTTTTGTCAGTTAATGATTCAGAGTTAATGATATCTATTAATCTCTATCTTGAAAGCTCCAATTTTCACATAGCACAGCATTTGGAATAGAGAATTAAAAACGTTGCTATCCTTTTGAAAAGCCCTATACCCTATGTATTCTGCTTTCACCTGGTTCTAATTTTAAACTTATCCTTCTTTAATCTTTGTTGTTTGATCTGGTGGAGGACCTCTCTGCCTCTATCCTACGCAAATGCATTTGGGTAGTCGTGCAAAATTCACTAAATCATCATGATATAACTACTTGAATAAAGCATTGTATTTTGCAGCACTGAATATGGGTGGAATGGCAAGTGTCTGAGTCATCAAAAACTAGTACAAAATAACAGTTTTCCACTCAGCATTATCTCTTTTAACTGTCTTAAATTCTTGGGTCTGGTGCATGTATTCTTTACAAAATCCAATGGAAGAGCACTTGTATTTACTCATTGTAATGTTTCAGCTTCCAATTGGTGTGTTACTAATTACTTTTATCTGGTGGAAAATAATTTGGTCTTTAGTGAAGTAGATGTTTCTCCCAGTTAGCGAATAAAACAGTTAAGCAATGCCATGGTCACCTTTCTCAAGTCAAACCTCCTCAAGACGATGGTTTACCTGGAGCCACTGATCTAGTTCAGTTATCTTTTTACCTGTTAATTGTAGCAGAGTAATAAGTAGTGCAATGTATGACACAAATAGGTAGAAAAGGAAGTTGTGAAGAGGGCATAATGAAGTTCCAAAGGAATCAGGATGAATCTTTGCCCATTCAAAAACTGTCGAATGGAGTATTATGTGAGAAAATATGAAATTCCCCATTCTGATAGCAAGGGAAAAAGATAGATTGTCTAAATGCTGTTAGTTTGCAATGTGATTTGGTATCCTTGTGCATGAATCACTAATTTGCATTTACAGCAAATAATTAGGAAGTGTAACAGAATGTTATTGTTTATCGTGAAAGGAATGGAAAACAGCATTTGGGAGGTTATACTTCAGTTATGTCGGATATTTTTGAGGTTACATCTGAAGTACTGTGCAGAGTATTTATCACTTTATTGAATGAAGAATGTAAATCTGGTGGAAGCAGTTCATGGAAGGTTTACTGAACTAGTACCTGGAATGGGTGTGTCATGTTATAAAGAAAGCTTGGAAGACCAGGCTTATATGTGCTTAAATTTTGAAGAGCAAGAAGTGACTTAATTGAAACATGGGAGCCTGAGATGGATTGACAAGGTAGTTGTTGAAAGGATGTTTCCTCTTTTACAGAAATCTAGAACCGGGGTCCCCTTTTAAAAACCAGGAGTTATCCATTTGAAGTGTTTTCTAAGGGTTGTGTATCTGTGAAACTCTTTTCCCGATAGGCCGGTGGAAGCAGAATCCTTTAGTATTTTTAAGGCAGAGATTTAGCTTTTTGTTAAGCTTATCAGGAGTAGGTGGGGCAAATGGATTATGGATTCAACTGAATCAGCTATGATCTTTTTAAATGACAGAGCAGGATCAAGCAGCCAGATGCATACATCTACTCCTAACTCTTGTGTTTGTATGTTTTCAACTGCTTTTACATTGGCAGTTCTTCAGTTGGAGGAGGTTGAGTTGAAACTGTCAAATGGCTTCCTTATGGTCTGTTCAAAATGACACATGCGCTTCAGTATAAAGCAAATTTATAATTTTAACCTGCTTTAGAGAGATGCAAGCTGTGATTCTGTTAGCTTAAACTACTTTAGACATATTCAATAAGTAAGTCTGTCTGTCGTCTTCGTGTTGAGGACTCCTGAGTGATGTTGGCACTTGGAGCTTTGTCTCAGTTTTCACAGCATCGGTCTTGCAAATTCTACTCCAATGGTGAAAGGTCACCCCAATTCATACCATTCTAAATCTGACATTATGTGCAGTCTTGCCATTCTGAGTATTTCCCAAGCAATCCTGTGTGTAGTGCTCGCAACTCAATCCAGGTGTCAGTACAAAACAACCTGTTCCCAAGAATAATGCAAGGTCAGCACCAGCTGAAACAGGATGCTTTTACATGCAGCCTGCTTTTCATATATTTTCCTGCTTGTTACCTTGTACAATTAACCAATTTGGGCGGCACGGTGGCACAGTGGTTAGCACTGCTGCCTCACAGCGCCTGAGACCCGGGTTCAATGCCCAACTCAGGCGACAGACTGTGTGGAGTTTGCACGTTCTCCCCGTGTTTGCGTGGGTTTCCTCCGGGTGCTCCGGTTTCCTCCCACAGTCAAAAGATGTGCGGGGCAGGTGAATTGGCCAGGCTAAATTGCCCGTAGTGTTAGGTAAGGGGTAAATGTAGGAGTATGGGTGGGTTGCGCTTCGGCGGGTCAGTGTGGACTTTTTGGGCCGAAGGGCCTGTTTCCACACTGTAAGTAATCTAATCTAAAAAAAAGTAATCTAATCTAATCTAACCCTTTAATGATTTGGTTTTGGAGATGTCATTTTAAGCCTAACACTACAGGCTCTTCACAGTTTGAGCCATCTTTAATGCCATCTTTGCAAGATTGAGATGGACTGTTTCTACATTACAACAAAGCTACTTGGTACTTCATTGGCTGCCTTGAGACGTTCTGAAGCCACGGAAAGGTACAACAGAAATGCAGGATTTGCTTCATGAGCAGGTCTCTGTTCAAGTACGTTTGCTAGCAAAGGTAATTTAGTATTTTCGAAAAGGTGTTTAATTCAACATAAAAAGTTTTCCAAAAACTGCCACATTTAGCTTGCATCCACCATTTGTTTTGAAGGGCCTGGTCACCTGGTAAACTATCTTGCAAAATATGGTGAACATCTGAGTGATAATGTGTGACATAACTGTAATTTCTAAAGGATTTCCTCCTTGCAGTGAATAAGAAACCCTAAGTACCCTACTTTGCAGGATATCTAATGGAACATTTTTAGTTTCAAAGGTAGAATGATTCAAGGCAACATGGCACAATTTTAACAGGGATGCAGAAACAGCAATACTTGAAAAAGTTTACATGTGTAAATCTTTGTCACTGGCAAAACATTATAGGAAATCCATATTACCAGCACTCACTGTCACAGTGTGCACATAGCAGGCTCACAATAACAGCATTGTCATGTTTCCCAATGCAAACAATGATCTTACTTCCAAAGTACTTCAGTGCTTATATAGCCTTTAGAGATGTTTAGGTGATTTTGAAAGGTGCTACGTAAACACAAGTTATTTTTGTTCATTTCTCTACTTAACATTTGCTACGTTCTTTCGGTTTTTTATTTTTTTCAGCAAATTTCAAGGTTCTCCTTGCAATGCCCAAACCCAAATCATCGTTATACAGAGAATGAGAATGAAAATGAGGCCACACTGCTTTCTGGGGCGCATTACTTCCAACTTGATAAATCTGAGCCGACTCATTAATTCTGTTTTGAGTATACGTCAACTGCCCTTCTGTCCCGGCTGTCATGTTTCCTTCTAGAACATAGAACATAGAAAGATACAGCGCAGTACAGGCCCTTCGGCCCTCGATGTTGCGCCGACCGAATCCTACCTAACCTACACTAGCCCAATCACTTCCAAATGCCTATCCAATGCCCGCTTAAATGACCATAAAGAAGGAGAGTTCACCACTGCTACTGGCCGGGCATTCCATGAACTCACAACCCGCTGTGTAAAGAATCTACCCCTAACATCTGTCCTATACCTACCACCCCTTAATTTAAAGCTGTGTCCCCTAGCAACACCTGACTCCATTAGCGGTAAAAGGTTCTCAGTGTCGACCCTATCTAAACCCCTAATCATCTTATACACCTCTATCAAATCTCCCCTAAACCTTCTCTTCTCCAATGAGAACAGCCCCAAGTGCCTCAGCCTTTCCTCATAAGATTTTCCTACCATTCCAGGCAACATCCTGGTAAACCTCCTCTGCACTCGTTCCAATGCCTCCACATCCTTCCTATAGTATGGCGACCAAAACTGCACACAATACTCCAGATGAGGCCGCACCAGAGTCTTATACAGTTGCAACATGACCTCAGGACTCCGGAACTCAATTCCTCTACCAATAAAGCCCAGTACACCATATGCCTTCCTCACAGCACTATTTACCTGGGTGGCAACTTTCAGAGATCTGTGTACATGGACACCAAGATCCCTCTGCTCATCCACACTACCAAGTAGCCTACCATTAGCCCAGTAATCCATCTTCTTGTTACTCCTACCAAAGTGAATGACTTCACACTTAGCTACATTGAATTCCATTTGCCACATTTCTGCCCAGCTCTGCAACTTATCTATATCCCGCTGTAACCTACCACTTCCTTCCTCACTATCCACAACTCCACCGACTTTTGTGTCATCCGCAAACTTGCTTACCCAGCTTTCAAGCCCTTCCTCTAGATCATTTATAAAGATAACAAAAAGCAATGGTCCCAAAACAGATCCTTGTGGTACACCGCTAGTAACTGCACTCCAAGATGAACATAGTCCATCAACTACTGCCCTCTGTCTCCTTCCAGCCAGCCAATTCCTAATCCAAATCTCTAATGTATCCTCAATGCCATACCTCCGTAGTTTTAGCATTAGCCTACCATGGGGAACCTTATCGAACGCCTTACTAAAATCCATATACACAACATCTACTGCTTTACCCTCGTCCACTTCCTTAGTCACCTTCTCAAAGAACTCAATAAGGTTTGTGAGGCACGACCTGCTCTTCCAGATAACCAAAATAGATCAAAAAATAGCTTTGTTAGATGGTGTAATTAATGCTTTCTGAATGTAAACCATACTGATTTCATTCCCTTTATCCAGTAACTTCTCCTCAAAATTCTCTTCAGTTTGTCTCTCATAACTTGCCACTAAAAATATGACATTAGATATCCAAGGTTAATTAGGCAAGTTATGATAAGTGAATACTTAACTGATCTCCAAATCTAGTCTGTACAGTATAATTAAAATTTGCTGCTGCTGCTGCTGCTGCTATGGAGTCCAAACTCTCAACAGGTAAAGAGAGGCAAATGCCTCGAGTTTTCACATTGATTCAAGCATTAGTTTGGATCCAGGAAGAGCAGGAATACTATCCCACTGCCAGAGGGAATTTTTGATGACTCCTTGTCCAATTATGGCATGTCATCCCTCTGGACCCAATAGGTGTCCTTCCGTAACCCTTCACCCATCATCCCATCCCTGACCCCAAAGCCCACCTTTTGCTCCACCTTTCCTGGCTCCATCACCTATTCTCACGCCCCTATTCCCCACTTTGTGTTCTCGTGTCCCTATTCCTCTACATGTCACATCATCATTGACCCATGTCACAGTGTCCTATTGCACACATTCCCCATGCCATGTTGACCAATCTCACACCATCACCACTAGCTTGCTCCTCCCATCCTACACTGACTTCTCTTCCCTTGCACCCCCCTATTCAGTTTGGCCTTTCCAGCTCCCAGTCACCTATACTGTGTCCTGACTAATATTTATGTCTCACCCAACACTTGTAAAACAGAATTCCTGATTGTTATCTGATTGTGAGAGCATGCTGTGCACATATTTGCTGCTATATTTACAACAGTGATTACACAGCAAAAGTACATAATAAGCTGTGAAGTGCTTTGGGTGAATAGAGCAGGTGCTATGTGAATGCAGACCTTTACTTTGTTTTTTACTCCCCCCCCCACACCATCACCCCCCACTCCCCAACCCCATGTTGATCACATTCATTATTGTCATTTGGCCATGCAGAAGTTGTCTATTGCAGAAAGAAAAGTCATATTTCATTGAATCTTTCAGTCTTGCATTCATTAGACAATTTGTAAGAGATAGCGATGTAAAAGGAAAACAACATTTATGCTGTATGAGAAGGGAATGCTGACTGTTTAGCAAGTGACTGTAGTTTCTTGAGGCACTGCCATGAAGAATGCACCAATTTATGAAAATTGACAATTAACCGCCAAGCTCAGTTTAAATTGTAAACCAGGGCCGGGCATGTTAGCTCTAGTCAGCATTTGCCCTGAGAAAGAAACCAAAAACCGTCTGTCACATATTATCTTTAATCCAGTTTATGGCTAAATTCGCCCTCAGTTGTTGAAAGTATCAAATGTTTACCTTTTGATTTATCTCTTTTTAATGGCTTCTAGTTCAGTGAGAATTAAACTTCTGTTATGAATTAAGATATATCCATATGGATTGAATCATTTACATATATTGCTGCCTATATCTCTATCTCCTCTCTATCCGAAAAATCTCAACATATGGAGTATTAGGTTCCCATCTCCTTACCCAAGAGGTGGTTCTTGTATTGTTGTGTTACACTCCTTCAGTCATCAAGCCTCTGACCTCCATTTTTTTTATTGAAGAAATATTTGTGCTGAAGGATGTGATGAATTTGAGATTAATTGGCAGACACACAGCACAGTTTCGGGACATTTCCTTGGAAATTGAGCATTTGGGTCAAAATGAATTCCAAAGATTGAAAACCTAAATTATGAGGACAGGTTGCATCGATTCATTTTTCTGTTCTCTTGAATATAGAACACAATGGTTTCATCTAAATTGTGTTTGAAATAGTGAGAGGGTTTGATATAACAGAAAGAAGGCACCACTTCCTGTGTTAGGGAGTCCAGAACATGGTGGAGGTGAGCAGAGGTAGAGAGAACTAAATGCAAGCGAAACCATTCAGATGTAGTGTCTAAAATTACAAACTAAGGGTCATAGTTTTTGTGAGGGAAAGCTGTTGAGGATTACAGAACCAAGCCAGGTAAGTGGAGTTAAAAACAGAGATAAACAATGGTGATCTAATTTTATCGACAGAATCTCGGTCTTCATGTTCCTATACTCCTAAACGTATTAGATATATTCTTCCATCGATGCAGACTATTTGTTCTTCGCAGTAACAGAATTTAACGCATTGTCTTTTTCCTTCACAGAAATAATGTTTCCTAACTCTCCTGAATTTTATGTTACTCCTCAGGTGGGATTACTCATGATACCTTCCAAAAAGAACTCATGTGCTTTGACCCTGACACAGATAAGTGGACCCAGAGAGCCCCGATGACCACTGTACGGGGCCTCCACTGCATGTGCACAGTGGGAGATCGCCTTTATGTCATTGGAGGCAACCACTTCAGAGGAACCAGTGATTATGATGATGTCTTGAGCTGTGAATTCTACACACCTGCCCTGGACCATTGGACCCCCATTGCGGCGATGCTGCGTGGTCAAAGTGATGTTGGTGTGGCTGTGTTTGAAAACAAGATCTACGTGGTGGGAGGGTATTCCTGGAATAACCGCTGCATGGTGGAGATAGTTCAGAAATACGATCCTGAGAAAGATGAATGGCAGAAGGTCTTCGATCTCCCTGAGTCTTTGGGAGGAATCCGAGCATGCACTCTTACAGTCTTTCCACCAGAGGAAAATACTGGCTCACCTTCCCGAGAATCGCCTCTCTCTGCCCCTTAGAGAAAGAACAGGAATGCCATTACTTCAGCTCTTACAAAGAACTCACTTGCACAGCATCATAATTAATATCAAAGATTTTCTGCCTATTTTGCTCGGTAGTAACTATAGTAGGCAGTGACACAAGTATAATTACAGAAACAGTGGATTGAGTTATTTGTGCAGTACTGTTGACATCTGTTGTCTGCCTGTTACAAGAGAGACATAATAATAATATATATGTCCAGGATTGAACTCTGAAAAAGTTTAGCGATTTTACTGTTATACAGTGTGATTGTTTTTTTCTGGGGGGGACGCAATGCATTGCTGAGGATCCCTCACTATGATTCATGGAAAACATTAACTTACCATTGAGTGCATCTTCTTTACCATCAGCTTGAGGATTTCAAAACATAGATTAATACCGTATGTATAGATGTGTGAAGACAACCCATGACATGACTGTTTTCCATTATATGTTGACCCAAGTTAATTGGTTGCCCCATCTATTGGAAATTGCGGGACACACCTTGGTTTTTTGGTACGCTAAATTAAGTGCAGCACTGATGGTTTGAATTCCCGTACGCAGTATTTGTGCCACTATCATTTCATTTCTGAATTTTAAGAGATGACTGGTTTAATTATGACCTGATCGGCTTTAGCCTTCTCCTTTTGTTTGTTGTACAAGTTATGATGGTGCTGCATCTCTCCTCTTCACACCTTGGTTGGTGAGCCTGTTTAACACATCAGGCATTGCCTGTAGGAGTATTGCTGCAGCTCAGTGAACGTGAATGATAACGCTCAACGTTTTATGTTCAATAAAGGTTTAACTGAAATCAGCAGGCCTACATACTTTCCTATCTTGCATTCTTTGCAAAATGTTTTTGATATAAATTACGATATCTATGTTCTTTTATCTTTTTTTGCGTTTTTTAATCAAACTTAACTCCACAAAATGTGTTTTTGAAGGAATATTCTGACAACTCCAATCTTTTCTGTTTAACACATCAGGGCAGACAGCTGGGAAGAAATGTCGATGTTTTGGGTATACATCCATCATAAAAGCTTAGTTTCTTCTTTCAACCTGAGATATTTCACCCTATTATAAGAACAATACTATGGGTTCTCCTGAAATATTGCTCAAAGGAACTTAATATTTTGACTTTTGTATATAATGAAAATGATTTTTCTTTTCTTAATTCTGCTGTTTTTTTTTGCAATGCCCATTCAAATCAGCCCAGAACCAAAACTAAGGAAGATCCAACCCTTGTACTTCCCATCAATGCACCTACTTAGAATGGCTTGATTTAGTTGGTTTTCTTAAGAAATGCAGAAGAAGCTGTTTAAACCCATTAAATCAGGTTTTACAGCACTGCTTACAACACCAAATGACTAAAAGCCTCAAAACCTTTGTGATGTGTCTGCTCATAAATATCCTGGAAAGAGAGAGGAAGCAGTGGGAATCTCCCAGACTAAATGAGATTGATGACAGGCATGATTGATTGACAGAGCATTGCTTGAAGCCACATCTGTGATAAAAGGAGCTGAAGCTAGACCAAGTATATCTTGGACGACAGCATTGTGCAATGGTGAGCATCAACTATCTGGGTAATAAGAACAATAGAGTACTTGCTAAAAGTGATTACTCGAACATGACATTCAACTCCCTCGGAGTGGAAGGAACCTGATTTAAATAAAACTTCTGTTTTTTAAGCAGAGCCTGGGGTGGCTGCAAGCTAATAGGATTTCTACCGGGATGTCATAGAGTTTCAGCTTTTTGACAGAATAACATCTGGTTTAATTGAATAAATGAAGTGTGACGTTGTCCAGAAGGAGAACGCAGGCCTGTGCAAGTGTCTACAGAGAGACTCCGGATGTGTGTCAGTATCTAAAGAGACCATCTGGGCAATTGACATTGTCAGCATGGGTCCCAGGTGTATGTCATGTTATGGGTTGCATTTGGGTTTGTCATTATTCACTTGAGATTCATGGGTGTGTGTCAGTATTAGCAGGAGTGTCTCTGGAAGCATGCTGATATTTGCATTGGGCTCTCTGGGTGCCGGTTAGTATTTGCCTGAGTGTCTCTGGGAACACGTTAGTATTTTCAGGAGTCTCTCTGGGAGCATGTTGGTATTTGCAGGAGTCCCTCTTGAAACTTGACAGTATTTGCCTGGATGCTCTGGGAGCATGTTAGTATTTACATGGTCTCTCTGGGAGTGTAGGAGAAAGTGAGGACTGCAGATGCAGCAACACGTTTCTCTCTAGGAGTGTTGTCAGTACCTGCAGGATCTCTGGCAGTGTGTTTGTATTCACAGGGGTCTCTCTAGAAATATCAATTTTCTTTTATTCATTCATGGGATGAAGGTATCACTGGCTAAGCCAGCATTTATTGCCCATCCCTAATTACCCAGAGGGTAGTTAAGGGTCAACCACATTGCTGCTGTTCTGTAGGCCAGACCAGGGAAGGATGGCAGTTTCCTTCCCAAAAATACATTAGTATTTGCCTGGGGCTCTCTGGCAGTGCGTCAGTGTTTGCCAGGATTCCTCACAGAAACATGTTTATAAGTAACTAGTTAATGTAGCTTACAGGTAGCTGCCAATTTCAACGTTTTTTTTCCTGTTTAGTAATAAGCCATGGCTCGGTATGTAACAATGCAACATCCAGGATCATTAAAAATTGCATAACTCAAACAATAAAGTTTACTATTAAAGACTGACCTTATAATGTCCTTGTTGCCTGTAGCTTCCATTGGGGTACTCTCTTTTTCCCTCAGTCTGTTCCATTGTCTTATTGGTGTGGATAATGGGTTTTTTGTTTGATTAATTCAAAAAATGCCCTGGGAAAGATGAAGTCTTTATTTATAAACTTGATTAAAAACATGTTTGATACTCAAAAGGTACATCAGAATTCTGATTCAGCCAATGCCTGCATAGAGCACCTGTAACATTTGGGCATAGGTGTTGAATTTAAAGAAAATCTCCATGCAGTTTCATTGAACTGAAGTGATGGTGAGAGACAGAGGTGTGTTGATTTCATTGTAAACCTGAAAATGGTGTTAATATATGGGGCTGGAGGACAAGGGTCAGAATTGATTAAGATATAATGACTATTAACATCAATTTTCCAATTTGCTTTTCTGTTTCGAAAGCAGTGATATTTCTGTGATCTGATTTATGACAATAAGGTGGCAGAATTTAGAACAATGGAAGTGTTTGCTCCATCATTGTATGAATGCCTCTAATTTCCTGTATGCCTGCCATTTAATCATGGATGATGTACTCATTTTAGCTGTTGATAACCTTTTCAGATAGAGGAGTTAAAGGTATCAATTGACTAACAGGAGAGCTACCAGTAATTGGAGAACATAGATTTAAGATGGTTATTTGTCGTGACCTGGAACACACTACTTGAAAAGGATGATGGAACAACTACTCAGGATCAACCTTCAAAAGGGAATTGGATAAGTACTCATAAGAGCCATACAGAGGAGCATGAGGTTAATTGGTTCGCTCTTCCAACACAGAACCTATGGACCATAACTTCCCATTTGTGATGTAACTGGCACCAAAAAGAATTGAAGGAAATGTTTCCCATTACTAGCTTTCACTTTTTGGACACTTATTTATGCATTGGATGTGGGCATCACTGACTAGCCAGCACTACTTGTCCATTCCTAACTGCCCTTGTGAAGATGGTGGGTGAGCTGTTTTCTTGAACCACTGCAGCCCATGGGGTGTAGATACACCCACTGTTGTGAGGGAGGGAGTCCCAGGATTTTGTCCCAGCAACAATGAAGGAATGGCAATTTTGTTCCAAGTCAGGATGGTGAATGGCTATGGACTATTTGGGCCAATTACTGATTTCTCAAAGACTTGTATCATCTTTCTTTGTCCACTTACCTGCCTGTTAGAACTCTCTTTCAGTTCTTTTTCTCTGACATTCCATTCCAAGACTTCAGATATGCTGCGCATGCTGTTTTCTTATCTGAGGATACCCTTCCATTGTAATTGATAGAACTTTTCTTAATGTAATTTCCTGTACTTCTGATCTTGTCCATTTTACACCCCTGCCAAAAATAATATTCATTTCCCTCATTCTCACCTTTAACTCCACCAGTCTCCACGTTCAACAAATCTTCCACCATTTTTGCCATCTTTAACAGCAATGCCCCCACCAAATACACACTTTCCTTTCTCTTTACCTTTTCAGCATTCAGATCAGGATCTATCCCTCCATGTCACCGACTTCACTGTTCCTTCATCTTTAGCTCTTTCCCCAGCACTATCCCACACGAGTTCAGTAAACGTAATTTCTGCTTGTTTGTCACTTTACAAAGCAGTCTCCAAGTCCCAAAACACCACTAATGGTACAGAATGATTTACACAGATTCCCTCTAATTAATTACCCTTCCATCAATTGCTTCCAATATTGTCTTTACATCAGGGAGCGGCAGCACAGATCAGATGCTCAATTTCTTTTTCACTTCCATGTTGTCTGTAAATTTCGCCTCAAGCTTATGGTTGCTTGGAATTTGAATTCTCCATCTCTCACTGGGTCCAGCATCTCATCATTCAGTGAGGTATTTCAGATGTCAATATTGACTTTCACAACTTTAGGCCTTAACACGTTTAGCTGTCATTTTCTTCTCAGCAAAAAGTGTTGGTAATATAGAAAAGGGGAGCTAGCATTTTCAATGAAAGGTGACTTTACCAGGTTTTCATGTTTCTCCTTTCCAACACAGCCACCCGCTTTCATCATTCATATAACTCTTGTATCCTGCTGCCTGTTTTGTTACGCTGTTACCACTTCTATCAGCTAACTATCTTCTTTCCCCTTCTAATGACTTGACAGACTATAGGTGGAGGAGTAGACTATTTGTTTTCTCAGACTTCTCCCACCACTTAGTAAAATCACAGCTGATTTGCATCAGAATTCTATTTACCCAGCTTGGCTTCATTTCATTTTGCATCAATGTCTAAGAATAATTTAGATATCTGATATGAAATTATTAATTGAACAAATTTTACAGCAGAGAATTCCTTGTGTGAAGATGCCTTTTCTGACTACTTTGCTGACACGTGGAATAGTTCTCCACATTTCTATCATTCCAGTGAATGCCTTTCAAACACCTAAATCAAATCATTACTTTACCTTGTGTTCAACAGAATACATGCTTAGCTCAGTTAATCTCTCTTTATAACGTAACCCTCAGAGTCCAGTTCACATTCTGGTGACTCTACAGCTTCTGAGGACTATGTAATCCTCCTTAGATGCAATGCCCAAAATTGCACAGCACTATGGATGTTGTCTAATCCCAGGAGTTTATATAGCTTCATGAAATCTTCCTTAACTCTCTAGTCAAATTATTATTTGGTTAACATTTTAAATTATTTTTTAGTTATGTAAATTGACCTTCATTGTTCTTCATTTTACTAATACAGGAGCTGTGTCAGTCCAATTTAAATGATCACCCACCCATGGCCTGTGTTGGAAATCCACCTGTCACAGATGATCAATGTATCTGTTATCTGCAGGCTGTGGGTTCAAACCCTACTTCATGAGTTGGTCACAATCAGTGCTCATAATCCAGTGCATAATTAGTGAGTGTTTCACTGTCAAAGGTGTCTTCTTTTGGACAAGGTTTTAAACTGTGGATCTATCTGTTGTCTTAGGTGGATGGAAAAGGTTCCTTGGTATTTTTTTCAAAGATCAGGGAAGTTACCCCTGGTTAGTGTTTCTCCTTGATCAAAATCACAAAAACACCATCTAATCATCATTGCATTGCTGTCTGTGGGGATTGTATATAAATTGGCTGTGTTTCTGATTATTATAAAGACATTTCAGTGTCTATAAATTGCTTTTGGATAACAGGTGGTTAGAGATTTCTGTCATTGACTGCAAATCCTGTGCTCTATTCTTTTTGTCATATGGCTCACTAATGTGGTACCAAACTCAATAATATAATGAATATTATATGTTGAGCACCCAGCACAGATTCTTGTGGTGTGCCACTAGTCACATATCTCTAAAAGTATGTGCTCCTCTTGCCATTCTCTGCCTTTTTAACACCTCGCTAATCTGACCAGTCTATTAATCTACTGGAAGGAGAAAGTGAGGACTGCAGATGCTGGAGATCAGAGCTGAAAATGTGTTACTGGAAAAGCGCAGCAGGTCAGGCAGCATCCAAGGAGCAGGAGAATCGACGGAAGGGCTCATGCCCGAAACGTCAATTCTCCTGCTCTTTGGATGCTGCCTGACCTGCGCTTTTCCAGCAACACATTTTCAGCTCAGTACTAATCTACTGACCAGGCTACTAATTTCTATTCCATTCTACATTGCTCTGTGGAATCTTACTGAATACATCCAGTAGTCCAGATAACCTGCATCAATAAACATTCCCTCTCTCTCTACTAGCATGATTGTTTTCTCAAAATATCCAATTGGGTTTATTAAACATGGCCTACCCTTTATAAAGTGTGCTGTATTTACTACTCACAATGCAGTTTCTCTATAATTGGAGAGATCACATGCAGACTGGATCACTGCTTTGCAGAACATGTCCACAGTGTCAACAAGAATGACTCTGACCCGTGTTCACTTGCTGTTTCAATACACCATGCTAACATTTCTGACCTCAGCCTATTGCAGGGCTACAGTGAAGCTTTACACAAGCCAGAGAAACAGCTTCTTATTTCCTGCCCATGCTTTTTACTCCCTTCAGGGCTCAACAATGTCAAATCAGGATCTCCCTCCTCTGTTTAGATTAAATTCCCTACAGTATGGAAACAGGCCCTTCGGCCCAACAAGTCCACACCAACCCTCCGAAGAGTAACTCACCCAGACCAATTTCCCTCTGAGTAATGCACCTAACACAATAGATAATTTAGCATGGCCAATTCACCTAACCTACACATCTTTGGATGGTGGGAGGAAACCGGAGCAAACCCACGCAGACACAGGGAAAATGTGCAAACTCCATACAGACAGTCACTGAGGGTTGGAATCGAACATAGGACTCTGGTGCTGTGAGGCAGAAGTGCTAACCACTGAGCCACCGTGCTGGCCATTGCCTTAGTGTCTTGTCACCACTCCATCCTTTACTAAAACCACATCCTTTCTCAGGGTCCATGTTCCAGCCCTGTAGGTATTCTAAATCATTTTTTTAAGACTTATACTTCTAATGTTGGGGAGTTCTTTATGATTGGAGAATGCACTGTTTACCATTCCTGCTTCAACTCTGATTTGTTTCTAACAGTAACCAACATCTGACAAGATGTTTACCTGGTACTTAATTTGTGTTACTTGTTGATGATTTATTTTTGTAATGATTTGACCATCTTGACCTTCCTGGGAAGAGAAACTAATTCAAGTCAAACTTATTGCTCATTATGACCTTTTGAGCAATTTTTTTCAAGATTAGCGCTATACCTGGTCTTCCTCCTGAGAGTATTTAAGGGAAACAAAGATATACAAAATAAAATATACTTACTGGGTATGTAATAGCAATCACTTGCTCGGAGTCAACCACAATCTACATAGAATCCACCATTTAAATGCTCTTGCATACGACGTTCAGAATAAAATGAATGAGTTAACTGTACAAATAGAGATTAATGGAATAAAGATCCCAAAAAAATTCAGATGTTGTAAATCAGAAACAAAAACAGAAATGGGTGAATGCTGAGCTGAACATCTACATTCTGCTTGCAATAAAAGACTGAGCTTCTAATTGCCTGCCACTTTAACACACCACCCTGTTCCCTGGCCAACATTTGTCTCAGGCTTGCTGCAGTGCTCCAGTGCAAGAAGCAAGGACAACACCTCATTTTCTGCTTGGGAACTCTGCAGCCATTCAGACTCTATATCGAGTCCTGTACTCCCCCCGTCCTAGCCCTCTACCACATACAACAGGCCTTGTCATCACATAGTCTGCCATTACACACTACTTTTGTTAACCACTAACAGTTTCCATGAACAGCTATTCACTCTCCCAGGCTGATCATTATCCACTCCGTTGTCTGTCCGATGGTTCTTCTCTCTCTCTCGTCAAGCTCTATGCCTACCTATTATTTACTGCTTGCCCCCTCCACCACCCTGTCTTCTACATATAAACCGATGTTTTCTTAGCTACAATTAGTTCTGAAGAAGACTCACTGGACCTGAAATGTTCACTTTGATTTCTCATAACAGATGCTGCCAGACCTGCTGAGCTTTTCCAGCAACTATTGTTTTTGTTGTTGGTAGAGATGAATTGATATGATTTGGTGGCAATTAGAGATGCAGTTACTGGGAGACCAGGTCTGAGAATTGAATATCCAAGAGTAATCAGTGTTTCAGATAAAAGCCAAGAAGGAAAAGGAGATGGTGCTAGTAAAGAAAGGTATCAGTGCTTTCGTGCGAGATGATATTAAGATTTAGAATCTGTCTAGGTAGAAATAAGAAATAACAAAGGAAAAATGTTCCTAGTGGAAGTAATTTATAGGCCCCCAACAATAGTTTTGCAGAGGGATATGGTATAAACCAGGAAATACTGGGACTGTTAGAAAGATGCAACAATATCCATGGGTGATCTTAATATGCATACATACTTGATTAACCAAATTGGCAAGGGTGGCCTTGAGGGAGCCTTCATAGAATATGTTAGAGATCGTTTCTTGGAGCAAGCTATTCTGGATTTGGTGGTGTGTAATGAGGTGGGATTGATTAGTGATCTCATAGTAAAGGATACTCTAGGGAAGAGTGATCATAATATGCTAGAATTTCAAATTCAGTTTGTGGGTGAGAAACTGGAGTTTTGGGGTTGAACGCAAGAACAGATTGAGCCCTAGAGCAGGAAGAGGGTAGGACAGTTGATGAGCAGTGGTAGACATTTAAGGAAATATTCAATTCCTCCTAACTAAAATATATAAAGTCTGTAAGAGGAGGAGAAGGCATTCATGGCTAAACAGATGGTTAAATGTAACAAAGACAGAAACTACTACTTATATCGCAAAGGCAGAATGGAAGCTTGGGAAACTTATAAAGATCAATGAAGGATTGTTAAGTAATAAAAAGAGCAAAGGTAAACTATGAAACAAAATTGGAGCAAAATGAAAAGGTAGGCATCAAAAGCTTTTCTGTAAGAGGGACGAGAGTAGCTAAAGTGAATGTGCATCTATTGGAGGATGAGATTAAGATGTTAATAGTTCGGAACACAGAACTGGCAGTGTCATTCATCAATATTTTGCCTCAGGATCTAAGTTTCGTTGCTGAGCTGGAAGGTTCATTTCCAGGTGTTGTGTCGCCCAGAGGTCCACTGAAGATGTTAACTAGTATGGTGACGAAATGTCTGGAAATGAACCTTTCAGCTCAGTGGTCAAACCTACATCCAGAACCTCAACCTGAGCTACATATCTTCTCGAAACTCACTAATATTTTGCCTCAGTTTTGATGGTGAATGACAGCAGTGCCATCCCAATTGTACCAGGTAATGCAGAGGTTATTGAAAGGGAGGGCCTTAGAACAAACATCATCACAGGGGAAACAGTGCCAAGCAAACCTGGGATTGAAGGCAGACAAGTATTCAGAGCCTGATGTCTGACATCCTAGAGTCTTATCGAAGTCATAGCAGAGCTAACAGATACACTGGGGATAATATTCCAAAATTTCCTGAGTATGGAATTGGGGAAGTGCTAACATAGCATGCTTATTCAAAAAGCGAGGGAGGCAGTAAGTAAGGAACTATAGATCCATTAGTTTAACATCTGCCATTGGGCATTTGTTAGAATCTATTAGTAAGGAAGTAACAGCAGGACATTGGAAAGTTCAAATGCAATCCATCAAAATAAGGTTAATTAGTATTTAGTTTGAAGATATACCAATCAAAGTGGCTAATAGGGATCTCATAGATGTTATATATCTATACACAGCATTCAATAAGGCACCACACAAAGTTAATACTTAGATTAGATTGGATTACTTACAGTGTAGAAACAGGCCCTTCGACCCAACAAGTCCACACCGACCCGCCGAAGCGCAACCCACCCAGACCCATTCCCCTACACCTAACACTACAGGCAATTTCCCATGGCCAATTCACCTAACCTGCACATTTTTGGACTGTGGGAGGAAACAGGAGCACCCGGTGGAAACCCATGCAGACACGGGGAGAATATGCAAATTCCACACAGTCAGTAGCCTGAGGTGGGAAATGAACCCGGGTCTCTGGTGCTGTGAGGCAGCAGTGCTAACCACTGTGCCACCATGCCGCCCACAAGGCAAAACAACGTAGGGATTAGCTTGGATAGAGGTTTGGTTAACCAATAGAAAGCAGAGATTCAGGATAAACAGGTCTTTTTTCTGATTGCCAGCGTGTAATTCGTGGGCTGCCACAGCGTTCAGCCCTCAGGCCCCAGTATTTACAATCTATATTAATGACCTGAATTCAGACATCGAAAATACAATGGCCAAATTTGCAGTTGCCACTTAAAATAGGTGGGAAAGTAAATTGCAATGACGAAATAAGAAATATAGAAATCGAAATGCTTTGGTTAGGCAAATTGGCCAAAATTTTGCAGACTAAGCTTGAGGAGAAATGTGAGGTTTTCAATTTTGGTCAGAAGAACTCAAAGGCAATTTATTGTCTAAATAGAGAAATGTCAGAATGCTTTGGTGCTCTCATGCATGAATCACAGATAAGTGCTGTGCAACTACAGGAGGTGATAAGGAAGGCAAATGGAATTTTGGTATTTACTGAAGAAACACAATATTAAAGTAGAGAAGTTGCAATTGTACAAGGCATTAGTGAGACCATACCTGGAGTACAGTGTATGTTTTTTCTCTCCCTGCTGGAGGAGGCAGTTCAGGGAAAGTTCACAAGATTGGTTTCTGAGAGATGAGGGGTTTGTCTTATAAAAAGAGATTGAGCAGTTCAGGCCTATACTGTCTGGGAGATTATAAGAATGAGAGGAGATCTCGTCGAAGTATTTAAGATACTAAAGAGGATTGACATTGTAGATACAGACATGATGCTTCCTCTTGTAGAACAAGAGGTCATATTTTTAGGGTAAGGAGTGGCAGATTTAAAACCGAGACTTGGAGAAATTACTTCTCTAAAAGGGCCGTGAATCTGTTGAAATCATTACCACAGAGTGTGGTGGATTCTGAGCCACTGAGTACATTTAAAGAGGAGACAGACAGATTGTTAATTAGTAATTGATTCCTGTGTTTTAGTGAGTGAGCAGGAAACTGGAGTTGAGACCAAGATGAGATCAGCTACGATCATATCAAATATTGGAGAAGGTGTGTGGGACTGAATTGCCTACTCCTGCTCCTAGTTCTTATGTTCTAATAATGGCTGCGTTATCATGCATATATATATGAAAAAAAATAAAACACCAAAGCCATCTAGAAAGGCATGCTGGATATTCAGTCAAATAATATGGCATGCCCAATTAAAGAATGATGCATAGTTTTGCCTTGCCTGAGTTAGGAGAAGATCTAATCCGAGACCTCCACTCTCTGCTTTGACATTGATGTATATCCAGAGGCCAAATTCAGAGAAAATTCCCTGATTTAAGAGCTTTACCACTGATGTTATCATCTTTTCTGAGAACCCTTTGTTTTAGAATTTTGAGAACCAATCAATCAGTGGCTTCTCTGTATGTTTTACAGCTTGTAACAAGCTGTTTTCAAGGTTTCTGGCTTGCAGAGAGCAGTCTCATGGCTTGCTATATTTTTCTTTGTTTTTGATAAAAATTGCTTTTTTAAAAACTTTATTTTCCCTGCTATTGCCAAAGGTTCAATTTTTTTTTTACTTGGGTTAAATCAATAGTATTTTAAATTCTTGCTTTGTATGATTATTTCTTCCAAACTTCATAATAAAACTATAAGACATCAGAGCAGAAATTAGGCCATTCAGCCCATCAAGTCTGCTCCACCATTCAATCATGGCTGATAAGTTTCTCAACCCCATTCTCCCACTTTCTCATTGTAACCCTTGATCGTCTTGATACTGAAGAACCTATCTATCTTTGTCTTAAATATACTCAATGACGTGGCCTCCGCAGCCTGCTGTGACAGTGAATTCCATGGATTTACCACTCTCTGGCTGAAGAAGTTTCACCTTATGTCTGTTCTGAAAGTTCTTCCCTTTATTCTAAAGCTATGCCCTCGCATCCTAGTTTCTCCTACCAATGAAAACATCTTCCCAACATCCACTTTGTCCAGTCTATTCGGTATCTCATCCTTCTAAACTCCATTGAGTATAGGCTAAGTTCTCAACGGTCCTCATATGTTAAGCTTTTCTGGGACCATTCTTGTGAACCTCCTCTGACCACACTCCAGGGCCAGTACATCCTTCCTGAGCTATGGGGCCCAAAACTGCCCCCAATACTCCAAATGTGATCTGACCAGAGCCTTATAGAGCCTCACAAGGACGTCCCTGCTGTTATATTCAATTCCTCTTGAAATAAATGTCACCATTGCATTTGCCTTCCTAGCTACTGACTCAACCTGAAAGTTTACCTTGAGAGAATCCTGGAGTAGAACTCCCAAGTCTCTTTGCACTTCAGTCTTCTGAATTTCTCTCCATTTAGAAAATAGTCCATGCCTCCTCTTCCTACCAAAGTGCACTACCTCACACTTTGCCATGTTGAACTCCATCTGCAACTTCTTTACCCACTCTCCTAATCTTTCCAAATCTTTCTGTAGTCTCCCTGCCTCCTCAGTGCTGCCTGTCCCTCTATTTATCTTTGTATAATCTGCAAATTTAGCCAGAATGCCCTCAGTTCCTTTATCTAGACTGTTAATGTATAAAGTGAAAAGTTGTGATCCCAACACAGAGACTTGCAGAACGCTACTTGTCACTGCCGTCCTGACAAAAGACCCTTTTATCCCTAATGTTCTATCCATTCTAGCACCTTTTCTCTAACACCTTGGGCCCTTATCTTACTCAGTAGCCTCCTGTGCGGCACTTTGTCAAAGGCCTTCTTGAAATCCAAGTAGATAATATCCTTTGGCTATCTTTGGTCTGACCTCCTCATTATTTCCTCAAAGAATTCTAGCAGATTTGTCAAACATGACCTCCCCTTGATGAAACCATGCTGACTTTGCCCTATTTTACCATTTACTTCTAAGTATTCAGAAATCTCATTGTTCACAATGGATTCCAGGATCTTACCCACGACCAAGGTCCGTCTTTTATCTTGCTCCCTTTTGAAAGAGGGGTGTCATGTTAGCGATTTTCCAATCCTCTGGGATCCTCCCTGACTCTAGCAATTCCGGAAAGATCAGCACTAACACTTCCACTATCTCTTCAGCTATCTCCCTTAGAACTCTGGGTTGTAGTCCATCTAGTCCAGGTAATTTATCCACCTTCAGACCATTCAGTTTTTCTAGCACCTTCTCCTTTGGTAACGGCCACCATATTCAGTTCTGCCCCCTCACTCTCTTGGATTTTTGCAATATTACTCATGCCTTCCACTGTGAAGACTGACACAGAGTAATTATTCAGTTCCTTATTCAGTTTTTGTTACGTTTCTTTTAATATTATTTTTGTTCTATCAGCTTTGTCCTATCTGTTCACGTGTAGATCTTCTGCTATGCAAGCCATGAGGGAGCCTGGTGATTTGGAAATTTCACTCACTTCACCTATCAACGTGCTAATTTTTATTTATTTCTGCACTTAACCTTTGTGACCATAATTCCTAGATTTAAAGAGCAGCAGTGATGCAGTATAGCTGTATCAAAGTAAAGAGGGAATTAACTCCAGTTTTATTTTAAATAGCTGTTTTATTTCGTAAATCGTTGAATTATGTAGCAATGCAGAAACTATTGGAATACTTTCGTTTGGTAAATCCAGCAAAGCAATCTTTTAAATTAATGACTTCTATTTGGGTAACTCTACTCGTGCTTTGAGTCACTGGTTGCAGATAAGTTTTACTGATGAATGGGCTTTGCCTCTGGGCTTAACAAATAGTTCTATTTGTGCATTTTCCAGTTATACACTTGTGACTACTGTTGATGAATTGCTTATTCTGGTGCTGTTTGCATTCCTCCCATTGGTATTGAAATACCTACTCACTTGTTTCTTCCGATAATTACTGATTACCAAGACCAGCATAAACCTGTGTGAAATGTTTCAGAAACCTCAAGAGTTTCCTCGGTGAGATCCTCATGCAAAATGCATATTTATTTTTGGAGCTAAACCTTCTGGTCCAAGACATGGCTGTTGATATTTTATTGTCAGGTGAATCATGCTGAACAACCAAGTTTACCTTAAACTTTCACTTGGTTATTTTTGGAATTCTGTCTATCTTTTGAGTTGGAAGAGTTTAAATACTCAACAGGGTGGGGGGAGGTGGTTGGGAAGGGAGGAGAATAAAATTACAGGCAAGTATGTTGCATGATTAGAACAAGTTAACATGGTTTATGAAGGGGAAATATTGTTGAACACGTTTATGAGAGGAAATTTTGGCTGTAACTAGTCAAATAGATAAAGGAGGACCCGGTTGATGTCATCTACTTAGATTTCCAAAAGAGATTTGATGCTAGACCACACAAAACATTAATATATTAAAGTAAGGGTTCATGGATTTGGGGGTGATGTTTTAACATTGATAGAGAATTGGTTACCAGACCAGAAGCAAAAGTGAGAATTTTCAAGATGGCAGGGTGGTAGCCCTGAAAATTTTAGCAAACACTCCTTATTCTTATAACTTGAATCCCCTTGCACTAAATTACAAAATTTATTTGCATTCCATATTGTTTGCTCTCCTTGCTTGCTAACTTTTTGTCCACGTTGTACATATACATCCAAGTCTCTCTGAACATCGACATTTATAGGTTTCATGCCTTTTAAAAAACTACTTCTGTTTTTACGCCTATGGTGAATAAACTCTCAGTTTCTGCCTTGTCTACTTAGTTAACCTGCCTGTATCTCATTATAGACTCTGTGTCCTCATAGCTCAAATTTGCATCATTGGGAAACTTACTTTGCACTGCCTTTGTCTAATGATTAATATAGGTTGTTCATAGCTAAAGCTCCAGTACCCATTATTATGGCTCTCCCCTAGTTACAGCCAGCCAACTTGCTGATATCACGCTGGCACTGAAACTCACAAAACACTGTGGATGTTGGAGATCTGAAATTAAAGTGCTGGCAAAACTCATCAGGTCTGGCAGTATCTATGGAAATGAAGGTATTTAACTTTTGGAGTTCAATGATTTTTAATTTTCAAAAAAGAGTTGAAACATTAACCATGTTTCTCTCTCCTCTGAAATTCAAATACAAGGTATGTGGGCCATATGTCCCAAGGACGGAGAGACCATATCAAACAACTCTCTGTTTGCAACAAAGTACTGTCTGTAGCCAAACGTCTACACTTGCAAGAATTGCAACCCAGTGTCTAACGGGAGAAAGAATGCTGCAATTGGATAATCCTGTGTGTACGAGTAATTACACTGCCAACCAGTTCAGGGAGCACTGGACTGGACTAAAGCTGCATATATTAACAATCAGGTCCTTGTTCTGTGCATCAAAAAGAACATGAGTAGGCACTATGCCTGCTTGAACCCTCAACAAAATAGGTGATGAATATAATCCCCCAGGAACAATCACTACGTGCCAGATTTTAAAATGTTGTCAAAAGCTGGCTGTTTCTTATAGCTAATCAGGAAAAAGGTTAGACTATCAACTTTACAAAAACCAAACTCTTGAAATTCTCTTGCTTAATGGATTCTTTGAGGTTTCCATTCGCATGGAGATGACACATCAGAATCTTCAAATTTCGCCAGCAATTATGTTTGGTCCTAATGCACTATTCCAGTGTGTGCTGCTCCGACGGCCTTGGATATTGTGACCAATGTCTTTTTGTTGTCTGTCGCAGGTCCATGGCCATCAGTAAACATCTCTGAGGCTGCTCCCACAGCCTGGTCGAATCACAAGGGTGTTTGAGGGACCATGTGTAGAATGGGTCATCAGTGAGCATGTCATTGACAAGTCCCAACAACTGAGCAAGGCCAAGTCAAGAGAGAGCAACAGGCCCATGCTGATTGCAGAGCTGTTATGGACCAGGCCCAACCCCCCTCAAAATATTTTAAGATAGCCTAGGCCCTAACTTCTTATTTTAAAGGGAGATATGAAATGGGTGTTCCAGATGTGGTCAAACCACTCAGCTTTAAGCAAAACAAAATTTATTTAAACACTATAGTTGAAACAAAAGAAAGCAGAAGTTGGAATAACTTACCTATCAAAACTTAACTGACCTGTTACAGCAACTTAACTAATTAGCTGTTCCAATAAAGTAATATCCCATAAACACACCCTGTGGGAAAAAGGTAAATTCAAACACAGATTCTTAAATCAGGAGGGGATAACTTCCAAAGAGAGATTTCAGAAGAAAGTCAGAGGAATTCTTTACTGAAGCTTGCAACTCCCATGGACTCTCACATAGAACATAGAAAAGTACAGCGCAGAACAGGCCCTTCAGCCCACGATGTTGTGCTGAGGATTATTCCTAATCTAAAATAGAATAACCTAACCTCCGCACCCCACAATTCACTGCTGTCCATGTGCATGTCCAGCAGTCGCTTAAATGTCTCTAATGACTCTGCTTCCACCATCACCACTGGCAACGCATTCCCTACATTCACAACTGTGTAAAGAACCTACTGCTGACATGTCCTCTACACCTTCCTCCTAACACCTTTAAAACTATGACCCCCTTTTGCCAGTCAATCCTGCCCTGGGGAAAAATCTCTGGCTATCAACTCTATCCATGTCTCTCGTTACCTTGTATGACTATCAGGTCACCTCTCTTCCTCCTTCTCTCCAGAGAGAAAAGTCTGAGCTTAGTCAACCTTTTGTGACTGCTACAGCTAAAACAAAGTAGATAAACCTTGAACTGGGAGAACTTACTCTAGGTCAAGTTGGCACAAGGAAGGAGGAATCGTTAGGTATTCTTGGCAATTAATTGCTAGCTCAGCCAGTGATGCCCTCATCCCATGTATGGATAATAAAAAAAACGGAAAAAAAAGAAAAATAATCTTCTGACCTAGAGGCACAAACGCTACCTGCGAAGCCACACCATTCAGCAAATATACTGAGAAGCTAACAGCACAGTATCAAGTTCAAACTATCAACAGAAGTGCATTTACAATTAAAACCTACAAGTACCAAACCACCTGCGCCAACTGGATTGATCTCTCTCTCTCTCTCACTCTCACTCACTCTCTCTCTCTCACTCTCTCTCACTCTCTTGCTCTGTCTATCATCCTTTGCTCATCAACTCTTTCTCCAGAAGGCCAGCCCAGCGAGCTGCCAGTCTGGATGTGCCCTCCTTTGTTGCACATGTCACCGCTTCTTGCAAGGTGCCCACTATTCAAATAATCTCACCAACTTCCATGATATCAAAGGATCCCTCCCAGCAGCTGCTGAAGTATGTAATGGTTTACCTACTGTTTGACACAACGAGCTACTCGCCCTCATTCCACCTCATGTACTGGACGACCTTTTTACTGCTAACCACCTATATTTTAGTCAGCCATGTCTTCACCCACCTGCATCCTCATCTGTTTGATGCTCCAGTTGAATGGGGTCACATTACCTGTGATGGTGTGTGTGTGTGTGTGTGTGTGTGTGTGTGTGTGTATACCGACCACACAGTTTTGCCACCAGTCTTGAAGTGCCAACCATCTCATTTACTGTTAATGTTATATGAGGGATTGTCACCCCTACCTAATCTACTTACTTCATTGTCAACAAGTGTGGTGCTGGAAAAACACAGCTGGGCAGGAAGCATCTGAGGAGCAGGAGAGTGAATGTTTCGAGCATAAGGTTCATCTGATGCTGCCTGACCTACTGTACTTTTCCAGCACCACACTCTTCAACTCTGATCTCCAGCATCGACACTCCTCACTTTCTCTCTACTTCATTGCCAATGAATGCCATGACACCTAAAAAGTGCTCTGCTCCAATGGTACCTTCAGCTTTGCCCACTGGATGCTGCTCTTGCCATGGGATTCTGAGCCCATTGCTGGATTTCCTCAGGAACACTACATTGCCATTGAGCTTGGGTTATGCAAGAACCCAATAGCAAAGACGGCAATTCGTGATCTGCAGGTAGGCCTTATCTTCACAATCTACAGGGAGGTTCACGTGAGCCTTTGGCCCTGTGCATTGCCAAGTTGGCATGTCCTGGCTCACCAGCTTCTGCTGGAGAATTCTGACAGAGAGAGAGAGAGCAGCTCACCTTTTGCCGACTCCACTGACCAGCACCAGGCTTATCCAGACTCAGCATTGTCTCCACCTGGTTAATGACCCACATGGTCAAAAGGCTAATATTACCCCTCTGACCCACTCTGCAATCAATCCCCATTTTGGTTGCTATAAGGGACCTAAATAGCTTAAAACCAATCATCAGATGTTTCAGGCCCACTGATGCTACTTTGTTCACCTTGTCAATGACAGATTGCATGTCATTTACAAAGTCCATCAGTTCCTACCTCTACCGTCACAATCTGAAGATGACAAGGTGCTGCCTGACTCTCTGATCTACTCTGCTTCCAGCTGTAGTTCTGCTGCCTGCAGTGAACGCATCCTATTTGTCAGACACATCCCTGCAAACTGTAACATCCTGACAGAGGGTCTAGATTAAATAGTGCTGGAAAAGCACAGCAGGTCAAGCAGTATCATTCCTGCTGAAGGGCTTTTGCCCGAAACGTTGATTTTCCTGCTCCTGGGATGTTGCCTGACCTGCTGTGATTTTCCAGCACCACTCTAATCTAGACTCTGATTTCCAGCATCTGCAGTCCTCACTTTTGCCAACTTGACAGAGAGTCCACACCTTCCACAACTGCACTGATGCCAACCTTGAGGTCAGTCACACAAACCCCACAGCCAGGGATGGAGCTTCTGACTCTGACCCAATTCACAACAAGAACAAAAAAATGGGAAGGACTTTAAAACTTACTTGTAAAATGTCCCATGGAGCAAATTTTCTGATTTCAACAACTTTTGATGAAGGCAAGTATCACAGCAATAATCAGAGATGAAATAACGGAAAAGGATCATCCAATGAGGCTTTGTGGATGAAGCTAAGATGTAAGAAAGGGATGGTGACATCATTGGGGTTGTACTGTAGGCTCCCACGTAGTCAACAGGAATCAGAGGAACAAATATGCTGGGAGACTGGGGAAACCTGCAGGAGCAATAGAGTTGTTATAATAGGGGATTTTAATTTTCCTAAAATAGACTGGGACTGCCAAACCATTAAGGGCTTAGATGGGGTGGAATTTGTTACGTGCATTCAGGAAAGTTTCCTCAAGCAGTGGGTCCTATTCTGGAAGGGGCAAAACTTGATCTGGTCTTGGGAAACAGGGCAGGGCAAGTAACAGAGGTGACAATGGGGGAGCACTTTGGGACCAGTGACCATACTTCTATTAATTTTAAAATAGTTATGGAGAGGCAAAACTGTCCCACAGGTTCAAATTCTAAACTGGGGCAAGATGAATTTTGATGAAATTAGACAGGAGCTTGCAGGCAAAGGGACCTCCGGCAGGTGTGAGGCCTTAAAAAGTGAGGTAGTAAGAGTTCAAGGTGTATACGTTCCTGTGGGGGCAAAAGGGAAGACTGACAGGGTTAGGGAACCCTGGATGATAAGCAATATTGAGGCTTTGACCAGAAAAGAAGGACGAGGTATGGCTCAGGTACAGGCAGCTGGGATCAAGAGAATCCCTGGAGGTATGTCGGGGACACAGGAGTTTACTGAAGAAGGAAATCAGGAGGGCCAAAAGAGGGATACGGGATAGACTTGGCTGAGAAGATTAGGGTGAATCTAAAGAGGTTCTTCAAGATATGGAAGTTGACTGTCCATAAGACCATAACAGTGGAAGTAAGGCCATTCGGCCCATCGAGTCCACTCCGTCATTCAATCAGAGAATACAGCAGAATGTAGAGAGATTGGAGAATTGGGCGGAGGAATGACAGATGAATTTCGATCAAGGTGGTGGGTGCCTTGAATGTGTTGCCAGCAAAGGTGGTACAGGTGGGCACAATAGCACAATTTAAGATGTAACTAGACAGATACATGAATGGGCAGAGAGCAGAGGGACACAGATCCTTAGAAAATAAGTGACAGGCTTAGATAGAGGATCTGGATCAGCGCAGGCTTGGGGGTACGGAGTGCCTGTTCCTGTGCTGTAATTTCCTTTGTTCTTTGTTCTTTATATTTAAAGGAAAAAGAATAATGAGAGAGAGAATAGGGCCCCTCAAGGACCATAGTGGACATGTATGTGTAGAACTGCAAAGATGAGCAAGCTTCTAAATGAATGTTTTCCCTCTGTGTTAATGGTGATATCTTGGGGACCGTCCATAACAGGTTAGAGGAGGTGTTGGATGAATTAGAATGCACGAAGGTGGATAAATCTCCTGGTCCTGACCAGATATATCCAAGAACACTGCAAGATGCTACAGCAGAAATTGCAAGGGCCCTGGCTGATATTTTTGCATCACCGTTAGCCACGGGTGAGGTCCCGGAAGACTGGAGGATAGCAAATGTGCCCTTATTCACAGAACAGTTTGTGAATGATAGAGCAGTAGCCCTAATATCTGTGGTAGGAAAGTTACTTGAGAAGATTCTAAAAGATAAGATATTCATGCATTTGGACAGACAGGGCTTGATTAGGAGTAGTTGGCATGGCTTTGTAATTTAGGAGATCATGCCTCACAAATTGTTAGCATTCTTTGATGAAGTGACCAGAAAGGTTGACAAGGATAGGGCTGTAAATGTAGTCTATATGGAATTCTGTAAGACCTTTGACAAGGTTCCTCATGATACCGAACCGCCGATTTTCCTGCTCCTCAGATGCTGCCTGATCTGCTGTGCTTTTCCAGCACCACTATAATGTAGACTCTGGTTTCTAGCATCTGCAGCCCTTGTTTTTACCTAGTTGATTTTATCCACATGATATGCCTGATCTGGAAGTTTAGATCGCATAGAATCCAGGTTGAGCTGGCATATTGGATATAAAATTGGCTTTATGGCGGGAAGTAGAGTGTAATAGTGAAAGGATACTTATTGGACTGGAGGCCTGTGACTAGTGGAGTGACTTAGGAGTTGGTGTTAGGCCCATTGCTGTTTGTTATCTATATCAATGATTTGGATTCGAATGTACAATGTATGATTAGTAAGTTTGCAGATGGCACTAAAATGGGTGGTATCGTGGATAGTGAAGAAGGTTGTCAGAAATTGCAACAGGACCTTGATCAGTTGGGGAAGTAGGTTGAGAATTGGAAAGTGGAGTTTGTTATGGATAAGTGTGAGGTCTTGCATTTTGGAAAGTCAAATCAAGGTAGGAGTTTGACGGTGAATGGTCGGGCCTTATGGAGTGCAGTGGAACAGAGGGATCTTGGAGTTCAGGTTTACAGTTCTCTGAAAGTGGAGTCACAGGTAGACAGGGCAGTGAGGAAGGCTTTTGGCACACTGGCCTTCATCAGTCAGTGCATTTGTGAAGGTGGAAAGATATGTTGCAGTTATACAAGATGTTGGTGAGGCTGTACTTGGAATATTGTGAACAATTTTGGTCACTTTGTTATGGGAAGCACGTTATTAAACTGGAAAAAGTCAAAAAGAAATTTACAAGAATGTTGCTGGGACTCAACAGTCTGAGTTATAGGGAGAGGTTAGACAAGCTAGGACTTTTTCTTTAAAGCATTGGAGATTGAGGGGGGAATCTAGGTTTATAAGATTATGAGAAGTATGGATAGGGTGACTGTACTCAGTCTTTTTCCCAAGTTTGGGGAATCGAAGACTAGAGGGCATCAGTTTAAGGTTAGAGGAGAAAGAATAAAAGGGAATCTGTGGGGCAACTTTATTTTACAGAGGCTGGTACACATATGGAATAAACTGCCAGTAGACATGGCTGAGACAGTACACAAACAACATTTAAAAAGAATTTAGACAAACACATGGATAGGAAAGGATTAGAAGGATATGGGCCAAGTGCAGGGAAATGGAGTGAGCGCGGGTGGACATTTTGGTCAGCGTAGACTGGTTTTGGCTGTAGGACTCTATGGCTCTATACGAAGATGCTGTTTGCATCTATATTTGTGTGTAGTTGGGTTTTTTTGTGACGTTAGTTGTGACAATACTATGACTTTCACAGGTATATTTGTCATTTTTTTATATGAAGAGAGGTTGAGACAGAGGTACTGGTCAGTCAGTTTCAAAGTCAATAAACATCTTTGAGGCCTTGGTTTTTTTTCAAAGTTTGAACAATAGAAGCAGCTTGAATGGGTGGGGTCAACCTCCCACAGAACCAGGATTTTTAGGTTTAGTTTTTCAGTGGCAGTTGCTGGGGACTTGAAGCTGGATGTGGAAGTGTTTATTCCTCTCTCTGCTACAACAAAAAGCTGGGGTTCTCATCCTGCTGTTCAAAATGCATATGGGACAATCTATTTCACTAAAGCTGTCTATGCCAAGGGTGTGTTTATGGGATATTACTACATTGGAACAGTAAATCAGTTGCAGTTAAGCTAATTATTTTATTTTGTCTGTATTTAATTATATGCTAACTGTGTTTTGTTTGACAAATTAAATTGTAACACATGGTACTTGTCTTTAAAATAAGAAAAAATGTTAGGGTCTAGACTATCTTAATATTTTTTTGAGGGGTTTGATCTGGTCCATAACAGTTAAAACAAGAAGAAAATTTGATGTTGAGAGAAAAAGAGAGGGTCATGGCAATATATGTTAGCGCCGTCTAGTGGCTGGAAGGCCAATTCCCAAGTGAGTGTGGCAATTGTTGTACTGTTGTTATCATGATTCAACTTCTGTGAAAATCTGACTGTGGACACAATCCTCTGGCACATGGGAGTTCCCTTTAACAATAGATGAGCTCAGTAAAGTGTAGGGCTGCAAGAGTTGTTGAGAAGCTGTGGAAATTCTATGGTGTGTAGGTTAACTTCTGTCTGCACCAAAGCCTGCTCACCATCTACAAGGCACAAGTCAGAAATGGGATGGCACACTTGATGATCTTGCAGTTCTAACAGTGCCTGAGAAGCTAGACACCATCTGGGACAAAATCCCTACAGTCTGAAAACAGGCCATTCGGCCCAACAAATCCGTATCAACCCTCTGGAAAGTATCCCACCCAAATCCATTCCCTTCCCCTGACTAATGCACCTAACCTAGCCACCCCTGAACACTGTGGGCAATTTAGCATGGCCAATTCACCTAACCTGCACATCTTTCACTGTGGGAGGAATCCCGCAGAGACAGGGAGAGAATGTGCAAACTCCACACCAACAGTTGCCTGAGGCTGGAATCGAACCCGGGTGCCTGGCACTGAGACAGCAGTGCTAACCACTGTGCTGCCCAATTAACCTGCATTTGTTTATTTTTTTTTAGAATTCATTCTCAGGATGTAGGCATCACTTATTGGTTATCCTGTAGAAGGTGGTGGTGAGCTGCCCCTTTGAACTGCTGCAACCCATGGGGTGTAGGTACTCCAGCAGTCCTGCTAGGAAATGATTTTGACACAGCGACAGTGAGAGACTGCCGTACACTTCCAAGTCAGATTGGTGATTGACATGGGAGGGATCTTACAGATGGTGATTATGCAATGCCTCTCCTGCCCTTGTACTTCTCTGTCGAAGTCATGCAGTTGTCAGGTTCTGTCCAACGACTGGTATCCCTTCCACCATCTGAAACTTTCTGTCTATGTTGGCATTATTGTTGCTGCCACAACACTGCAACAGTTTGCTAAGCCTTTGGATGACAGTATCTTCCAAACATACAACCTCTTCTATTTAGAGGACCAAGAGCAGCTGGTACATGTGAACACGCCATCAGTTGAAAACTCTCAACTTTTCACACACTAATATGACTTGGGACTATCACTATCACTGGGTCAAAATCCTGGGAACTGCCTTCCTTACAGCATGGAGAGTCCCTACACCACGTGGAATGCAAAAGCTGAAGAAGACAGCTCACTACCACTTTCCACTGGGGAATTACCGATTGGCAACAAATACTGGCTTTACCAATAAATAAAACAAAAAATCTACCCTATAAAAAGGACAGGCACGTCATCAAGATACAAGGTAAGATTGCTACTTCAAGTTATTTTAAGACCATTATTTCACATTGGATATTATTGAATTCTTAGTGTTTGTAATTATAATGGAGTGTATTATCTTAATAAGAACATGTAGATAATCAACTTTTCAGCTGCCATGTCTTTTCAGAATGCTTCAACAAATATTGGGAGGCAACAGCCTAGTGGTAGTATTCCCAGCCTGTTAATCCAGAGACCCAGGTAATGTTTTGGGGATCAGGGTTCGAATCCCAACACAGCAGTTGGTGGAATTTGAACTCAACAAAAAGCTGGAATTAAGATACTATTAATGATCATGAAATCATTGTCAATGGTCAGGAAAAACCCATACTTTAGGGAAGGAAACTGCTGTCCTTACCTGGTCTGGCCTATATGTGACTCCAGACCCACAGTAACGTGGATGACTGCCCTCTGAGCGATTAGGGATGGATGATAAGTGCTGCCCTCATCCCATGAATGAATAATAAAATATATTGACTTGGCAGTCTGTTAAAATGAATGTAACTCATGAATTTGACTTTTTTGCAACAATTTTAACTTGTGCTGCCAACACAAAGGCATTTCCCAAAACTAGATATTTTGCTGGTAAATCAGAAATCTCCATTGTGTGCCTGTTGTGAATAAGGGGGATAGGTTGATCATTTATTGTGTCTATAAAATAGTGGGCCACATGCAGTGCACACCACAATCCTCCAGTCTACTTTAAAAAGTTGATAGATATTATTTCATTCAGTTGCATCAAATTTATGTAATTTGTGACCACATTGAAATTGACACAGCAAGAAATTGAACTTTTTTGTAAATAAATAAAGGTTGAGTCATTCCGTGTATGATCACAGTCTATCATAGGTTATATTTCTTCTGTGCTCCTATCAACAATAATTGAGAAAATCAACTCCTGAGATTTTGTGCTGAATTTATTTTTTAGAAACTTGTCTGTGAGACTATTTCAACTTGTGGAATACAGGGCAGCTATCAATTCAGCTGTACATTTTATGATCCAGTTAGGGATTATTAACATTTAAAATAAATCCTAACGCAAATTTTAAGCAACTATTCCACAAGATTTTATTTCTTTATAAAATAAAATAATCTTTATTATATATGAAAAAGGAAGCAAAACAAGCACAATTAACTTCACAATATGGTGTGTATCGATACATGTTATGTTCTTGGATTTATTTCCTAATTCCACCAAGTGTTCTCTGTTAAGACACATCAATCTTAAAGTTATAAACTTTGCAGAGACCACTTATACGTGTATCACATTCCACTGGAGGATTTTCCCCAGTTCAAGATGTTTTCTTTACTCTCTTCTGACTACAAATCCTTGGTTTCCTTTACAATAGACTAGATTCCCTACATTATGGAAACAGGCCCTTCGGCCCAACAAGTCCACACCGGCCCTTGAAAGAGTAACTCACCCAGACCCATTCTCCTACCTATATTTACTCCTGACTTGGCAATTTAGCCTGGCCAATTCACCTGACCTGCACATCTTTGTGATGAAGATGTCTGTGAGGGAGAATGTCTGTGTTGAGTTTGCACAGTCACCCGAGGCTAGAATCGAACCCAGGTCCTTGGTGCTGTGAGGTAACAGTGCTAACCACTGAGTCACTGTACCAGCTCCAATGTCTCTAAGGTAATCTGCTGTTGACCTTCTTTTGTAATAAGACATTAAGGTCTACTGTAGGTGTTCCCACTTGCATCAAACTTGGCAATCATCCTTCGTCATAAAATCTCACCCACCTTCCACATGATCAAGGAAGCTGGTGTTTCACTCAGCTGACTGTGCAGGTCTGATTAGCTAGCACCTACTTTGGTTAACCACTTTGAGTTACAAACCACTTGAGATTCAAGCTGCAACTGAACACCTCTCTCAACCAGTGCCTTGATCAATTGAATCCAAATAATCTTCTTAAACTTTACCAATCTTTTTGAAAACATAATCTGCTGTGGCTGAACTTTAAGCTAGCTATCTATTACTTTATAATTTTACCAGGTAAGTAAAATATCAGGTGGGCTTATGTCCATTTCTATTCTGACTCCACTAAACAAAGCAAGCAATCACCTGAGCAAGTCATTTCTTTACGCATTTTAACAAACACGAAAGACCAGTTCTGAGGAAGAGTCACTGGACCTGAAATGTTAACTCTGACATTCCTTCACAGATGCTGAGCTTTTTCAGCAACTTTTGTTTTTGCTTCTTATTTGCAACATCCCCACTTCTTTCGTTTGTTTTTACTCGAGGCTAGTATTTTACTTAGTCTCACCATGACAACGCTCACAAAACTCAACGTTAGTGTATTGATACTTCAATAGCTCTTGAAAACAATATTAATCCTTGAACAGAACTAGCCATAGAATCATACAGCACGGAAACAGACCCTTCCTGATGAAGGGCTTTTGCCTGAAACGTCGATTTCGCTGCTCCTTGGATGCTGCCTGAACTGCTGTGCTCTTCCAGCACCACTAATCCAGAATCCCTTCAGTTCAACTTGTCCATGCTGACCAGATATCCTAGATAAATCTAGTCCCATTTGCCAGCACTTGGCCATATCATTCCAAACCCTTCCTATTCATATACCCATCCAGTTGCCTCTTAAATATTGTAATTATACCAGCCTCCACCACATCCTCTAGCAGCTCATTCCTTACACACACGACCCTCTGTGTGAAAAAGTTGCCCCTTAGGTCCATTTTAAATCTTCCACCTCTCACCCAAAACCTATGCCCTCTAGTTTTGGACTCCCCCACCCCAGCGAAAAGATCTTGGCTACTCACCTATCCATGTCCAAAAGTGGCCAAAACCAATGTCCTGTACAGCTGCAACACGACCTCCAAATTCCTATACTCAATGCTCTGGACAATAAAGGAAAGCATACCAAATGCCGCCTTCAGTATCCTATCTACTTGCAACTCCCCTTTCATAAGATGATGAAACTGCACTCCAAGGTCTCTTTGTTCAGCAACACTCCCCAGGCCCTTACCATTAAGTGTATAAATCCTGCCCTGATTTTGCCTTTCCAAAATGCAGCACCTCACATTTACCTAAATTAAACTCCATCTGCCAGTCCTCAGTCCATTGTCTCATCTGATCAACATCCTGTTGTACTCCGAGGTAACCTTCTTCACTGTCTGTGTCACCTCCCAATTTTGGTGTTATCTGCAAACTTACTAACTATATCTGCTATATTCATATCCAAATAGTTTATATAAATTAATATAGTGGACCCAGCACCGATCCTTGTGGCACTCCACTGGTCATAGGCCTCCAGTCTGAAAGGCAACTCTCCTACCACCCTCTGTCTTCTACCTTCGAGCCAGTTCTGTATCCAAATGACGGGACGAAATATTTTTGCCAAATAAATTTCATGTAACACCTCCTGATACCAACTGATGGATGGTCCGTTAGAGGGAATGAGTTGCTTGTTTTCCCCAGGCTATAATGTTGCATGTATTTACATTTAAGGAAGTAATAGGCCAGCCATAAAATAATGACCTAATTATTTCATTAACACAGATTGTGTCACCAACAAAAGATACCATCTGGTTCTCACTGAAGTAATGGATTAATTAGGTCAGTTTCCTGCTCCCCAATTGCAAAGTTTTTTTTCCCAGCTCAAAATATCTGAAGCTAATTCTTTAAACATACATGACTTCCAAACTACAATGCAGAGATCTTTCCTTGCAGGAAGAAAGCTGCTTCCTCAGTAATATTAGTCTGAAACGCAGAAGGGTTAAACAGGAAAGGACGTTCCACACTCTTCCACAGAGTTACGCAGTCACACTCAAAGTCTCTCTCACACACGTACTTTCTCACAAATTCATGAACTCTCTCTCTCACATCGTCTGTTAGTCCGTGTTTGTGTGTGTGTGTGTGTGAGAGAGAGAGAGATCAACAGATCAGAATATGAGAGAGTTCACAAATCTGTGAGAAAGTGTGTGTGTGACACACATTCTCACAGATTTGTGAACTCTCACATTCTCACACTGTTTGTCTGTCTCTCTCTCACACACACAGGCCTTCACACAGTTGTGAACTCTCTCACATTCTCACTCATTGATACACACTCAGAAAGTCAGACTCTGTTGTCAGGGTCTGATTGAATGAATTTATTGGGTGAACTGTGATCAACTCCACTTTCCAAGCAATTTTTATTTCGTGTGAGCTCAGCAACATTGAAGACAAGAATACATTTTTTTTTCAACTGGTGTATTTTGAAGAACAAAATTTTCACAGAAATATTTCTCGTTGAGATAAAAATTGTAGAAACAGAAGGGCATTCAGAAATGAGTCTGCACCCCCAAATGAGCAGCCTCCTAGTGTCTACATGAGTTGGCTTAAAGCTGAAGGGAGAGGGTTCAGCCAACATATTCTCTAATTCCCCTACGTAATATGGACGGAGGACATGCATTCATATACAAAGCTTCATCTGCCTAAACAGCAGAGAAATACCACCCACTTCTAAGTTAATACAAATGGAATTAACCCTTTCCTGCTCTCTGCAGTCTCACAATGCAAACCTTAACTGGTCAACTGTCAGACAATCAGTTAAGATAAAATAATTCACAGTTTGAATGTTTTTATGTTTCATTGTGTTGCCACTGCCGGAGCCTCTATTCTGCTATTGGTACCTCAGACATAGATGGCCCTACAGATGGCCCAACAGCGGAGGTCACTCCTGCAGGAACTCCTCTGCTCTGCCTGTTCTTTTTTTTACATTACCCTCTTTTTTTTAGCCTCTTCTTTTCCCTCCTCACCGGAAGCCAACACTAACTCAGCAGCAGGCACTGGCAGCAGGTTTCCGGAGCAGTGAACCCTGAAACAACATTTGGGCTGCCAGACTGGTACAGCGCGTGGGGAGGGAGCCCCAGCGGTGCACCTAGGGAGGGAGCCCCAGGGCAGAATGTTGGGAGGACTCCCAGAGCAGCATGTGGGGAGGGTGCCCCAGAGCAGCACGTGGGGAGGGAGGCCCAGGGCAGGACATGGGGAGGATCGCCACAGAGCAGGACATGGGGAGAGAGCCCCAGGGCAGAACGTAGGGAGGAAGGCCTGGTACAGCACGTGGGGAGGGAGCTCCAGAGCAGCACGTGGGGAGGGAGGCCCAGGGCAACACGTGGGGAGGGAGGCCCAGAGCAGCGCGTGGGGAGGGAACCCCAGAACAGCACGAGGGCAGGGAGCCCACAAAGCAGCACGTGGGGAGGGAGCCCCAGAGCAGCACGAGGGGAGCGAGACCCTGAGCAGCACGTGGGGAGGGGGCCCCAGAGCAGCACATGCGGAGGGAGCCCCAGAGCAGCACGTGGGGAGGGAACCCCAGAGTAGCACGTGGGGAGAGGGCCCCAGAGCAGCACTTGGGGAGCGAGACCCTGAGCAGCACGTGGGGAGGGAGCCCCAGAGCAGCACGAGGGGAGGGGGCCCCAGAGCAGCAAGTGGGGAAGGAGGCCTGGTACAGCACGTGGGGAGGGAGACCCAGAGCAGCACATGGGGAGGGAGGCCCTGGGCAGCACATGGGGAGGGGGCTCCCGAGCAGCACGTAGGGAGGGAGGCCCTGGGCAGCACGTGGGGAGGGGGCCCCCGAGCAGCACGTGGGGAGGGAGGCCCTGGGCAGCATGTGGGGAGGGGACCCCAGAGCAGCACGTGGGGAGGGGGCCCCAGAGCAGCACGAGGGGAGGGAGCCCCAGAGCAGCACGTGGGGAGGGGGCCCAGAGCAGCACGTGGGGAGGGGGCCCCAGAGCAGCACTTGGGGACGGGGCCCCAGAGCAGCACGTGTGAAGGGAACCCCAGAGCAGCACGTGTGGAGGGAACCCCAGAGCAGCATGAGGGAAGGGAGCCCCAGAGCAGCACGTGGGGAGGGGGCCCTGGGCAGCACGTGGGAAGGGGGCCCCAGTGCAGCACGAGGTGAGGGAGGCAAGTGCAGCATGTGGGGAGGGGGACCCAGAGCAGCACGTGGGGAGGGAGACATGGTGCAGCAGGTGGGGAGGAGGCACCAGAGCAGCACGTGGGGAGGGAGCCCCAGAGCAGCACGAGGGGAGCGAGACCCTGAGCAGCACGTGGGGAGGGGGCCCCAGAGCAGCACATGCGGAGGGAGCCCCAGAGCAGCACGTGGGAAGGGAGCCCCAGAGCAGCACGTGGGGAGGGGGCCCCAGAGCAGCACTTGGGAAGGGGGCCCCAGAGCAGCACGTGGGGAGGGAGGCCTGGTACAACACGTGGGAAGGGGGCCCCAGTGCAGCACGAGGTGAGGGAGGCCCAGTGCAGCACGTGGGGAGGGGGGCCCAGAGCAGCACGTGGGGAGGGGGCTCCCGAGCAGCACGTAGGGAGGGAGGCCCTGGGCAGCACGTGGGGAGGGGGCCCCCAAGCAGCACGGGGGGAGGGAGGCCCTGGGCAGCACGTGGGGAAGGAGCCCCAGAGCAGCACGTGGGGAGGGAGCCCCAGAGCAGCACGTGGGGAGGGGGCCCCAGAGCAGCACGAGGGGAGGGAGGCCCAGAGCAGCACGTGGGGAGGGGGCCCCAGAGCAGCACGTGGGGAGGGGGCCCCAGAGCAGCACTTGGGGACGGGGCCCCAGTGCAGCACGTGGGGAGGGTGGCCTGGTACAGCACGTGGGGAGGGAGTCCCAGACCAGCATGTGGGGAAGGAGCCCCAGAGCCGCATGTGGGGACGGAGCCACAGATCAGCACGTGGGTGGGGAGCCCAAGAGCAGCAGGTGGGGAAGGAGGCTTGGTACAGCACGTGGGGAGGGGGCCCCAGTGCAGCACGAGGTGAGGGACCCCCAGAGCAGCACGTGGGGAGGGGGCACCAGAGCAGTACGTGGGGAGGGGGCCCCAGAGCAGCACCTGGTGAAGGAGGCCCAGAGCAGCACGTGGGGAGGGAGCCCCATAGCAGCACGTGGGAAGGGAGCCCCAGAGCAGCACGTGGGGAGGGAGCCCCAGAGCAGCACGTGGGGAGGGTGGCCTGGTACAGCACGTGAGGAGGGGGCCCCAAAGCAGCACGTTGGGAGGGAGCCCCAGAGCAGCACATGGGGAGCGGCCCCAGAGCAGCACGTGGGGAAGGAGGCCCAGAGCAGCACGTGGGGAGGGAGCACCAGAGCAACACGGGAGAGGGCCCCAGAGCAACACTTGGAGAGGGAGCCGAAGAGCAGCACTTGGGGAGTGGGCTCCAGAGCAGCACGTGGTGAAGGAGGCCCAGAGCAGCAAGTGGGGAGGGAGCCCCAGAGCAGCACGTGGGGAGGGGGCCACAGGGCAGCACGTGGGTAGGGAGCCACAGGGCAGCACGTGGGGAAGGAGGCCTGGTACAGCACGTGGGGAGGGGGCCCCAGTGCAGAACGAGGTGAGGGAGCCCCAGAGCAGCACGTGGGGAGGGAGCCACAGAGCAGCACGTGGGGAGGGAGCACCAGAGCAACATGGGAGGGGGCCCCAGAGCAATACGTGGGGAGGGAGCCGAAGAGCAGCACATGGGGAGGGGGCCCCAGAGCAGCACGTGGGGAGGGGGCCCCAGGGCAGCACGTGGGGATGGAGGCCCAGTACAGCATGTGGGCAGGGGGTCCCAGACCAGCAAGTGGAGAAGGGGCTCCAGAGCTGTATGTGGGGAGGGAGCCCCAGAGCAGCATGTGGGGAGGGGGCCCCAGAGCAGCACGAGGGGAAGGAGGCCCAGGGCAGCATGGGGGGTTGGGAGGCCTAGTACAGCACATGGGGAGGGGCCCCCAGTGCAGCATGTGGGGAGGGGGCATCAGAGCAGCACGTGGGGAGGGAGGCCCAGGGCATGATGAGGGCAGGGAGCCCCAGAGCAGCACGAGGGGAGAGAGGCCCAAAGTAGCACGTGGGGAGAGAGCCCCAGAACAGCACATGGGGAGGGAGCCCGCAAAGCAGCACGTGGGGAGTGACACCCAGAGCAGCACGTGGGGAGGAAGCCCCAGAGCAGCACGTGGGGAGGCAAGCCTGTTACAGCACGTGGGTAGTGGGCCCCAGAGCAGCACGTGGGGAGGGAACCCCAGAGCAGGGTGAGGGGAGGGAGGCCCAGTGCAGCACGTGGGGAAGGAGCTCAAGAGCAGCACGTGGGGAGGGGGCCCCAGAGCAGCAAGTTGGGAAGGAGGTCTGGTACAGCACGTGGGGAGGGGGTCCCAGAGCAGCACGTGGGGAGAGAGCCCCAGAGCAGCACGAGGGGAGGGGGCCCAGGGCAGCAAGTGAGGAAGGAGGCCTGGTACAGCACGTGGAGAGGGAGCCTCAGAGCAGCATGAGGTGAGGGAGCCCCAGAGCAACACGTGGGGAAGGGGCACCAGAGCAGCACGTGGGGTGGAGGGCCTAGAGCTGCATGTGAGGATAGAGGCCTTGAACACCATGTGGACAGGGAGGCCTGGTAAAGCATGTGGGGAGGGGGATCCAGAGCAGCATGTGGGGAGGGAGTCCCAGAGCAGCACATGGGGAGGGAGCCCCAGAGCAGCACCTCGGGAGGGAGTCCCAGAGCAGCACGTGGGGAGAGGACCACAGTGCAGCACGTGGGGAGAGGGCCCAGAGCAGCAGGTGGGGAGGGGGCCCCAAAGCAGCACGTGTGGTGGGAACCCCAGAGCAGCACGTGGGGAGGGGGCCCCAGAGCAGCACTTGGGGAGGGGGCCCCAGAGCAGCACGTGGGGAGGGAGGCCTGGTACAACACGTGGGAAGGGGGCCCCAGTGCAGCACGAGGTGAGGGAAGCCCAGTGCAGCACGTGGGGAGGGGGACCCAGAGCAGCACGTGGGGAGGGGGACCCAGAGCAGCACGTGGGGAGGGAGGCCCTGGGCAGCACGTGGGGAGGGGGCTCCAGCGCAGCACATGGGGAGGGAACCCCAGAGCAGCACGTGGGGAGAGGGCTCCAGAGCAGCACGTGGGGAGGGTGGCCCAGGGCAGCACGTGGGGAGGGAGACATGGTACAGCAGGTGTAGAGGGGGTCCCAGAGCAGCATGTGTGGAGGGAGCCCCAGAGCAGCACATGGGGAGGGGGCCCCAGAGCAGCACGTGGGGAGGGTAGCCTGGTACAGCACGTGGGGAGGGAGACATGGTACAGCAGGTGAGGAGGGGGTCCGAGAGCAGCAGGTGGGGAGGGGGTCCCAGAGCAGCACGTGGGGAGGGAGCCCCAGAGCAGCACATGGGGAGGGGGCCCCAGAGCAGCACGTGGGGAGGGTGGCCTGGTACAGCACGTGGGGAGGGAGGCCTGGTACAGCACGTGAGGAGGGGGAACCTGAGCAGCAGGTGGGGAGGGAGCCCGAGGGCGGCACGTGGGGAGGGAGCCCCAGTGCAGCACGTGGGGAGGGGGACCCAGAGCAGCACGTGTTGAGTGAGGCCCAGAGCAGCACGTGGGGAGGGGTTCCCAGAGCAGAACGAGGTGAGGGAGCCCCAGTGCAGCACGTGGGGAGGGGGACCCAGAGCAGCACGTGGGGAGGGAGGCCCTAGGCAGCACGTGGGGAGAGGGCCCCAGAGCAGCACGAGGGGAGGGTGGCCCAGGGCAGCACGTGGGGAGGGGGCACCTGAGCAGCACGTGGGGAGGGTGGCCTAGTACAGCACATGAGGAGGGGGCACCTGGGCAGCACGTGGGGAGGGAGCTCAAGAGCTGCACGTGGGGAGAGAGGCCTGGTACAGCACGTGGGGAGGGAGCCCCAGAGCAGCACATGGGGAGGGGGCCCCAGAGCAGAATGTGGGGAGGGAGGCCTGGTACAGCACGTGGGGAGAGGGCACCTGAGCAGCACGTGGGGAGGGTGGCCCAGGGCAGCATGTGGGGAGGGGGCCCCAAAGCAGCACGTGGGGAGGAAGCCCCAGAGCAGCACGTGGGGTGGGAGACCCAGAGCAGTATGAGGGGAGGGAGCCCCAGAGCAGCACGTGGGGAGAGAGCCCAGAGCAGCAGGTGGGGAGGGGGCCCCAAAGCAGCACTAGGTGAGGGAGCCCCAGAGCAGCACGTGGGGAGGGGGCCCCAGAGCAGCACATGGGGAGGGAGGCCTGGTACAACACGTGGGAAGGGGGCCCCAGTGCAGCACGAGGTGAGGAAGGCCCAGTGCAGCACATGGGGAGGGGGACCCAGAGCAGCACGTGGGGTGGGAGACATGGTACAGCAGGTGGGGAGGGGTTCCCAGAGCAGCATGAGGGGAGGGTGGCCCTGGGCAGCACGTGGGGAGGGGGCCCCAGTGCAGCACGAGGTGAGGGAGGCCCAGTGCAGCACGTGGGGAGGGGGACCCAGAGCAGCATGTGGGGAGGGAGGCCCTGGGCAGCACGTGGGGAGGGGGCACCAGAGCAGCATGTGGGGAGGGGGCCCCAGAGCAGCACGAGGGGAGGGTGGCCCAGGGCAGCACGTGGGGAGGGAGACATGGTACAGCAGGTGGGGAGGGGTTCCCAGAGCAGCATGTGGGGAGGGAGCCCCAGAGCAGCACGTGGGGAGGGTGGCCTGGTACAGCACGTGAGGAGGGGGCACCTGAGCAGCAGATGGGGAGGGAGCCCCAGAGCAGCATGTGGGGTGGGAGACCCAGAGCAGCACGTGGGGAGGGAGACATGGTACAGCCGGTGAGGAGGGGGTCCGAGAGCAGCAGGTGGGGAGGGGGTCCCAGAGCAGCACGTGGGGAGGGAGCCCCAGAGCAGCACATGGGGAGGGGGCCCCAGAGCAGCACGTGGGTAGGAGGCCTGGTACAGCACGTGGGGAGGGAGGCCTGGTACAGCACGTGAGGAGGGGGAACCTGAGCAGCACGTGGGGAGGGTGGCCTGGTACAGCACATGAGGAGGGGGCACCTGGGCAGCACGTGGGGAGGGAGCTCAAGAGCTGCACGTGGGGAGAGAGGCCTGGTACAGCACGTGGGGAGGGAGCCCCAGAGCAGCACATGGGGAGGGGGCCCCAGAGGAGAATGTGGGGAGGGAAGCCTGGTACAGCACGTGAGGAGGGGGCACCTGAGCAGCACGTGGGGACGGAGCCCCAAAGCAGCACGTGGGGAGGAAGCCCCAGAGCAGCACGTGGGGTGGGAGACCCAGAGCAGTATGAGGGGAGGGAGCCCCAGAGTAGCACGTGGGGAGAGGGCCCAGAGCAGCAGGTGGGGAGGGGGCCCCAAAGCAGCACTAGGTGAGGGAGCCCCAGAGCAGCACGTGGGGAGGGGGCCCCAGAGCAGCACTTGGGGAGGGGGCCCCAAAGCAGCACATGGGGAGGGAGGCCTGTACAACACGTGGGAAGGGGGCCCCAGTGCAGCACGAGGTGAGGGAGGCCCAGTGCAGCACATGGGGAGGGAGCCCCAGAGCAGCACGTGGGGTGGGAGACCCAGAGCAGCACGTGGGGAGGAAGACATGGTACAGCAGGTGGGGAGGGGTTCCCAGAGCAGCATGTGGGAGGGGGTCCAAGAGCAGCACGTGGGGAGGGAGCCCCAGAGCAACACATGGGGAGGGGGCCCCAGAGCAGCACGTGAGGAGGGAGGCCTGGTACAGCACGTGAGGAGGGGGTACCTGAGCAGCAGGTGGGGAGAGGGCCCAGAGCAGCATGAGGGGAGGGTGGCCCTGGGCAGCACGTGGGGAGGGGGCCCCAGTGCAGCACGAGGTGAGGGAGGCCCAGTGCAGCACGTGGGGAGGGGGACCCAGAGCAGCATGTGGGGAGGGAGGCCCTGGGCAGCACGTGGGGAGGGGGCACCAGAGCAGCATGTGGGGAGGGGCCCCAGAGCAGCACGAGGGGAGGGTGGCCCAGGGTAGCACGTGGGGAGGGGGCCCCAGTGCAGCACGAGGTGAGGGAGGCCCAGTGCAGCACGTGGGGAGGGGGACCCAGAGCAGCATGTGGGGAGGGGGACCCAGAGCAGCACGAGGGGAGGGTGGCCCAGGGCAGCACGTGGGGAGGGAGACATGGTACAGCAGGTGGGGAGGGGTTCCCAGAGCAGCACATGGGGAGGGGGCCCCAGAGCAGAATGTAGGGAGGGAGGCCTGGTACATCACATGAGGAGGCACCTGAGCAGCACGTGGGGTGGGGGCTCCGGTGCAGCACGGGGGAGGGAGCCCCAGAGCGGCACGTGAGGAGGGAGCCCCAGAGCAGCATGAGGGGAGGATGGCCCAGGGCAGCATGTGGGGAGGGGGCCCAAAGCAGCACGTGGGGAAGAAGCCCCAGAGCAGCACGTGGGGTGGGAGACCCAGAGCAGTATGAGGGGAGGGAGCCCCAGAGCAGCACGTGGGGTGGGAGACCCAGAGCAGCAGGCGGCGAAGGAGGCCTGGTACAGCATGTGGGGAGGGGATCCCACACCAGCATGTGGCAAAGGGGCCCCAGAGCCGCACGTGGGGAGGGAGCCCCAGAGCAGCACGTGGGGAGGGGGCCCCAGAGGAGAATGTGGGGAGGGAAGCCTGGTACAGCACGTGAGGAGGGGGCACCTGAGCAGCACGTGGGGACGGAGCCCCAAAGCAGCACGTGGGGAGGAAGCCCCAGAGCAGCACGTGGGGTGGGAGACCCAGAGCAGTATGAGGGGAGGGAGCCCCAGAGCAGCACGTGGGGAGAGGGCCCAGAGTAGCAGGTGGGGAGGGGGCCCCAAAGCAGCACTAGGTGAGGGAGCCCCAGAGCAGCACGTGGGGAGGGGGCCCCAGAGCAGCACTTGGGGAGGGGGCCCCAAAGCAGCACATGGGGAGGGAGGCCTGTACAACACGTGGGAAGGGGGCCCCAGTGCAGCACGAGGTGAGGGAGGCCCAGTGCAGCACGTGGGGAGGGAGGCCCTGGGCAGCACGTGGGGAGGGGGCTCCAGCGCAGCACATGGGGAGGGAGCCCCAGAGCAGCATGAGGTGAGGGAGGCCCAGTGCAGCACGTGGGGAGGAAGACATGGTACAGCAGGTGGGGAGGGGTTCCCAGAGCAGCATGTGGGGAGGGGGTCCCAGAGCAGCACGTGGGGAGGGAGCCCCAGAGCAGCACATGGGGAGGGGGCCCCAGAGCAGCACGTGGGGAGGGAGGCCTGGTACAGCACGTGGGGTGGGAGGCCTGGTACAGCACGTGAGGAGGGGGTACCTGAGCAGCAGGTGGGGAGAGGGCCCAGAGCAGCATGAGGGGAGGGTGGCCCTGGGCAGCACGTGGGGAGGGGGCCCCAGTGCAGCACGATGTGAGGGAGGCCCAGTGCAGCACGTGGGGAGGGGGACCCAGAACAGCATGTGGGGAGGGAGGCCCTGGGCAGCACGTGGGGAGGGGGCACCAGAGCAGCATGTGGGGAGGGGCCCCAGAGCAGCACGAGGGGAGGGTGGCCCAGGGCAGCACGTGGGGAGGGAGACATGGTACAGCAGGTGGGGAGGGGTTCCCAGAGCAGCATGTGGGGAGGGAGCCCCAGAGCAGCACGTGGGGTGGGTGGCCTGGTACAGCACGTGAGGAGGGGGCACCTGAGCAGCAGATGGGGAGGGAGCCCCAGAGCAGCACGTGGGGAGGGTGGCCTGGTACAGCATGTGGGGTGGGAGGCCTGGTACAGCACATGAGGAAGGGGCACCTGGGCAGCACGTGGGGAGGGAGCTCAAGAGCTGCACGTGGGGAGAGAGGCCTGGCACAGCACATGGGGAGGGAGCCCCAGAGCAGCACATGGGGAGGGGGCCCCAGAGCAGAATGTAGGGAGGGAGGCCTGGTACAGCACATGAGGAGGAGGCACCTGAGCAGCACGTGGGGTGGGGGCTCCGGTGCAGCACGGGGGAGGGAGCCCCAGAGCGGCACGTGAGGAGGGAGCCCCAGAGCAGCATGAGGGGAGGATGGCCCAGGGCAGCATGTGGGGAGGGGTCCAAAGCAGCACGTGGGGAGGAAGCCCCAGAGCAGCACGTGGGGTGGGAGACCCAGAGCAGCAGGCGGCGAAGGAGGCCTGGTACAGCATGTGGGGGGGGGGATCCCACACCAGCATGTGGCAAAGGGGCCCCAGAGCCGCACGTGGGGAGGGGGCACCTGAGCAGCAGGTGGGGAGGAAGCCCCAGAGCGGCACGTGGGGAGGGGGCCCCAAAGCAGCACGTGGGGAGGGAACCCCAGAGCAGCACGTGTGGAGTGAGGCCCAGAGCAGCACGTAGGGAGGGGGCCCCAGAGCAGCATGTGGCGAAGGGGCCCCACAGCAGCATGAGGGGAGGGAGGCCCAGAGCAGCACGTGGGGAGGGGGCCCCAGAGCAGCACGTGGTGTGGGAGGCCGGGTACAGCACGTGAGGAGGGGGCACTTGAGCAGCAGGTGGGGAGGGAGCCCCAGAGCGGCACGTGGGGAGGGGACCCCAGAGCAGCACGTGGGGATGGGGCTCCAGAGCAACACGTGGTGAAGGAGGCCCAGAGCAGCACGTTGGGAGGGATCCCCAGTGCAGCACGTGGGGAAGGGGTCCCAGGGCAGCACGTGGGGAAGGGGTCCCAGGGCAGCACGTGGGGAAGGAGGCCCAGTACAGCACGTGGGGAGGGGGTCCCAGACCAGCATGTGGCGAAGGGGCCCCAGAGCCGAACGTGGGGAGGGAGCCACAGAGCAGCATATGGGGAAGAAGGCCCAGGGCAGCACGAGGTGAGGGAGCCCCAGAGCAGCACGAGGGGAGAGGGGCCCAAAGCAGCACGAGGGGAGAGAGCCTCAGAGCAGCACCTGTGGAGGGAGACTCAGAGCAGCACGTGGGGAGGGGGCCCCAGAGCAGCACGTGGGGAGGGGGCCCCAGAGCAGCACGTGGGGAAGGAGCCCCAGCGCAGCACGTGGAGAGGGGGCCCCAGAGCAGCATGTGGGGAAGGAACCCCAGAGCAGCCCATGGGGAGGGAGGCCCCGAGCAGCACGAGGGGAGGGAACCCCAGAGCAGCACGAGGGGAGAGAGCCTCAGAGCAGCACCTGTGGAGGGAGACTCAGAGCAGCACGTGGGGAGGGGGCCCCAGAGCAGCACGTGGGGAGGGGGCCCCAGAGCAGCACGTGGGAAGGGAGCCCCAGCGCAGCACGTGGAGAGGGGGCCCCAGAGCAGCACGTGGGGAAGGAGGCCTGGTACAGCACATGGGGAGGGGGCCCCAGAGCAGCACGTGGAGAAGGAGGCCTGGTGCAGCACCTAGGGAGGGGGTCCCAGAGCAACACGTGGGGAAGGCGCACCAGAGCAGCACGTGGGGTGGAGGGCCCAGAGCAGCATGTGGGGAGGGGGCTCCCAAGCAGCACGTGGGGAGGGAGTCCCAGAGCAGCACGAGGGGAGGGAGCCCCAGAACAGCACATGGGGAGGGAGCCCCAGAGCAACACGTGGGGAGAGGGCCCAGAGCAGCAGGTGGGGAGGGAGCCCCAGAGCGGCACGTGGGGAAGGAGGCCCAGGGCAGCATGTGGGGTGGGAGGCCTGGTACAGCACGTGGGGAGGGGGCACCAGAGCAGCACATGGGGTGGAAGGCCCATAGCAGCATGTGAGGAGAGAGGCCTTGAACACCACCTGGAGAGGGAGGCCTGGTACAGCATGTGGGGAGAGGGCCCCAGCGTAGCACGTGGGAGGGAGGCCTGGTACAGCACGTGGGGAGGGGGCCCCAGTGCAGCACGAGGTGAGGGAGGCCCAGGGCAGCATGTGGGGAGGGAGGCCTGGTACAGCAGGTGGGGAGGGAACCCCAGAGCAGCACATGGGGAGGGAGCCCCAGAGCAGCACGTGGGGAGAGGACCCCAGTGCAGCACGTGGGGAGAGGGCCCAGAGCAGCAGGTGGGGAGGGAGCCCCAGAGCGGCACGTGGGGAGGGAGCCCCAGAGCAGCACGAGGGGACGGTGGCCCAGGGCAGCACGTGGGGAGGGGGCCCCAAAGCAGCACGTGGGGAGGGAAACATGGTATAGCAGGTGTGGAGGGAGCCCCAGAGCAGCACGTGTGACTTTCACCTTGGTTATGGAGAGAGATAGGTGCGCACAACAGAGTAGATTTTACAATTGGGGGAAGGGAAATTACGATGCTGTAAGACAGGATTTGAGGAGCATAAGTTGGGAGCATAGGCTGTCAGGGAAGGATGTGGTGGAAATGTGGAACTTTTTCAGGGAACAGATACGACGTGTCCTTGATATGTATGTACCTATCAGGCAGGAAAGAAATGGTCGTGTGAGGGAGCCTTGGTTGACGAGGGAGGTTGAATGTCTAGTAAAGAGGAAGAAGGAGGCTTACATAAGGTTGAGGAAACAGGGTTCAGACAGAGCAGTGGAGGGATACAGGATAGCCAGAAGGGACCTGAAGAAAGGGATTAGGAGAGCTAAGAGAGGGCATGAAAAATCCTTGGCGGATAGGATCAAGGATAACCCCAAGGCATTTTATGCGTATGTGAGAAACATGAGAATGACGAGAACGAGGGTAGGTCCGATCAAGGACAGTAGTGGGAGATTGTGTATTGAGTCGGAAGAGATAGGAGAGGTCTTGAATGAGTACTTTTCTTCAGTATTTACGAACGAGAGGGACCGTATTGTTGAAGAGGAGAGTGTGAAACGGACTGGTAAGCTAGAAGAGATATTTGTTAGGAAGGAAGATGTGTTGGACATTTTGAACAACTTGAGGATAGACAAGTCCCCCGGGCCTGACGGGATATATCCTAGGATTATGTGGGAAGCAAGAGAGGAAATTGCAGTACCGTTGGCAATGATCTTTTCGTCTTCACTGTCAACGGGGGTGGTACCAGGGGACTGGAGAGTAGCGAATGTTGTGCCCCTGTTCAAAAACAGGAATAGGGATAACCCCGGGAATTACAGGCCAGTTAGTCTGTGGTAGGCAAAGTAATGTAAAGGGTACTGAGGGATAGGATTTATGAGTATCTGGAAAGACACAGCTTGATTAGGGACAGCCAGCACGGATTTGTGAAGGGTAGGTCTTGCCTTACAAGTCTTATTGAATTCTTTGAGGAGGTGACTAAGCATGTGGATGAAGGTAGAGCAGTGGATGTAGTGTACGTGGATTTTAGTAAGGCATTTGATAAGGTTCCCCATGATAGGCTTATGCGGAAAGTCAGGAGGCATGGGATAGAGGGAAATTTGGCCAACTGGATAGAAAACTGTCTAACCGGTCGAAGTCAGAGAGTGGTGGTAGATGGTAAATATTCAGCCTGGAGCCCAGTTACAAGTGGAGTTCTGCAGGGATCAGTTCTGGGTCCTCTGCTGTTTGTAATTTTTATTAATGACTTGGATGAGGGAGTCGAAGGGTGGGTCAGTAAATTTGCAGATGATACGAAGATTGGTGGAGTTGTGGACAGTGAGGAGGGCTGTTGTCGGCTGCAAAGGGACTTAGATATGATGCAGAGCTGGGCTGAGGAGTGGCAGATGGAGTTCAACCATGCCAAGTGTGAGGTTGTCCATTTTGGAAGAACAAATAAGAATGCGGAATACAGGGTTAACGGTAGGGTTCTTAGTCAGGTGGAGGAACAGAGGGATCTTGGGGTCTATGTACATAGATCTTTGAAAGTTGCCACTCAGGTGGATAGAGCTTGTAAGAAGGCCTATGGTGTATTAGCGTTCATTAGCAGAGGGATTGAATTCAAGAGTCGTGAAGTGATGTTGCAGCTGTACAGGACTTTGGTTAGGCCACATTTGGAGTACTGTGTGCAGTTCTGGTCGCCTCACTTTAGGAAAGATGTGGAAGCTTTGGAGAGGGCGCAGAGAAGATTTACCAGGATGTTGCCTGGAATGGAGAATAGGTCGTACGAGGATAGGTTGAGAGTTCTCGGCCTTTTCTCGTTGGAACGGCGAAGGATGAGGGGTGACTTGATAGAGGTTTATAAGATGATCAGAGGAATATATAGAGTAGACAGTCAGAAACATTTTCCCCGGGTACAACAGAGTGTTACAAGGGGACATAAATTTAAGGTGAAGGGTGGAAGGTATAGGGGAGATGTCAGGGGTGGGTTCTTTACCCAGAGAGTGGTGGGGGCATGGAATGCGCTGCCCGTGGGAGTAGTAGAGTCAGAATCATTGGCGACCTTTAAGCGGCAATTGGATAGGTACATGGATGGGTGCTTAATCTAGGATAGATGTTCGGCACAACATCGTGGGCCGAAGGGCCTGTTCTGTGCTGTACTGTTCTATGTTCTATGTTCCATGTGTGGAGGGAACCCCAGAGCAGCACGAGGGGAGGGAGGCCCACAGCAGCACGTGGGGAGGGAGCCCCAGAGCAGCAGGCAGCGAAGGAGGCCTGGTACAGCATGTGGGGAGGGGATCCCAGACCAGCATGTGGCGAAGGGGCCCCAGAGCTGCACGTGGGGAGGGAGCCCCAGAGCAACACAAGGGGAGGGAGGCCCAGGGCAGCTCGTGGGGAGCTGGCCCAGGAGCAGCACGAGGGGAGGGAGCCCCAGAGCAGCACGTGGGGCAGGAGGCCCAGAGCAGCACGTGGGGAGGGGGCCCCAGAGCAGCACTTGGGGAGGGGGCCCCAGAGCAGCACGTGGGGAGGGAGGCCTGGTACAACACGTGGGAAGGGAGGCCCAGTGCAGCACGTGGGGAGGGGGACCCAGAGCAGCACGTGGGGAGGGTACCCCAGAGCAGCACGTGGGGAGGGGGCCCCAGAGCAGCACGTGGGGCAGGAGGCCCAGAGCAGCACGTGGGGAGGGGGCCCCAGAGCAGCACGAGGTGAGGGAGGCCCAGTGCAGCACATGGGGAGGGGGACCCAGAGCAGCACGTGGGGAGGGAGGCCCTGGTCAGTACGTGGGGACGGGGACACAGAGCAGCACGTGGTGAGCTGGCCCCAGAGCAGCATGAGGGGAGAGGGCCCCAGAGCAGCACGTGGGGAGGGAGGCATGGTACAACACGTGGGAAGGAGGGCCCAGTGCAGCACGTGGGGAGGGAGGCCCTGGGCAGCACGTGGGGAGGGGGCTCCAGCGCAGCACTAGGTGAGGGAGCCCCAGAGCAGCACGTGGGGAAGGAGGTCCAGAGCAGCACGTGGGGCGGGAGCAGCACGTGGGGCGTGAGCACCAGAGCAACACTTGGGGAGGGGGCCCCAGAGCAGCATGTGGTGAAGGAAGCCCAGAGCAGCACGTGGGGAGGGGGCCCCAGGGCAGCACGTGGGGAAGGAGGCCCAGAGCAGCATGTGGGGTGGGAGCACCAGAGCAACACCTATGGAGGGGGCCCCAGAGCAGCACGTGGGGAAGGAGGCCCAGTACAGCACATGGGGAGGGGGTCCCAGATCAGCATGTGGCGAAGGGGCCCCAGAGCCGCACGTGGGGAGGGAGCCCCAGAGCAGCACGTGGGGAGGGAGCACCAGAGCAACACGTGTAGAGTGAGGCCCAGAGCAGCATGTGGGGAGGGGGCCCCAGTGCAGCATGAGGTGAGGGGGCCCCAGAGCAGCACGTAGGGAGAGGGCACCAGTGCAGCATGAGGTGAGGGAGCCCCAGAGCAGCACGTAGGGAGAGGGCACCAGAACAGCACGTGGGGAGGGAAAACCAGAGCAGCATGAGGGGAGGGAGGCCCAGGGCAGCACGTGGTGAAGGAGCCCCAGAGCAGCACTTGGGGACAGGGCCCAAAAACAGCACGTGGGAATGGGTCCCTGAGCAGCACATGGGGTAGGAGACCCAGAGCAGCACGTGGGGAGGGAGGCCCGGTACAGCATGTGGTGAGGGAGGCCTGGTACGGCACGTGGGGAGGGGACACCTGAGCAGCACGTGGGGAGAGAGCTCCAGAGCAGCATGTGGGAAGGGGGCCCCAGAGCAGCACGTGGGGAGAGAGCTCCAGAGCAGCACATGGGGAGGGGGCCCCAAAGCAGCACGAGGGGAGGGAGGCCCAGAGCAGCACGTGGGGAGGGAGCCCCAGAGCAGCACGTGGGAAGGGAGGCCTGGTACAGCACGTGGGGAGGGGGCCCCCGAGCAGCACGTGGGGAGGTGTCCCCAGAACAGCACATGGGGTAGGAGACCCAGAGCAGCATGTGGTGAGGGAGGCCCGGTACAGCACGTGGGGAGGGGCACCTGAGCAGCACGTGGGAAGGGAGCCCCAGAGCAGCACTTGGTGAGGGAGGCCCGGTCCAGCAGGTGGTGAGGGAGGCCCGGTACAGCACCTGGGGTGGGAGGCCTCGTACAGCACGTGAGGAGGGGGCACCTGAGCAGCAGGTGGGGAAGGAGCACCAGAGCAGCACGTGGGGAGGGAGCACCAGAGCAGCACCTGGGAAGGGGGCCCCAGAGCAGCATGTGGGAAGGGAGCGAGGCTCAGAGCTACACGTGGGGAGGGAACCCCAGAGCTGCACGAGGTGAGGAGCCCCAGAACAGCACGTGGGGAAGGAGCCCCAGAGCACCACATGGTGAGAGAGTCCCAGAGCAGCACGTGTGGAGCGAGGCCCAGAGCAACATGTGGGAAGGGAGGCCTGATACAGCACGTGGGAAGGGAGCACCAGAGCAGCTGGTGGAGAGGGATACCCAGAGCAACACGTGGAGAGGGAGCCCCAGAGCTCCACGTGGGGAGAGAGGCCTGGTACAGCACGTGGGGAGGGAGGCCGGGGACAGCACATGGAGAGGGAGCCTCAGAGCAGCACGAGGTGAGGAGCCCCAGAACAGCACGTGGGGAGAGAGTCCCAGAGCACCACGTGGGGAGGGAGTCCCAGAGCACCACGTGGTGAGAGAGTCCCAGAGCAGCATGAGGGGAAGGAGGCCCAGGGCAGCACATGGGGAGGGAGACCTGGTACAACACGTGGGGAAGGAGCCCCAGAGCAGCACGTGCATAGGGGGCCCCAGAGCAGCATGTGGGGAGGGGGAGCCCCAGAGCAGCACCTGGGGAGGGAGCCCCAGAGCAGCACGTGGGGAGGGGGCCCCAGAGCAGCATGTGGGGAGGGGGCCCCAAAGCAGCACGTGGGGAGGGAGGCCCGGTACAGCACATGGGGAGGGAGGCCCGGTATAGCACTGGGGAGGGAGGCCCGGTACAGCACGTAGGGAGGTGGCCCCAGAGCAGCACATGAGGAGGGGGGCCCCAGAGCAGCACATGGAGAGGGGGCCCCAGGGCAGCGCGTGGGGATGGAGGCCCAGGGCAGCACGTGGGGAGGGAGCCCCAGGGTAGCATCTGGGGAGGGAGCCCCGCAGCAGTGCTCAGGCAGAGACTAACAGGGGCTGGGAATCCTGGAACCTACCTTGGAGCAGCTGAGTATCGGTACGGAGTGGTGTGGGCCTTGGAGTACAGCGGGACGGTGGTTGCGCTGTGGTCTGGTGTGTGCAGTCAAACCACGTGCAGAGGCCCTGTGCTGAGCTGCTACACTGTAATGTCTACTTGAAATTTCCTACCTTATTGTACTAACAACCCTTTAATGTTATCCTATTTTTAATGTATTTTTCACCTCTGTAAGTAATGCAACAGCATTTATACTTCTGCTGTATCCGAGAATTGTACCTAGGTACTTATACCTAAGATGTCACCATAAGAAGGCAGATATTGTACAAGCTTTTCACTGTTCTCTTACAATGGAGTACACATGACAATAAAAGGATATTGTATTGTATTTCAATCCATGATTGTAAGAAAATTAAGCTGAAAGTGAATATCAAGCAAATGAAAACTGCACAAGCTACTCTATAAGAGTCTATCCAAGAACTGTGAATGCTATAAATCGGAAGCAAAAACAGAAGTTTCCGGAATGGCCCGGCAGGTCTGTCAGCAGCTGTGAAGAGAAATCAGAGTGAATGTTTTGAGTGCAGCGACCCTTCCTGAGGGAGGGAGGCTCTGAGGAAAGGTCATCGGCCCCGAAACAGTAACTCCGATTTCTCTTCGGAGCTGCTGCCAGACCTGCCGAGCCATTCTGGAAACTTCTGTTTTTGTTTGTGAATGTCAAGCAATTTTGTGATCAGGAATGGGGAGGTTTGACCTCTTTGGACATTGCAAGTCATAGGGATTTCTAGCATTAGGAAAAGGTTCTGTGGCCCATTTTCTCCACTTAACTATTTCAATCCCATTTTCCAGCACTTGGCCCTTAGCCTTGTATCCCTTGGCATTATAAGTGCATATCTAAATACATCTTCAATGTTAAGAGTTTTTCTGCCTCTCCCACCCTTACAGGCAGCACTATCTGGGTGAAAAAGACTTTCCCTCACATCTCCTGTAAACTTTCTGCCCCTTGCTTTAAATCTATTATCTCTGGTCATTGATCGCTCCAGCCAGAGGGAGTGTTTCTCCCTGTCTAAATGTGAGTTTTTTTGCCAGAAATGTTAATGAACAAAACAGGATGGACCGTATGGCCATATTTTCCACAGATTTCCATTGTTGTGAGAATCATTCCCTGCTGGAAGAGTATCATTCCTCAGATTTCTGGGACGCATTGAATACTGGCGCAACCTACAAGGCTCTGCAGAGTCTTGACAGGGTTAATGCTGAAAGGATGTTTCTCCTCATCAGAGAGTCTATCACCAAAAGGCATCATCTCAGAATAAATGGATACCAATTTAAGACTGAGATGAAAGAGAATTTCTTCTCTCAGAGGGCGAGAGCTGTGGGCAGGGTCCTTATGTATATTTAAGGCTGAGATGGATAGATTCTTGATCAGCTGGGGATGTTGAGTTTTGGGAAAAGGGCAGGAAAGTGGATATGAGAAACGTCGGGTTAGCCATGATCCTACGAGATGGCTGAGCAGGCTTGAAGGACAGAGTGGCCTACTCTAAGAACAAAGAAAATTTACAGCCCAGGAACAGGTCCTTTGGCCCCCCAAGCTTGAGCCAATCCAAATCCACTGTCTAAACCTATCGCCCAATTCCTAAGCGTCTGTATCCCTCTGCTCCCCACCCACTCATGCATCTGTCCAGACGCACCTTAAATGAACCTACTGTGCCTGCCTCTACCACCCCTGCTGGCAACATGTTCTGGGCACCTACCACCCTCTGTGTGAAGTACTTGCCATGTGTATCCCCCTTAAACTTTCCACCTCTCACCTTGAACACGTGACCTCTCGTTATTGAATCCTTCACCCTGGGAAAAAGGTTATCTCTATCCACCCTTCCAGGACGCCCCTCAATCTTTTTTCTAATGAAAACAATCCCAACCTGTTCAACCTCTCTTTACAGCTAGCATCCTCCACACCAGGCAACATCTTCATAAACCTTCTCTGCACCCTCTCCAAACTGTTCACATCCTTTTGGTAATGTGGCGCCCAGAACTGTACACAGTGTTCTAAATGTGGCTGAACCAAAGTCTTGTACAATTTTAACATGACATGCCAGCTCTTATACCCCGTCTGATGAAGGCAACCAAAACATATTCCTTCTTGACCACTCTATCCACCTGTACAGCAACCTTCAGGGTACAATGGACCCGCACTCCCAGATCTCTCTGCTCATCAACTTTTCCCAAGACTCTTCCGTTTACTGTATAATTAGCTCTAGAATTAGACTTCCCATAATCCACCACCTCACATTTGCCTGGATTGAACTCTTTGCCTGCCACTTCTCCACCCAACTCTCCAATCTATCTATATTCTCCTATATTCTTTGACAGTCCCCTATTCTTTCTGCTACTCCACCAATCTTTGTGTCATCTGCAAACTTGCTGATCATACCAACAGTGCCCTCTCCCAGATCATTTACATATATCACAAACAACAGTGGCCCCAACACTGACCCCTGTGGAACATCACTGGTCACCTTTCTCCATTTCGAGAAACTCCCTTCAACTACTACTCTCTGTCTTCTGTTGCTCAACCAGTTCTTTATCCAGCTAGCTAGAACACCCTGCACACCATGTGATTTCACTTTCTCCATTAGTTCACCACGGGAAATCTTATCAAACACCTTGCTAAAGTCCATGTTTACGATATGGTTCCTGTTCCTGTTTCTTTTGGTGTGTTGTCTGTTGGGATTGTATACATATTCCAAAGGTGTCAAACTGAATTTTACACTTGCGAGTTTGGCGACATTATTGAACAAAGTCTTGAGACATTCAGGACTAGCAATTTCAGGGTAGGTGTGTCCTCAGTTAGCTAACAAACAGGGATTTCATGTTAACATATGAATCACATCAGCAACAGTGTCATCTGTGCTGCATGGACAAATAAAGGAAGTAAATTGAATGGAGGCTGTAAAACTGAATGGCTGGGCTCCATGTAAATGTGAAGATTCTAACACCCGACACATCTCCCATTGCCAAGTCCATTGACATTCCTCCCTGCTAATTGAACCTCACGACAGACCTACCCTAGTCTTGCAGAAGGTAGTTGCATTTATAAATTTTCAAGTGAGGAATGCACACTCAAAAGAAAATTACAATTTCTCTAGGGATCTGCTCTTTGGCTTTGAGTCACTCCAGCAACATTCTGACTCAATATTATTTTGAAATGTTTTAACATACAGGAGGTGTTCATTGCTTAATCATGAGACATATATTCTAGGTCAGTTTTAAAATGATGCCAAGAACACTAGCTGTAAGGCCAGTGCAGCTGGGACCTTTCTGTTTATTCCTCCCTCACACTTAGAATATGTACATTTTAAATTGTAAAAGAGCTGGGAGGCAAGGATTTACTTGAAGCCATGATTCATGTGGGAAGTTTATAAAGTATTGAGCTAAATTCAAGAATCCAAAGCAAGTTGAGGAGGAGATGAAATTTGGTGGGGAGAAGAGATGCATCTCCATCTGGTGAAGCAACTGATGAACGAAGGAAAGGGATCTACAGACAGTGTGTGAGTGGGTAAAGGAGACAGATGCAGTTCAGAGACAACTGAGAGGAGACTAGATCTGGATGTTTGAACTCCTGAGGACTTGGGACAGAGTAGGAAAGGAGGAGTGATTCTCATTGGCCGAATAACCCAGAAGAAGGGCACACTAATTTTAGCTGAGGGACAGCTAAGGGAGGAAACTGCTTTCCCTGCAGGCAGTGGTTAGGATGTGGGCTGGAGCACATTATTCTGCAGCCAGGTTCACTGTGTAAGTTGGAAGGATCACATGGAAGGGTGTGAAGATGTTTGAGTGGCTGTGTAGAAAACACGGGGCCCTGATTAGATTTGTAGAAATGTTTGTTAGGAATGTGATTATTAGTCAGCAATTCCTTTCTCGCTGGTCTTTCGGAAAACTCTTAGCTTGCAACCTATAGAATAAGCCATCTTGTTACACTCACCAAGACTCATGGCTGACATTGCTACCTGTTTATTGCCTGTGGGATCTCACATCAGTAGATATGAAGTGGATTCAGTGGATTATGTCAAATTGTCTTGCTACAAATGGATCACAAAAAAAAGGTACAATCTAGTCCTCTGTCTCCATTTCTCTCCACCTGCCTTTATCTCCCCCCATCTGCCTCTACCTCTATCTCCACTTCTCCCTCTGTCCTCTGACTCTTGCTGTCTCTCCGTGTCCACCTCCTTCCACTCTCTGTCCCCATCTCTGTACCTCCCCCTCTTTCCCTTGCGATTTTTCTCACCCATCTGCCTTCCACATCAGTCTCTCCACCCTCACTGCCCCCCCTCCCCCTTCACTAACCTCCACTGTCCCTCTCTGTCTCCTTCTTTGCTCTCAGCCTGAACGTATTAAACCAGCCCTGAAAAAGGTGCTGACGATAACCACATGGCTAGATTTCTCAGTTACCCTCCAGAAACTTCTCAGATAGTAAATCCATCAGACAGTAGATGCCTTCTGAATGAGCTAATGCAACTAGAATATTAAATATTATGCTGTAATCTGCCACAAAAAACACTTTTTTTTTACAGAAAACCCCTACACAAAAGAATCACAAGTTATTCCTATCCTGTAAGAACATAGAACATTACTGCGCAGTACAGGCCCTTCAGCCCTTAATGTTGCTCTTACTTGTGGAATCAATCTGAAGCCCATCTATCTTACACCATTCCACTTTCATTCATATGCCTATCCAATGACCATTTAAATGCCCTTAAAGGTGTCGAGTCTATTACTGTTGCAGACATGGCATTCCATGTCCCTACTACTTTCTGAGTAAAGAAACTACCTCTTTAATCTGTCCTGTATCTATCACCCCTCAATTTAAAGCTATGTCCCCTTGTGCTAGTCATCACCATCTGAGGAAAACTGCTTTCATTGTCCACCCTATCTGACTCTCTGATTATCTTATCTGTCTCAATTAAGTCTCCTTTCGATCTCCTTCTCTCTAATGAAAACAGCCTCATGTCCCTCAGCATTTCCTCCTACCTTCCCCCATACCCAGACAATATCCTCATAAATCGCCTCAGAACCTTTTCCAAAACTTCCACATCCTTCCTATAATGTGGTGACCAGACCTGTATGCAATACACGAAGTATGGCTGCACCAGAGTTTTGTACAGCTGCAGCATGACCTCGTGGCTCCGAAACTCAATCCCTCTACCAATAGAAGCTAATAATAAGAAGGGATAGATTGCCTTCTTAACAACCCTATCCACCTAACTCACCAAAATTTCTCTGCTCATCTATACTACCAAGAATCTTACCTTTAGTCTAGTGTTCTTAATTCCTGGTACTCCTTCCAAAGTGAATCACCTCACACTTTTCTGCATTAAACTCAGCCACCTCTCAGCCCAGCTCTGCAGCTTATCTATGTCTCTCTGTAATCAGTAACATCCTTCGGCATTATCCACAACTCCACCGTCCTTAGGGTCATCTGCAAATTTACTAACCCATCCTTCTACGCTCTCATCCAGGTCATTTATAAAAATGACAAACAGCAGTGGCCCCAAAACAGATCCTTGTGGTAATCCACTAGTAACTGAACTCCAGGATAAACATTTCCCATCAACCACCACCCTCTGTCTTCTTGCAGCTGGCCAATTTCTGATCCAAACCGCGAAATCACCCTCAATCCCATGCCTCCATAGTTTGTGCAATACCCTACCATGAGGCACCTTACCAAATGCCTTACTGAAATCCATAAACACCACATCAACCGCTTTACCCTCATCCTCCTGTTTGGTCACCATCTCAATAAGGCACAACTTACCTTTCACAAAACTGAGTTGACTACCCCAATCAACTTATTCCTCTCTAGATAATTATAAATTCTCTGCCTTATAACCTTTTCAAACACTTTACCCACAACAAAGTAAGGCTCACTGGTCTATAATTATCAGAGTTGTCTCTAATCCCCTGCTTGAACACGGGGACAACATTTGCTATCCTCCAGTCTTCTGACAGGATTCCTGTAGACAATAATAACATAAAGATCAAAGTCAAAGGCTCTGCAATCTCTTCCTGGCATCCCAGAGAATCCCAGGATAAATCCCATCTGGCCCAGGAGACTTGTCTATTTTCACACTTTCCAGATTTGTTAACTCCTCCTTCTTGTGAACCTCAATCCCATCTAGTCTAGTTGCCTTTATCTCAGTATTCTCTTCGACAACATTATCTTTTTCCAGTGTGAATACTGACAAAAAATATTCATTTTGCGCTTCGATTATCTCCTCTGACTCCACATCCAATTTTCTACTACTATCCTTGATTGGCCCTAATCTTACTCTAGGCATTCTTTTATTTCTGATATATTTATACAAAGCCTTTGGGTTTTCCTTGATTCTACCTCGCAACGACTTCTCATGTCCCCTCCTGGTTCTTCTTAACTCTCTCTTAGGTCTTTTCTGGCGAACTTGTAACTTTCAAATGCCATAACTGAGCCTTCACATCTCATCCTAACATAAGCTTTCTTCTTCCTCTTGACAAGAGATTCAACTTCTTTTGTAAACCACAGCTCCCTTGCTCGACCACTTCCTCCCTGCCTGACAGGTACATATTTATCACGGACAAGCAGTAGCTGTTCCTTGAATAAGCTCCACATTTCAATTATGCCCATCCCCTGCAGTTTCCTTCCCCATCCTATGCATCCTAATCTTGCCTAATCGCATCATAATTGCCTCTCCCCCAGCTATAACTCTTGTCTGCGGTATATACCTATCGCTTTCCATCGTTAAAGTAAACATAACCGAATTATGGTCACTATCATCAAAGTGGTCATCTTCCTCCAAGTCTAACACATTGCCAGGTGCATTACTCAGTACCAAATCCAATGTGACCTTGCCCATTGTTGGCCTGTCTATATACTTTATCAGGAAACCTTCCAAAATACATGGACAAAAACTGACCCATCGAACGTACTTGAACTATAGCATTCCCAGTCAATATTTGGAAAGTTAATGACTCCATAACAACTACTCTGTTACTATTGCTTCTATCCTATCCTCTACATCTCTGTAATTATTCAGAGGCCTAGAGAAAACTCCCAACAGGGTGATCTCTCCTTTCCTGTTTCTAACCTCAGCCCACACTACCTTGATAGACAAGTCCTCAAGCATCCTTTCTGCGACCATAATACTGTCCTTGACTAACATTGCCACCAACCACCACCACCACCACCACCACTCCCCCAACCCCCTTTATGATCTTCTCTGTTTTTACTGAAACATGTAAATCCTGGAACCTGCAACAACCATTCCTATCCCTGCTCTGCACATGTCTCTGAAATGACCACAACATTGAAATCTCAGGTACCAGCCTATGATGCAAGTTCATCCACCTCATTCCGAATGTTCCTGGTATTGAAGTAAACACACTTCAAGTCAACTTCTTATTTGCCAGTGCCCTCTTGCGATCTTGAAACCTTATTTCTGACCTCACTACTCTCAACCTCCTGTATCTTGAAACTACAATTTAGGTTCCCAACCCCTTGCTGAATTAGCATGTGAATGTCTCCACTGAACCTCTGAGATGGGCCTTCGGCAGATGGTTATCTGCAATGCCACCCATTGTCATGATGGTAACTCTTTCCATTTTTCCCCTCCCCCCAACTTTGCCAGGGAGGCTTCGTCATTTGACTCCCAATTGTATTCAACATTTATTGAGGATATCAAACCTCGTAACTTTCTTCCTACAAAAGAAAAACTCTGGCCTGTAAAAAGCTTCCTGTAATCTGTAAACATTGAAAAGTAGAAAATAAGTGCATGAGTTGACCATTTGGTCCTTCAATGCTGCACCATCATTCAGTGTGATCATGGCTGATCATGCAATTTCAGTATCCCACTCCCACTTTCTTTCCATACCCCTTGGCACTTACAAGTTACCTGCCACTCACATCTCTGCTGGCTGGGACATCACAGTTCAGTTTCCTTCTCCTTTTCCCTTGTGCCTTCAGCAGTTGCAGTCACTTGCTCCTTCTGTGACTACTGCTTCTCCTGGATTGTTTGTGCCCTTTTAACTGGGGCTCGATTTCCCAACTATGTTTCCTCCCTCCTCTCCCCAAACTCCCATACTTAGCTTCACTCTCAGTGCTCTCTGTGCAGCTAGCCCTCCAAACTGGTAGCACCTTAGGCCTCACTTTTAAACTTTTGGCCTGTCCTTCTCTCAACTTCTCCCAGAATCCAGTGCAGCAGGTTCTCACTAGTGCCCACTGTTGGATGGTCTTGCTCTTGCTTGAGCACCAAATCCTCCTCGACCCTCTTCACAGATGTAATGGGTGAGTTGACTTCTCCGAGAATCCAGTTCAGTCATTTCTCACTAGCATTCATCGTTGGATATTCTGGTGTTTATCCTCCTTGCAAGGAATTGACCTACTTCAGTTAAAACTGCAATGACCTTGCAGCAATATTCTTCAGATGACCTTCAAAGAAAGTTTAAAGAAAAAAGCTGTCAACCACCTCCACTGAGAACTTTCAGACTGCTGACTCCAGCATTGGCGTTTTGGACTCCATCTTAGAAGCAGGGACATTGATAAATTGGTATTATTTAATCGTCTTGGACTCAAGTTGTTGCTGTTTGAATGATTTCTTTATCCTTTTCAATTCAATCTCCTTTTGTATGCTTCTGAGTATGCCTGTGTTGTGAAGACCCACCTACCACTCAGTACCACCACCTCCATGTCGAACAGTGTGTGAAATAAACTCTATGCCTGATTGAACTTTAATGTAGTGTTGTTGAAGTCCTTACAAAGTTAGAGTCCTGCAATATAGCATTGAAGTAATGGCCATTCCTGATGCAGAAGTCTGTGAAGTAAGGCTTGGACTTTGTTGTTCTGAAATACCAGCAAACTGATGTTCACATGAAATTAAAAAAATCAATTATAATATGGCACATTTCACATCCTCTGGATATCTCAGAGCACTTGCGAACCAATCATTTATCAGGATATCACCAAGACTAAGTGTTTGAGTTATAATGAGAGGCTGGAAAGGCTGGGACTTTTTTCCCTGTAGTGTAGGAGGCTGAAGGATGACCTTATAGGGGTTTATAGAATCAGGAGGGGCATGGATAGGGGGCATAGTCAAAATTTTTTCTCCGAGGGAAGGGAGATCCAAACTAGAGGGCATCGATTTAAGTTGAGAGGGGAAAGATTTAAAACGGACCTGAGGGGCAACTTTTTGAGTGGTGCATAAATGGAACAAGCTGCCTGAGAAAATGATATAGGTGGATACAATTATGACATTTAAAAGACATTTGGACAGGATAGAAAGAATTTAGAGGGATTTGGGCCAACTGGTTCAGTTTAGGAAACATGGTCAGTATGGCTGAGTTGGGCTGAAGGGCCTGTTTCTGTGATGTGTGACTCTTTTCTGTGATTCAATCACTATTGTACTGTGAGCAAATATGGCACAGGCAGAAATAGATGTAGCTAGTTGAATAAATCTTCAGCTAATTTGCTCTAGTATTTTATTTTAGGCTAACTCTTGGCCAGGAAACTGGAAGTAATACTGTCCAAATTCTGCTGCAGCATATTTTGCATTGACATGAACTGGTTAAATATCATTTGAGAATTGTTCCTTTGAAAAACAGAAATTCCAACTGTACTGCTCTCCCTCGGTGGTGCAGAGAAGGGTCAGCCTGGATGAAAATAAATAGAGAGAAATTTCAGATTAAATATTAGAATTGTTGGAGTTAATTTTAGGTCTACAGAGAATTAATATTAGAATTGTTGGAGTTAATTTTAGGTCTACAGAGAATTAACGCGTACTTGCAAAAATATAAATGGAGATTTGTCTCTTATCAATGTCCCAGTAAGTAATATAATCTATACCAAATGAATTAGATATTTCCTGCAAAGAATACCACACAGTTCTGAAGTGTGAGTGATTGTAAGGTTAATACAATGTCATTTGTCATCTCTCATGCTTTCAGAATCATTAAAACCAGACAGCTTCTTGTGAGGCCAGCTGCCAACGTTTCCTGACCACTAATTTTTGTGCCCACGTCTAATTATATTGGAATTAAATTACACAATAGAGAATCAAAAAGATTTAAATGTGATTCCATTCCATCTGTTCAAAACTGAACGCTGCATTCTCTATCCATAATTTAAGTTACACAATGTTAGTGATAGCTGATAATATATAGACTCATCACATATAAACCAACAGACCGGGTTCTCTTTGTGCCTCCTTTATTTCTTTCATGGATTGTGGGCATTGCTGACTTTAGAACAGAATTTATTGTCCATCCCAAATTATCCTTAAGAGTCAACCATACTACTATGAGTCTGGAGTCACGTGTAGGGTAAAGATGGCAGATGTTTTCCCTGATGAACATGAGTGAACCAGATGGGCCCTTAATATTCTTTGTTCTTCCATTATTTGGCATCTTTAGTCACACTTGGTCACACTTGTCTTGCCTATCATTTTGAATCCTTAGTAGTCCAATGGATGCCCGATAAACAAGTGCAGCCTCTAAATATCAAGGAAATTCTTTCAAAGTTGAATGTGACAGTCGATTGAAATGACGTTTGTTTTGCACATAATGAGACACCTTGATGAGAATATTTATAAGTGATCACTTCTTGTTCTGTGAGTTGATAACATTGAGGCTCTGACTCAGCAGATTTTTGTTCACATTACTTGAATACAATACTTGAGAAGGCAGGCCAATGTGTTTCCACTGAGATGATAAGTTTATGGTCCTATTTGTTCCCTCAAGCAGACTTTAAAGATCCACTGGCACTACTTCATTGGAGAAGAGAACTAGTCCATTTTTCTGGCCAATATTAGTGCCTCAATCATTAAGATTACCCGATCAGTATCACATTGCTTTTCGTGGGAGTTTGCAGTGTGCAAATTGACATGAAAATAGTGACCATATTTCAAAAATACCTAATTGTTGCAAAACACGTTGGGATGTCTTGTCATAAAAAGGTTATGAATCAAAATGTCTTCTAAATCAACTTAATAATTCACGTATGAGATTTGCTTCACCTTGCGATAAACTCAGTGAATCACTGAAGTAATGCGCATAAGGAGGATTCAAGCAAACATTTCAAATCACAATTATGATTCCAGCCCTGTGTTCCATGACTGATCCAGCAGCTTGTGAGTGGAGTGGGTGAAGTTCTATATGATAGTAAACATGTGGGTTTAGATTTTGCAGTTGGCAGTGAATAAAGACCTCTCGAAGAAAGCTGATCACCAAAGTCTTGTGATCTTTGTGCTGGAACTTTCCCCTTTTCCTGTATTCCTGATGAAGGGCTTTTGCCCGAAACGTTGATTTGACTGCTCCTCGGATGTCTGCCTGAACTGCTGTGCTTTTCCAGCACCACTCTAATCTAGGTTCTTTTCCCCTTTTGCCTTGACTCTTTAAATCTGACACCAAATCTAAGAGATGTCTTGGTGTGCCACAGTAATGACATCAGCAAGCAATAGGCAGTAGTTGAAATATTCAAGCATATCTAACCAAGAAGTTAAAAATTATTCAAATCCTTCACTTTTAATTTAAACATCCAGCTAGTGGTGTAAGTATCAGGAACATAATAAGTTTGAAGTAGAAATAAAGATTCTAGAATAAAATGCTTTGAAAATGTGCAATTTCTAATCAGCATAGAGAAATGTTCCTTTTGAGAAACATAATGTTAATCTTTCAGGGTCAGAGAGGGTTCTGAGTTGTGATTATAAGTTTCAAAATCAGATTCCATCTCATTCAAAAATGTGCAACCTTTTCCAAAGTTTTCACAGTGAGATTAGTAAAGTTTATGTCGACGTTCTCATTAATTCATGATTTCAATGGTGATCACAGTCCTCTCCAGTCCACGATGTTGAAGAGTGTGGATCCACTGACAGCACCTCCTGGATTTCAATGCTTTTTGTCTGTTGGCTCCTAAAATAGCTGTCCGTTTCCATGGAGCAATGTTGGTTAAGTCCTGCAGTAAATAGCATCCCTGAATCAGAGCCAGAAACTCCAGATTGGAGTCCGATTCCAGGCCACAGAATATGTGTTCATAATATCACCAAGAAGGGTAATTTTCAAGCTTGCAAACCTTTCCAGAAGCCTGATTGCAGGCAATAAATGTGGGACAGTCTCCTGCACAGCCACACTGAATAAGACGCTAACAAACCACAGCCATTTCTTGCCACGCTAATGAGGGAAAAAGTGAGGACTGCAGATGCTGGAGATCAGAGCTGAAAATGTGTTGCTGGAAAAGCACAGCAGGTCAGGCAGCATCCAAGGAGCAGGAGAGTCGACGTTTTGGGCATGAGCCCTTCTTCAGGAATGAGGAAAGTGTGTCCAGCTGGCTAAGATAAAAGATAGAGAGGAGGGACTTGGGGGAGGGGCGTTGGAAATGCGATAGGTGGAGGAAGGTCAAGGTGAGAGTGATAGGCCGCATCTGCTCCCAAGAGGATCAGTTCCAATACCATACAACCCAGATGGCCTCCTTCTTCAAAGACCGCAATTTCCCCCCAGACGTGATCGACGATGCCCTCCACCGCATCTCCTCCACTTCCTGCTCCTCCGCCCGTGAGCTCCGCCCCTCCAATCACCACCAGGACAGAACCCCACTGGTCCTCACCTACCATCCCACCAACCTCCATATACATCGTATCATCCGTCGTCATTTCCGCCACCTCCAAACGGACCTCACCACCAGAGATATATTTCCCTCCCCTCCCCTATCAGCGTTCCGAAAAGACCACTCCCTCCGTGACTCCCTCATCAGGTCCACACCCCCTACCAACCCAACCTCCACTCCCGGCACCTTCCCCTGCAACCGCAAGAAATGCAAAACTTGCGCCCACACCTCCCCCCTTACTTTCCTCCAAGGCCCCAAGGGATCCTTCCATATCCAGCACAAATTCACTTGCAACTCCACACACATCATTTATTGCATCCGCTGCACCCGATGTGGCCTCCTCTATATTGGGGAGACAGGCTGCCTACCCGGACCAGCCAATCCAACCACCCCGTGGCTCAACACTTCAACTCCCCCTCCCACTCCACCAAGGACATGCAGGTCCTTGGACTCCTCCATTGCCAGACCATAGCAACACGACGGCTGGAGGAGGAGCGTCTCATCTTCTGCCTAGGAACCCTCCAACCACAAGGAATGAACTCAGATTTCTCCAGTTTCCTCATTTCCCCTTCCCCCACCTTGTCTCAATCTAATCCCTCGAACTCAGCACCGCCCTCCTAACCTGCAATCTTCTTCCTGACCTGTCCGCCCCTACCCCCACTCCGGCCTATCACCCTCACCTTGACCTCCTTCCACCTATCGCATCTCCAACGTCCCTCCCCCAAGTTCCTTCTCCCTACCTTTTATCTTAGCCTGCTCGACACACTTTCCTCATTCCTGAAGAAGGGCTCATGCCCGGAATGTCAACTCTCCTGCTCCTTGGATGCTGCCTGACCTGCCACACTAATTATGGGTCAGAATCCAGGGTTTCCATTGACCTTAGGGAAAGGATCTGAAGAGGGAGAGGCTAATGATGAATGCTGATAGTTTCACCATCACTGCCATATCAAAATTTAGACTATTTTGTGCTGCTTTACCAGCGCAATGGAGGCCTCTATAACAAGACAGAGTTCGAACAATAAAATTAAAAACAATTATCACCGTAAAAAGTTCTGAGCAAATTCTTAATAAAAAAAGCATTTGAGCAATATTTTCTGGGTATATGCAGCACATTGTGACAACAAGGTAGTGGCAGTCTATCAGTGTTATACATCTGCACCATCCTGAAGGGATGAAGTTATTGATTCAGGAAAACTCAGACCAATGATCAGCAGCAAAAGATTTTATGGAAGTGGCACATAAAAGAGTATTGTTGCTGTATATAAAATTGCAATGCCTGGTGTGTTCCAAGGGCCTTATGTACAGAGAAGTTTGGTCATTTATTTCCCCTTCGTTTGCAGATACACAAAGTGATGGATTCAGAGATTAGGAAAAAAACAATTACATGAGTGAATCCGCGTTCGCTACAAACCTGAGTCCAGGCTTAGCTTGTTGTTCAATATTTGAAAATTGTTTTGAGCCCATAAAATTGAACAGAAATTCTATGAACTAAACTGCCCTTTTGGGCATAACTTGGCTTTGAAAGCTGATAGAATAAACATTCCATTGGATTATGACTTGGGTCAGCAAAGGGTAGATGACAGCAATAACCGAGCCTCAATGTATAGGATCTGATAACTTCTCCTTGGAATATGAAATTTCAATCTCCAATGCCAAACCTCGATGGAAACAAAGTTTTCCACTGTAACTTTATATGGCTGCTAATTCTAAACTTTCAGGGAATCTCTTATGTATCCCTCTCTCTAAGGGCTTCAAAAGGACAATAGTTAAAAAGTGCGTTGACGTTTTGCTAGAGCAAAGAACCTTCAAATTTACCTCTCAAAATCAAATGACCATCAAATGTATATTTCGAAAATACCCGTCAGATGTTTGTGTCTTAATCAAATGAGTTGATCCTTTTCTGGCACTTTACAGTATCACTCTACAAGGACTGTGTTGAGAACAAGCCATATCAGCAACTCAGGACAATACTTGTTTCTCTCTGGACTCAACAACAAAAGAAAAGTCAATTGTGAAACGTTCCCTCATAGATGTAGTTACAATAGAAGTAGTCAATATCATCAGAATTGTCTACAATTCATCGAAGATAATTCGGACAATTTTTAACACATTTTGGATCCCTTTAGTTAGTTTGAATTAAAAGGGGGCCTGAATTTCGTCAATGTCCTGGTACTGCTGAGGACTGGCTAGACTGGGACATTTATTTATGAGGTTGTAATGCAGAAGATGTCAGCCAAAAAGTGTGAATGGCAAATAGTTCAAAACGAGATGTTTGGTTCTGTCCCATTGTACCAATAGTGAAACATTATACAAATCATTGAAGAATATCAGCCTTGGTTCAGTGGTAGAATTCCTACCTTTAGACTGGAAGGTTTTGGGTTCAAGCCTTGCTGTAGGTTCTAGGTCACAGGGGTGGCATGGTGGCTCAGTGGTTAGCAATGCTGCCTCACAGTACCAGGGACCTGGATTCAATTCCAGCATCAGGTGACTATCTGTGTGGAGTTTGTGCATTCTTCCTGTGTCTGCATGGGCTTCCTCCAGGTGTGCCATTTTCTTCCCACAGTCTAAAGATGTGAAGGTCAGAGGGCAGTGGGTCTGGGTGGGTTACTCTTTGGAAGCTCAGTGTGGATTAGTTGAGTCAAATGGCCTGTTTCCACACAGTAGGTAATCTAATTGATTCATGGGATAAGGGCATCATTGGCTAGGCAGCATTTATTGCCCATCCCTATTGGCCATAGGGCAGTTAAGAGAAAACCACATTGCTGTGGGTCCAGAGTCACATATAGACCAGACCAGGTAAGTATGGCAGCTTCCTTCACTAAAGGGCAAGGATCTTGTTTGGATCTTCGATGGAACACTGTTGAATGTGTGGCTTTTCAGCAGAACTGGTAAACCAACTCTCTCCAAAGTTCCAAAGCATCATTTGAAGAAAGGAACAATGGAGTTTTTCCCAATGCCTTGGTCAACATTGAAGTCCCATGCAACATCAAGAAACAAATAATTTGATTATTGTTATAGAAACCTACTGTGCTTATGTATTAGCAGTGTTTACCATACAGAACTATCTCAGAATGTCCCATGGGATAGGAAAGGAGCTGTGGTTTAAAAACAAGTACTTTCTTGGGATTGATGTGGAGGTGCCAGTGTTGGACTGGGGTGGACAAATTTAAAATTCACACGGCACTAGGCCATAGTCCAGCAAGTTTAACTGGAAGTACAAGCTTTCGGAGTGTGGCTCCTTTGTCTAGCTGCCTTGTACTTCCAAATACAGAGGAACCTCGATTAACCGGCATTTGATTATCCAAATATCGGATTATCCGGCAAGATCACAATGCTTGGCTAAACTACGTTAACGAGCACCTGATTATCCGTAATTTGATTAACCAAATGAAGTACTTCCTGCCCATGTCCTTCGGATAATCCAGGTTCCTCTGTAAACCTGTTGGATTATAACCTGGTGTTGAGTGATTTATAACTTTCTCGGGGATGTAAGCAATTGGGACCGTTTCACTGAAGTTGACTAGATTGAGCAGTGACTTGATATGAATCATCAAATGCCATTCCTATAATTTCCATAACTCTTAACATTTTACTGCCTTAGAAACCTTGAAATCTTCCTTCCCAGTTCCTCCCTGTAGAGGTACCATAACGTCTCCAGTTGACAGCTGTTTTCCGCTTGCCTTTATCTGCAAATCCTTTGCTGACGAAGGAATAAAACATCTTCAGAGATAGTGAAAGGACAAATTCTTAACCAATTACTGAAAGACTGCATCAATGTGCAAACAACCTTGTGCCAACAACTAAGGACTGAAAGGAATTTGGAAAGAAGCAACTTATCATATCCTGTGGTTTTTTCCACTGTGAAAGTTAGCCATTCATTTTACTAATTACCATAGCAAACAGATATTTTGTTGTTCAGTATGGAAACCTGGTGAAATTGTCAGTTGGGTAACTTCAGTGGTAATTTCACATTTGTGATGACCCTGGGAATGGTGGGGCTTGATTTCCAGAGCATTACCCCAGTGAGTTTCGACATATGTGGCTCAATGGTGAGCACTGCTGCCTTACAGTGCTAGGGACCTGGGTTCCATTCCAGCCTTGGGCGACTGTGTGGAGTTTACACATTCTCCCTGTGTCTGCATGGGTTTCCTCCCACAATCCAAAGATGTGCAGGTTAGGTGAATTGGCCATCCTAAATTGCCCATAGCATTCAGAGAGGTGTAGGTTTTGTGCGTTAGTCAGGGGTAGGACCCTCTTTGAAGGGTTGATGTGGACTTGGGCCAAATGGCCTGTTTCTGCATTGCAGGGGTTCGATGATTTCTATGAACTCATAATTCAAAGTCCAAGAAAAAGCTTCTGGGGCTATAAGTTCAGTTCCCATCATTATGGACAGTGAACATTGACTTAATTTTTTCTAAAAATCTGCCATTAAAAATCTAGTCCAATAGGAACGACTGTCAATTGTTATCAATGCCTATCTGACTCATTGATGTCCTTTAATGAAATAAATTTGATGTCCATACATGTAACTCCAGACCGACAATAATGTGCTTAACGTTTAACTGCCCTCTGAAATGGCCTAAAAGGTCACTCAGTTCTAGGGAATGAACCAGCCAGCAATGTTTACAATAGGACACTACACTGATGCACTCCTGCAAAGATATCCTGGAGCTGAGATGACTGATCTCCAACAACCACAATTATCTTCCTATTGCCTAGATTTGACTCCAACTAGCAGAGAGTTTGCCCCCGATACCTATTGTTTCCAGTTTTGTAAGAGCTCATTGATGCTATACTCAGTCAAATGTGGCCTTGATGTCAAGGGCTGTCACTGTCACCTCACCTCTGGAACTCAACTCTTGTTATAATGAGGCCCTAGTGGAACCTAAACTGGGCATCACTGAGCAGGTACTGCTTGATAACACTGCTGATGACACCTTCCATCACTTAACTGATTTCAAGAGTAGATGAATTGGGTGGTGATTGGCTGGATTGGATTTGTTCTGTGTGTAGGACACATCTGGACAATACCCCTTGAACAGGAGTGAGGCAAGCACCAGAGCAGAAGTCTTTAGCACTGTTGCCGCAATGTTGTCAGGACCAATTGCCTTTGCAATGTGCAATGTCACCAATTGTTTCTCAATATCACGTGGAGTCAATTGAATTCATAACTAATTCATGATACGGGAGTTTAGAAGGTTAACCTATGAGATTAGTTTACATAAATATAGATTACATTTCCATAGGTTTCAGAGATTGGTATAATTGAGGGAAGATGTAGGCAAACATTACCTCAGCTGGTGGAATCAAACACAAAGACTCAATCTTAAAATTAGAGAGAGATTGGTCATGAATGATATCAGGAGGTAATTTTTGCTCATCAGCAATTTATGCAGACCTGGAGTTCTCTCCAAAATGATAGTGAAGGTAGGGAACAAGTGAAGCTTTGAAGAAGGGACTGATAGATTTTTGCTGGTTAAGGTTATCTCAAGTAGATTTGATGATGTACAGATTATCCATGATCTGATTAAATTATGGAACAGGCTCTAGGGGCTGAATTGTCTCCTTTCCTTTCTATGTCACTGTGACAACAAACTCACTAAAGCTGATGTATGATGTGAGGACAAATATTGTATCCTTCAGTAACTGAGAAAAAAAGCAAAGTGGACGAAAACTAAAGGAGACCATTAAATCTCTTGACCTTGTTCCATCATTCAAGCAGACCAAGGATGATTAGAGTAGATTACTTACAGTGTGGAAACAGGCCCTTCGGCCCAACAAGTCCACACCGACCCGCTGAAGTGCAACCCACCCAGACCCATTCCCCTACACCTAACGCTACGGGGAATTTAGCATGGCCAATTCACCTGACCTGCACATTTTTGGGCTGTGGGAGGAAACCAGAGCACCCGGAGGAAACCCACACAGACACAGGAAGAATGTGCAAACTCCACACAGTCAGTTGCCTGAGGCAGGAAGTGAACTTGGGTCTCTGGCACTGTGAAGCAGCAGTGCTAACCACTGTGCCACCGTGCCATCCAAACAAACTCCATTAGACCTTCAAATTAAGCATTGTTTTAGAATAAAATGCTGTTTATGGAAGAAAGTTCATCAGTTCTATGGCCATTGTGTGAAAGGGTTTCCTTACTTCAGTTCCGAGAGCTTCACAGAGTCCCTACAGTATGGAAACAGGCCCTTTAGCCCAACAAATCCACACTGACCCTCTGACAAGTAACCCACCCAGACCCATTTCCCTACCCTAAACTACCCCTTAATAATACGCCTAATATCCCTGAACACTATGGCAATTTACCATGGCCAATTCACCTAACTTGCACATCTTTGGATTGTGGGAGTAAATTGGAGCACCCGGAGGAAACCCACGCAGAGACAGGAAGAATGTGCAAATTCCACACAGACGGTCGCCAGAGGCTGGAATCAAACCCAAGCCCCTGGTGCTGTGTTAACCACTGAGCTACCATGTCACCTGATCTGGCTTTAATTTTCCAAATACTTTCCCTAGACATATATTCCTTAATTAGTAGAGATTATTTCCCCCTAATGACTCTAGTCTACACTGAATATCATGAACATTGCAATCAAACCATAACCAAACCTTCTAAGTTCTAAGTCCTCATTTGTATTAACTCCTGGAGGCCAGCTATGAAACCAATTTGCACTCCCCCTCAGGCCTTTCCAAGGTGAGAATGACATGAAGTGCGCCAGGTAATGTCTAGCCAAACCTCTGTGTTGCTGAACTGTGAGTTGAGAGTATGGTGCTGGAAAAGCACAGCAGGTCAGGCAGCATCCAAGGAGCAGCAGATTTGATAGTTCCGGCATAATCCCTTCATCAGGATTGAGGCTTGTGGGCCAGCGGGCTGAGAGATAAATGGGAAGGGGGGGTGGGGTTGGGGGGAAAGAAGTTGGGAATGTGATAGGTAGATGAAGGTGCGGGTGGAAGTGATAGGTCGGAGGGGAGGTGGAGTGGATGGGTGGGGTGGAAGGAAGATGGACAGGTAGGACCGACCAAGAGGGCAGTGCCGAGTTGGAGGCTTGGGACTGGGATTAGATGGGGGAAGGGGAAATGAGGAAACTGTTGAAATCTGCATTGATCCCATGTGATTGCAGGGTCCTAAGGCAGAAGATGAGATATTCTTCCTCCAGGCATCAGATAGTAAGGGTTTAGCAATGGAGGAGGCCCATCCACATGCTGAACTGAGACTTTGATTGATTGTTGTCAGATCCTCTATAGAGAGGCCAACTTTACATTAACCTTCCTCATGATCTTACGTTATAATGAGATCTTAATGATTTATACACTTGGATACCCAAGTCTCTTTAGATCTCCTCCGTTTTGACATTTAGTAGGTACTTTGCTCTATTTCTCTTTCAGTTCAAAGTGAACAATTTCATATTTGATATATTAAAATCCATTTTACAAAAATGTGCCAACTCTCTTAATCTGTTAATATATTTTTGTAATTTTATGCTACTGTTTAAGCTACCTATCTCTATTGGTATAAGTTTGAATCCTCCTGCTGGTTGCTCAATAGTACTGCTCACTGTCCACCACCAGCAGCAGCACTACTGATCAAGTTGGTTGGCTCCTACAGGACATAGCTGCCAGACTGAGTCTGTGGTAGGCAGTGAGGGAACTAACAGGAGGGAAAAACATACTTGACCTCATCCTCACCAATCTGTTGGCTGTAGATGCATCTGTCCATGACAGTATCAGTAAGAGTGACCACTACACAGTCCTTACGGTGACAAAGTCCCACCTTCACATTGCTGAATTGTCTCCATCGCGTTGTGTGGCACTATTAATGTGCCAAATGAGACACACCTTGAACAGATCTAGCAACTCAGGATTAGGCATGAGATGCTGTGGATCATCAACAGCAGAAGAATTGTACTCCAGCACAATCTGCAATCTCACGGCCTGGCATATCCCCCACTCAACCATTACTATCAAGCCAGGAGATCAACTCTGGTTCATTGTAGAGTGCAGGACGGCATGCCAAGAGCAACACCAGGCACACCTGAAGACGAGGTGTTAAACTGCTGAAGCTACCGAACAGGACTACTTGCCTGCCAAATAGGAAAGCAGCAAGTTAAATTAGATTACCTACAGTGTGGAAACAGGCTTTTCGGCCCAACAAGTCCCCACCAACCCACCAAAGCGCAACCCACCCATACCCCTAACCTCATACTACGGGCAATTTAGCATGGCCAATTCACCTAACCTGCACATCTTTGGACTGTGGGAGGAAACCAAAGCACCCAGAGGAAACCCACGCAGACACGAGGAGAACGTGCAAACTCCACACAGTCAGTCGCCTGAGGTGGGAATTGAACCTCGGTCTCTGGCGCTGTGAGGCAGCAGTGCTAACCACTGTGTCACCGTGCCGCCCTAGACAGTGATAGACAGAGCCAAGTGATCCCACAACCAATGGATCAGAGCTATGCTGTGAAGTCCTGTTGCATCCAGCCGTGAATGGAAGTGGACAATTAACAACTTATTGGAGGAGGAGGATCCACAAATGTCCTCATCCTCAATGATGAAAGAGTCCAGATAAGCAAAAGATAAGACTGAAGCATTTGCAATAATCTTCAGCCGGAAGTGCCTAGTGGATGATCCACCCCGGCCTTCTCCAGTGGTCCCACCAGCACAGATACCAATCTTCAGCCAATTCAATTCACTCCATCTGATATCAAGAAACAGTTCAAGGCATAGGTTACAGCAAAGGCTATGGGTCCTGACAACATTTTGGCAATAGTCCTGAGGACTTGAGCTCCAGAACTTCCTGGTCCCCTAGCCAAGCTGTTCCAGTACAACTACAACACTGGCACTTGCAAGACTTATACATCTAATGATAAGGTCCTAGGGAGTGTTGCTGAACAAAGAGACCTTGGAGTGCAGGTTCATAGCTCTTTGAAAGTGGAGTCGCAGATAGATAGGATAGTGAAGAAGTCATTTGGTACGCTTTCTTTTATTGGTCAGAGTATTGAGTACAGGAGTTGGGAGGTCATGTTGCAGCTGTACAGGACATTGGTTAGGCCAATGTTGGAATATTGCGTGCAATAGAGGGCATAGGTTTAGGGTGAGAAGGGAAAGGTATAAAAGAGACCTAAGGAGCAACTTTTTCACACAGAGGGTGGTACGTGTATGGAATGAGCTGCCAGAGGAAGTGGTGGAGGCTGGTACAACTGCAACATTTAAGAGGCATTTGGATGGATATATGAATAGGAAGGAGTTGGAGGGATATGGGCCAGGTGCTGGCAGGTGGGAATAGATTAGGTTGGGATATCTGGTCGGTATGGACAGGTTGGACCGAAGGGTCTTTTTCTCATGTACATCTCTATGACTCTATGACTCTGTGGAAAATTGCCCAGGTATAGAGTGTACATAAAAAAGAGAACAAATCCAACCCAACTAATCACTGCCCTATTCAGACTACTCCATAATTAGTTTTTGCCATCCAAAGAAGGCATCAGATGTTTTTTTTAATAGTAATGGTGTCAGGGAGATGGGAAAAGGTAGGGAGATTGGCACTACATAATGGAATTGAATGGGCACCTTCTAAACAGTAATAATACTGTGATTCTGTGAAGTGTTCAGTCACCCTATCCTTAATTATAACCTCTGGTAAATGTCCAAATAGCTAACTGATCTATAATCCCATGGTTTCTGTCTCTAAGCTTTCCTAAACAGTGGATTGGCAAGTTCAATTTTCTAATTTAACAGTTAAGTATCATATACCATCAGGTTATAGTCCAACAGGTTCATTTGGAAGTACTGGCTTTTGGAGTGTTGCTCCAAAATAAATTAGCTACCTAACAAAGGCGCAGCACTCCAAACCAAAAGCTCGTCTCCCTCAGTGAAGACCATTGCAGTGGGGTCACTGCAGTTGTAGGGATAAAGGAAGACATGCCTAGCCCTTTTTGTAATGGCACTAGATGCTGTATGTTAAGATTATACGTCCAGTGCGAGAGTTAGAGATTGGGTGACTGGATTGATGTTCGTGAATGGCAAGTAGAGGCATGGATAGAGTGTGGGTGGGAAAGCAGGTGGGTGAGTTGGTAGGTGGGTTAATGCTTACAGTGGAAGACAGGTGAGTTGGTGATAAGTCTGGGGACGTTGGATCAAATGGTTAGTGAAGTTGGGGGCTGAGTCAGGTTGTGTCAGGAGGATTTAGTCAGGTCCAGTGAGTTGGTCTCCAGGGAATTGAGGGGCTCAGGGTTGTGGGGGAATAGTGCTAATCAGAATATCAGGGTGATAGTCTAGGGCTCAGAGAGGTACTGGGGGAAGATTGGAATATTGGTTACAGTCATTATAAGTGGTTGGGGAATCAGCTGAGTAGTCACCGAAGAGTTAGATAAGGATTTTTCTGTCTGACCTTTCCTGGGTAACTGTTCAGGTAAATCAAATGGGATCGTTGAAAGTCTCTGACTCTAGCTCACAGTCAGTGATCTCTGCAGAGAGTTCTGGAGAGCAGGGCAAGTTTTTGTTGTCATTTGATGTCAGTCTGTCCCAAAGGCAATTTGCAGGCAACTGAAGTACCATTGTTAAATGAAAAAAATGCAGCAACCAATTTATACAGAGCAAGATCACCCAAATAACATTTCAGGGCATGATAGATTATAGGTTTCAGTGGTGTGGATGAAAGATGAACTGGTCAGCACCGTAGGGGTAGAATACTAGCTGACCCTTGAAATAATGCCACCCAGAATTCCTTATATCTGGCTTAGTTTAACTTTTCTTACAGGAGACAGTGCCTCTGATTGTGCAGCACCTCTCCCTGAGTCTTGTTAACTGTGATTTTGCCGTCAAGACTCTGAAATGGAATTTGATTTGATTTATTTATTGTCGCGTGTAATTTGTTACAAAATACAGCGAAAAGTGTTGCATCCACACTCATTTAATTCATAAGGAAGGGTGTTATTACTAAGCCACATTTTAATTAATTTTAAGCTATCGATGTTACATTAAATGATGTAACAAAGTCTTCACTGGCAACCATGCACGATCTGTGGAGGGTCGTTTAGGATCGGATCCTCAATAACAATTTAGTAAATATCTTTTTGTATGTGTCCTCAGCCGTGAGACAATGAGATGGCATTGGATATTCCTATCTTCATAGCAAAATAATTTTTCTCTCCCCCCTTTTTTCCAACAAAATCATAGAATCATTGATTCATGGAATCCCTACAGTATGGAAACTGGCCCTTCAGCCTAACAAGTCCACACTGACCCTCCGAAGAGTAACCCACCCAGACCCATTCCCCTACCCTATTATCCGATATTTACCTCTGACCAAAAGGAACTATCTGAAAAACCAGTACAGGTTCTTTGAGCTCCTACACAGGTTGGCTGAAGGAGATGTTCATTCGAGATTGGCACTACAATTGAAGATTGGCCGACCATGCCCAACCTTACAGAGGTATAGCAGTGATCAGAGTGAAACCTTTGATCACTTGCTCTCTGGCTGCCGGTAGAGAGTAGTCTGAGGCAATGTCTCACATTCAGTTTCCGGAATAAACCCATAATCATCGCAGCCAAAAGGAGTAAGTTGTGAGGAGATTGGCATTAAATACAAACACATTATGAGAGTTGTTTGAATAAGTAGCATTCTGCTGAATCGTATGAAGAGTTAGCCATGGTTCAATGGGAACACTCCAACCTCTGAGTCAGCTAATTGTTGGTTCCAGTCGCACTTCAGAGAATGCAGTACAATTCTGGCACTCAGTCTTGCTTGTTGTAAATGTCACTAAAGGACATTGACTAGCTCTTGAGTGTGCAAGTTTGCTATGCACAAATTGCCTGCTGTAATTCCTGTGGGTGCACTTATGCCACGTAGGCTGCAGTGATTCAAGTAGGTGGCTCATCACCAACTTGTCAAGGGCAAATTGAGATGGAAAACATCATGCCTAATGAAGAATTTTAAAAAAAAGTTACAGTAGTGATTCGAATTCTAAATGCACCTTTACAAGATGGGATGACCAGACAAATTTCGTTTTCCAGCTGATTGATTCCTGGACATTGGGGCTATGATATCACTGAAGCAGATTATCACAAAGAACAGTTTCAGTCAGAGAAATATTTTCACATACAGTGGGTTTCACAGGTTCAGATCATTTAGTGAATGGTCGCAACTGCTTGTTTTTCAGCTGATCTACTGACATTTTTAGACACAGAATATATTTTTTCCACTCTCTTGCTTCTATTTCAAGTACTGAATGTTCATTCTGAATGTTAAATCAATGTCTGTGCTACAACATGTTTTCTAGATTATGTAACCAAATTGGCTTGTAAGTACTTTTGCTTCCCATACACAATCTTTGGAATTATAGTCATGAATCTTCACTAATGATCTTTGCATTGCTTAGTGCCATTAATCCTTGTAGAGGTCTAACTCTCCAATGTTATTCTGATTTATCTATACTCTTCCCCATGGATTTTTTTTTGATGTCAGTGATCTGAAGAATCATTGTCTACATTGTATTACAACAGGAAAAGGGAATGTTACAGGTGAGAAATAGTTGCCAGAAACATATGCTTTGACGTTCCCCTAATTTTCTCAAAAGCATCAACTCCTTTAAAGCGTTTTCATTAAATCCCATGATCTGTAGAGGTTAAATGAATTTGTGATTGGTCAGCTATTAGTATTGTATAGAATCCCTACAGTGTGAGGAAGCAGACCATTTAGCTCACTGAGTCCACACCAACCCTCTGAAGAGCATCACTCCGCGACCCAGCACCCTACCCTATCCCTGTAACCCTGCATTTCCCATAACTAATCCACTTAGTCTGCTCATCACTGGACAACCTAGCATGGCCAATCCACCTAACCTGTACATCTTTAGATTGTGGGAGGAAACCAGCACACACAGAGGAGACCCGTGCAGACACAGGGAGAATGTGCAAACTCCATGCAGACCACACGCCGAAAGCTGATATTGAACCTGGGTCCTGAGTGAGGTAGCAGTGCTAATCACTGAGCTACCGTGTCAAGGGGGGAATAGCCATAGGTCACATTATGCTCCATGTTATATTCCTTGATTATTTAACATACATGTTTTTAAAATGCCAATGCTCATTTTTTTAAAAAATCAATAATTCTAGTGTGCTCATGTCATCCTTTGACTCACTTCTCTTATTTCAAGACAGAATATAATTAACTTGTGCATCACCCAGCTTATATTTAAAAGTCTACTACTGCTGTTTTATCTTCTACTTTTTGGAAGGAATTATGTCCCCTTTCATTTGTTATCTAATATTGTCATCTTGCATTGCTCTGTTTCTTTAATGCGTTTGTTTCCAATGCAAATCGAGTTAGACTAAGATCACTATTTCCCAAGCGTTCACCCACTTGTAAGTCCTCATTTGTCCTGTTCAGTTAGGCAGAATGAAAGCAAACAAAGTGCTAAAACTCCTGAATGACATGGGTAATGGTGGGTCAGTTCGGGAAATTTGGTGAGATTGGCAAAATGAGATTCGAGAGAAAAAGCTCTGATTTTGTACCCAAGTTTGAACAGTGAGATGCGAATCTCACTAGTGAGCGTTGAGAGGCCAATTTGCATATTAACATCTTAATATTCCCTTTACTCTCCTCATTAATATCCAGTTTTAATTACTATCCCACATGAGGGCGAGAACTGAGACAGCAACAATAACTTATCCACTCCACCCTCTCCTCCCTGACCTATCACCTTCATCCCCTCCCCTACTCATTGTACTCTATGCTACTTTCTCCCCACCCCCACCCTCCCCAAGCTTATCTCTCCACGCTTCAGGCTCACTGCCTTTATTTCTGATGAAGGGCTTTTGCCCGAAACGTCGATTTCGCTGTATTTTGGATGCTGCCTGAACTGCTGTGCTCTTCCAGCACCACTAATCCAGAACCCAGTTCCTGTTTGCTGCTTGCACCTTTGGATCTTCATCCATGATTGGTACCATCATTTCCCAGTGTTCCCAAGCATCTTGGAGCAGGTTTCATGGGCAGAAAGTGATGTTCATACTGGTTGACTTTGGACAGGCACCAGCCTCCCCACATTATCATGGTACATTTCTGATACACTCAATCCTGTACTTTGGAGCACAGTGATACCTTTGGAGAAGAATGCATCTTTGCTCTTAATGAGCACTCATTTTTCATCTATTTGCCCATAGGATTCCTGCCTTTCCTTGTCTATTTATACCTTACCATTTCATTTAGAACTTACTTGTCTTGCCTTTTAGAACAAGGTGTCAGTCAATTCAATGTCACATTGTGTCAGCAACTGACATGAAATGCAACTTTAACCACATGACTATGTCTCAAAGTCCTTAAACAAATCATTGGGGCAGTCAGGGTCAGGGGTTCCAATTCTTCACAATCCAAGGAGTGTGCCATGGTTAGTCCTATTTATCTAGAGAAACCACTCAGGGAATTGGTGGTATTTCAGCCAGGGACATCTGCACAAAGGTCAGTCGAGGTGAATCAGGGTTTGGCCATAGTCAGTCCAGAAAAATGATGGGATGCCATGCCACTTTGGGCATAATGAAAAGTGCAGCAGTCCCTTAGCCAAGTTTGGCCCTAAGGACAGGCGACCTGGGTTGCCTGCTGTTACAACAGTTAATCAGACCGATGATGATCACTCTGGTCCTTACCTTCCACCCCATGAGCATCCACATCTTCAAAATCATTAGCCAACATTTCCACCATGTCTAGCAGGATGCCAATACCAGATACATATTTCCTACCCTCCCTTGTCAGCCTTCCACAAGGACTGCTCCCTCCGGGAAATTCTAGTCCACTCTTTCATTGCCAAGAACACCCACAGCCCCATGGCACCTTCCCCTCAACCACAGAAAATGTAACACCTGCCCGTTTACCCCCTCCCTCCACAGTATCCAATGGCCCAAACATATCTTCCAGGTGAAGCAAACTTTATCTGCGCTTCACACAACCTAGTCTACTGCATCCGTTGCTCACAATGTGGTCTCCTCTACATTGGGACAATGAAGTGTAGACTGGGTAACCGCACCATAGAACATCTATGTTCTTTCTGTGAAAAAGATCCCGAGCTTTTAGTTGCATGCCACTTTAACACATAACCCTATTCCCTGGCCAAAGTCTCTGTCTCAGGTTTGTTGCAGTGCTCCAGCAAACTTCAGCACAACTGGAAGAGCAGCATCTCATTTTCCTTTTGGGGACCTTGCGGCCTTCTGGACTCAATATCGAGTTCAATACTATTAGGGCCTGAGCACCTTCTCCCATGTCCTTTCTCCAACCCCACACACCAGGCCTTGTCATCACATGGGCTGCTACAAATGATCCCCCAAAGCAGCTATTGATTCTCCCCAAGCTGACCTTTCCCCACTCCTTTATCTGTCCAACTGTTGCTCTCCCTCTCTTTGCTCCATAACCACCTATTGTTTACTCCCTCAAGTCTCCTCCAACCCCACCTTCAGCATACATCCCAACCTTTTCCTAGCTACCATTACTTCTGAAGGAGGGACACTGGGCCCGAAACATGAGGCTGATTTATCTCCGTAGAGATTCTGCCAGAGCTGCTGAGTTTTCCCAGCAATTTCAGATTTTATTTCGGATTTCCAGGATCCACAGCTCTTCGTTTTTGTTTAGGTGATGATATAAAGTAGCAATACATTGATCAAAGTGAGTTTCGAATTCCATTGGAGTGCTGCCTGTATTTACTTCATTGTCCTTTCCATTGCCCTTCGTCTCCGTGCACTTCAAGGGGCTACACTGGGCTCACTGCAATTGAATTTTAAATGTGGCAGGAGTGGTGGAAGTCTCAGATGGATGTGGCACTGGTCACTATTACCACCACCGATGAGCACAAGATAGCACGATGTTATAGAGTCGTACAGGAAGGAAACAGACCCTTCAGTCCATCCAATCCATGCCAACCACATTCCCAAACTAAACTAGTCTTACCTGCCTGCCTTTGCTCTATATCCCTCCAAACATTTCCTACTCATGAACTTATCCAAATGTCTTATAGACGTTGTCACTGTGCCTGTGTGTACCATTTCCTCTGGTAGTTCATTCCACGCATGAGCCAGTCTCTGTCAAAATATTTGCCCCCGTCGTGCCCTTTTTGACTCTTTCTCCAGTCACCTTAAAAATACACCCCCTAGTTTTGAACTCCCCCACTCGAGGTGAAATGACCCTTGTCATTCACCGTAACTATAATCCCTCATGATTTTATAAACCTCAATACGGTTACCCCTTAACCTCCAATGCTCCAGTGAAAAAACTCCCAGTCGTTCCAGTCTATTTCTCTGTCTCACACCCTCCATTCCTGGCAACATCCCTAGAGGTTACAGAGAACTGTGTGCAGTAATTTACTGGAGTTCACCCTTAATGAAACTCCTTGAGATTGGCACTTTGCTAGTTTTTGTTCAAATTCAGGCAACCAGAACAGGAGAAGGCCATTCAGCCATTCCAGCCCATTCTGCTTCATATTTGGTCTGTAGCTCAACCCCATCCACCTGCTTTCGTTCCATGTTCCTTTACAAACTGATCCAAAGAAACAACTTATTGATGTCAGTTCGGAAAATTCCAATTGCCCCTTAGTCAGAGAAGTCCAGATTTTTACTACTCTTTGCATAGAAAAGTGCTTCCTGATTTTCTCCTCAAAGGTCAAGCTCTAACTTTAAGTTTGTGTCCCTTCACCCTTGAATCCCGTGCCAGTGAAAATCATTTCTCTTTATCTATCTTCTTGAATCAGTTCAACTTCTAGATGCCTAAAATTGGATCACAACCTGCTATGTTCAGGGCAAAGGCAAGTCTGTGCAACACATCCTCACAATATAAACCTCCAAACCCTAATACTGTATTATGACTAATCAATCAGGTCTAGCACTGCATCCTTCCATGTGCCATATTGATTAAAGTAAATCTTCCAAAGCATTTTCAGAACTGCTGGTCATTTTACCACAATACTTTGTCCAATGTCAATGCACCACACTTATTCAAAATCTCTGATTAGTGACAATTCTGCTGTCAAATCATTACCAAGGCCTCGATTGTGCCCATGAGAACAATTGACAATGCTTCTGTTGTAGCCATGAGAGTAATTCTAGTGACATTGCCAATGGCTCTAATTGGTCAGCAGCTCTTGGAGAGCTACTGTATGCAGGATTTCCAGCGCCCCATGATACCTGATCCTAAGGAAGACCTACTGCTGCCCAGCTATGTGTCCAAATGGCACTTATTATGGTAACGAGGAGAAAGTGAGGACTGCAGATGCTGGAGAGTCAGAGTCAAAAAAGGTGGCAGTGGAAAAGCACAGCAGGTCAGACAGCATCTGAGAAGCAGGATGTCAGGCATAAGCCCTTCATCAGGAATGAGGTGTCAATCTGGTAAAGTGACTGAAAAACAGGATTACCTGTGGCTAAACATCATAAACCAAAAGTGACAGACTGATGAAGGTTTTATGACTGAAACATCAACTCTCCTGCTCCACGGATACTGCCTGACCTGCTGAGCTTTTCAAAGCACCACAATTTTCGGCACTTACTATGGTAATATGGTAAACCTTCCTGAAAAATAGGAAATGCAGAACTCCCACATTAGAATCCTCAGGGAGGTGTAGTGGAAGTGGGACGGGTAGTGAAGTTCCAGTTTCATTGGACTGGTAATCCTGAGTTTCACAGATTCAGAACATGAGTTCAAAGCACACCAAGGCAGATGGTGAAATTTGGATTCAATAAAATCAGAATTAAATGCTAGCCTTGTGGCGAACATGCCACCATTTTTGGTCGGTGTCAAAGTCCATGTTGTTCATTAAGCTCATGTTAAGAAAGGAAACCTATGTCCCTTACTTGGTCTGGCCTACATATGACCCCAGACCAACACCAAACTGTTTGACTCTTACCTGTCCACTGAAGTGGTCTCACAAGCCGTTCCATTGTAGTAACCTGCTACAAAGTCTGAAAATGAAATGGAACCTGATCGACTACCCAGCATTGACCTAGGCACCAGAAAAGATTGTGGCAGAAACTGCCCTGTCGACCCTGCAACGTCCTCCTTACTAACATCTAGGGGCTAGTCGAACAACAGCCTGACATAGTCAGACTCATGGGATCATACCTGACAGACAATGTCCCAGACACCACCATCATCATTCCTGGATATGTCCTGTTCTACTGGCAGGATAGATCCACCTGAGCTGGTGGCCCCGTGAAGTTGCCTGTGTTCTGGACCAGACCAGAACACATCCACCTCCAAACATTTCAAGAAGGTAACCCAGACCCTATATTTTCTAGTTGTTTTAGACAAGTGTGAGTGGATATTCCAGGAATGATGAAGGGTTGGTCCAACCACTCCTTGGTTTCAAACAAAACAGAATTTATTTACAGGGTACACAATGAAACACAAACAAAAGAGAACAGAATACAGAATAACTCAACAGATGTGAAAACCCAACAGACTATTCCACCCTAATGAAGCTGTTCCAAATGCCTGCAGCTTCCCCATAAAAACACCCTTGGCAAAAAAGATAAAATCAAACACAGCTTCTTACAGGAGTGATGTCAGAGAGAGAGAGAGAGAGAGAGAGAGGATCAGCACGGAGCTGTTTCTTTGACCAGCAGCCTCAAAAAATCTGCCCGGCAGCTCTGAACATCCATACTGTTCAAACCAAAACAAACCACAGAAAAGCTGAACTGGGAGAACTGGCCACTCCCTTTCATTGTACACATGTTTTTTTTAAACTTGACAGCCTTTTGCCTGAGGTAGTATCTGTTAGCCATAATGAAATTGGCCCTAAAACCCATACAAACTAGACACATCACAAACTATGTGCTTATGACTCCAAAACAAGGACAATCTAACCTTGTTAAAGGAACAGCATTGCCACACCTGGGAGTCCTCAATATTCATTCTGGATACCAAGAAATCTTATGGCATCTGATTAACATTGCCAAGGAAATCTTCTGATTACCACGTACAACCTCCTTTTTGATTGATGAATCAGTGCCCCTCTATGTTGTACATCATGTAGGTCAGAAAACTGAGGGTGGCAAGGAAAGAATGTACTCTGAGTGAAAGACTTCAATGTTTATCAGAAAGACTGGCTCAATTCAGCACCACTGACACAGATCTAAAGAACTGGATCTGTGGCAGGTGGTGAGGGAACCAACAAGAGGGAAAAATCTACTTTATGTCATACTCATCCATTTGTTGGGAATGCATCAGTCGCTGATAGTCTCAATTGAGTGACACCACAAAAACAAGGTGGAGATGAAGTTCCAGCTACACATTAAAGTTACCACCCATTGTGTTGTGTGGAAATATGAACATCATAAAACATAGAATATTACAGCGCAGTCCAGGCCCTTTGGCCCTCAATGTTACACCGACCTGGGGAACCAATCTGAAGCCTAGCTATCCTACACTATTCCATTTTCATTCATATGTTTATCCAATGAGGAGTCATGCGACATCCTTCATGGACAGACATTGGAAAGATCTAGCAATTCAAATCTGGAGGTCCATGAGGACCTATTGACTTTCAGAGGCAAAATTGTATTTAACTGCTATTTGCAACTTCAGGACCCAGTATATTCCCCCACTCTACCATTACCAACTTCGAAATCAACACCAGTTTAATCTAAAGCTCTGGAAGGATTGCCAGGAGCAGCACAGGCATATCTAAACGTGAGATGTCAACCTGGTGAAGTCACTAAAAAACAGGCTTACTTTTGGCCAAACAGCATACGCAGCAAGCGATAGACTGAGCCAAGCAATTGCACAACCAACAGATCAGATCTAAGCTCTGCAGTCCTGCTACATCCAGTTGTGAGTGGTGATGGATAACTAACATCTCACTGGAGGAGGAAGCTTCATAAATATCCTCAATGACGGAAGAGCCCAGCATGTCAGTGCAAGAGACAAGACTAAGGCATACGTAATAATCTTCAGCCAGAAATGTCAAGTGATGATCCATTTCCGACAATGTAGAAAATTGCACTGGTATGTCCTGCTGAATGCTAAGCTGCACCTAGTCTTCAGTTTTTTAAAATACAATTGTTCTTTGTGTCTCATACTATCCTTATTTTCATTCGATATGCTTGAGCCGTTTCTCCTGATATTTTCTTCCAACTGAAAAGAATATATAACTATTGCAATTCATGCATTTTTCCTTCAATATTAGCCACTATGCACTATCATGCATTTTAATGTAGCCACCAGGTTTATTACAGCTAAGTCACCCCTTATACCTTCACAGCTTCTTCTGTTTAGACTGAGGGCTCTATAGGATTTTCTTACATGACACTGGTTGCTTAAGCCCTGTGAGCAATGATCTGGTTCAGGTCCTTCAATCAGTGGACCAATCTCTAAATGCTTCTTTAGAGCAGCTGCCCAATCTGCTGTACCCACTGTGGCAGCAAATTGTTTTGGTGTTCTTTCTGTGACTGTGTGCCATACAAGATAATAACTGTTTTAGCTCATTTTTAATTATATCACTGCCTGTTCACTCTCTCTTCAAAGTTATGCTTAAGTAAATATAAAGCAGTTGTTTGTGTATTACCTTTTACATACTTATCAATCTCCAATGCTGGAGTAAAGGAAGACACTTTTATAGTTGCATAATCTATGGGATCACAGTTTTCTCACTGCTCCAGGATAATTTAAAATGACGTTTCAGATGTTAGTAAATATGGCCTGACCAAATTTGCCAAGGCACCTTTTTTTCTCAAACCCACATTGCAATTCTTCAGTCGGGGTGCCAATTTCTCCTTTAATGTCCATTCCAACACCACAAGACTGACTCAGCGTGCAGAATCTCACAGGTGCAGGCATGATGGGTCAAATGGCCTCCTTGTACATCATTACAATGCTGTAGTTTTGTCACTCCACTAGTTTATATTCACTAATGTGGAAGAAAAGAACAATTGTGTGATTAAAAGTGATGAGTACAGAAGTAAATAATATATTGGATGATGAGATTCCATGTCCTTGTGTTTTTTATTTACTTACATGTCAAATTACTACTTTTGAATCTTAACAAGAAGAGGCATTTGTCCTAACAACAAAATGCGGCTTGTTACATGATGTCAATAGATACAAGTTACATTGACATAATTCCAAGGACTATCAGGAGCTAGAAATGTCATGTTTGTCTCTGTTAGGACCTTGAGAGATTGGACCTTCAAAACTCAATGGCTGTGTGATATTATCAGACTGAGTGGAGCTTAAAGCAAATTCAATATTAACTCTTTTAGAACCATTACCTTACACACCATCTTTTGCTGAAAATTTGTGCATTCATGTGTATGAAAACTTTTGCATTTCCCGCCATTCCATCTCCTCCCAGGCCTCTGCCTTCACATATCCAGGCAATCTGCGGGCTTCACAATTCTTCCAGAACACATTCCCTTGTGGGTTTGGAAGAGAGTGAATGTTACTTTTGGCCTCACAATCTTGGCTGTATACTTTCTGTGATCTGTCGGACTCCATGGTCAGGCACCTGCCAACAAGAATAATTGGTATGCCTGACAACTGCCTGTCTTCTTCCCCAACTATCATGTTCTTCATGTCACAACTACTAATTGCCTACTGACCACGAGCCAATCCCCACAATCCTTCTGCCTTCTCCAGCCGGCCATTTCAATTTTCTCCACCCCATTAGGAGGAGCTGCTCTTGGCTTGACTGAAACCTTGTGGTGCAGGCTGTTGGATAGGAAAGCAATAGAAAAGCATTAGAGTCATAGTGTCATCGAGTCATACAGCATGGATACAGGCCTTTTGCTTCAAACTGGTCCGTGCTGATCAAAATGTCCATCCAAGCTTATCCCATTTCCCTGAACTTGGCCCATATCCTTCTAAACCTTTTCTATCCATTTGTCCAAATTCCTTTTAAATGTTGTTAATGCACAGGTCTCAATCACCTCTGCTGGCAGTTCATTCCATGTGTGTGCCACCCTATGTGTAAAAAGGTTGGCCCTCAGGTTCCCTTTTATTCTTTCCCCACTCATCTTAAACTAATGCATTCTAGTCCTTGATTCCCCAACTCTGGGAAAGAAACTGAGTGCATTCAGACTATCCATGCCTCCCATGATGTTCTTTACCACTGTAAGATCCCCTCACAGTCTCCTACACTCTAAAGAAGAAGTCCTAGCTTGTCCAACCTCTCCCTATACTTCAGACCCCAGAGTCCTGGCAACATCCTTGTAAGTTTCTTTTGCACTCTTTCCCGTTTAATAACATCCTTCCCCTAGCAAAGTGACTGAAACTGAAACAATTCTCCAAGTGCAGCCTCACCAACATCTGTACAACTGCATTCTGACTTCCCAACTTCAATACTCAATGCCCTGACTGATGAAGGCCAATGTGCCAAAAGCCTTCTTCACTGCCTTGTCTACCTGTGACTCCACTTTCAGACAATTGTGAACCCCTGAACTCCAAGATTCCTCTGTTCCACTAACTCCTTAAGGCCCGACCATTCACCATGAAACTCTTACCTTGATTTGATCTTCCAAAATGCAAGACTTCACGCTTATCTGTATTAAACTTCGTTTGTCATTTCTCGGCTCACTTCCTCAGCTGATCAAGGTCCTGCTGCAATTTCTGATCATCTTTCTCACTGTCTACAATACCACCTATTTTAGTGTCATCAGCAAAGTTTCAAATCATGCCTTGTACATTCTCATCCAAGTCATTGGACTCTAACAGTCACAGGCCTCCGGTCCAACAAGCATCCTTCCCCCATTACCCTCAGCTTCCTATCATCAAGCTTATTTTGTATCAAATTTGCCAAATTGCCCTGGATACTATGCAATCTAACCTTTCAGAGCAGCCTACCATGTGAAACCTTATCAAAGGCCTTACTGAAATCAATATAGACAATGTTTACAGCCCTACCCTTGTCAACCTTCTTGGTCACTTCATCAAAGAATGCTAACAAATTTGAGAGACATGATCTCTCATGCACAAAGCCGTGCTGACTACTCCTAATCAAACCCTGCCTTTCCAAATGCATGTATACCTTATCTCAGAATCTTCTTAAGTAACTTACCTACCACAGATGTTAAGCTTACTAGTCTATAGTTCCCACGTTTTTCTTTGCAGCCCTTGTTGAATAAGGGCACAACACTTGCTATCCTCCAGTCCTCTGGGACCTCACCTGTGGCTAATGATGATGCAAAATAAGAGCCAGGATCCCCATAATTTCTGCTCTAGCTTTTTGCAGTGTTCTTGGTTATATCTGGTCAGGACCAGGAGATTTAACCACCTTCATGCATTCTAATACTTCCAACACTGTCTCTACTGGGATATGGACTGTCCCCAAGATATGACTACTAACTTCCCCAAGTTTCTCAAGCCCTCATGTCTTTCTCCGTGGTAAACACAGATGAGAAATATTTATTGGGGACCTTGCCCATCTCTTGCGGTTCTACACATACATGTCCACTTTGGTCCTTGGGGGCTCTATTCTCTCTCTAGATATTCTTTTTTCCTTTAATATATATAAAGAACCTCTTTGGATTCACCCTAATCTTCTCAGCCAATGCTATCTTGTGCCCCCTTTCTACCCTCATGATTTCCTTCTTCAGTAAACTCCTGTAATCCCTGTATTTCTCCAGGGATTCTCTTGTCCATGTCTCCTTTTTTTCTGGTCAAAACTTCAATATTTCTTATTATCCAAGGTTCCCTATTCCTGCCAACCTTGCCCTTCACCCTCACAGGAACATATAAACCTTGAACTCTAGCTATCTCACTTTTAAAGGCCTCCCAATTGCCAGAGGTCCCTTTACCTGCAAACAAACTACTCCAATCAACCCCTGCAAGCTCCTGTCTAATTCCATCAAAATTCACCTTGCCCCAGTTTAGAACTTGAATCTGTGGGCCAGTTTTGTCCCCCTCTGTAGCTATTTTAAAATGAATAGAACTATGGTCACCGGTCCCAAAGTACTCCCCCACTCTCACCTCTGTTACCTGTCCTGCCCTGATTTTCAAGAGTAGGCTGAGTTTTGCCCCTTCCTGAGTAGGACCCTCAATATACCACTCCCACTTCAGGAAACTTTCCTGAATGCACTTAACAAATTCCATCCACTTTAAGCACTTAATACTCTGGCAGTCCTAGTCTATGTTAGGAAAATTAAAATCCCCTCTTATGATTACTTGTTGCTCCAGTCTCCCTGCACACTTGCTCATCTAATTCCCATTGACTAATTGGGGGCCTATAGTACAACCTCAATTATGTCACCATCCCCTTCTTATTTCTTAGTTTCACCCACAAAGCCTCACTGGATGATCCCTCAGTTATTCATCTCTAATTACTGCTGTAATAATTGTCTTAATCAAAAATGCAACACTCCATCCTTTCTTTCCACCCCACTGTCCTGCCTAAAGCACCTGGACCCTGGCACATTGAGCTGTCAATCCTGTCCCTCCCTTAGCTGTGTTTCTATAATGGCTATAATATTCTAGTCCCACATAAGCCCCTGAGTTCATCTGCCTTACCTGTCAGCCCTCTTGCTTTGATATAGATACAATTTAATCCAACAGGCATTCCTTGCTCCCTAGCTGCACAAGTGCAGAGAGTGATCAAGAAGGCATATGGTATGCTTGCCTTCATCGGACTGGGCATTGAGTATAAGAGTTGGCAAAGTCATGTTAAAATTGTACAAGACTTTGGTTCGGCCGCATTTAGAATACTGTGTACTGTTCTGGGCACCACATTACCAAAAGGATGTGGACGCTTTGGAGAAGATGCAGAAAAGATTTACGAGGATGTTGTCTGGTATGGAAGGTGCTAGCTATGAAGAGAGGTTGAGTAGGTTAGGATTGTTTTCATTAGAAAAAAGGAGATTGAGGGGGGACCTGATTGAGGTTTACAAAATCATGAAGGGTTGATAGAGATAAACTTTTTCCCTGGGTGAGGGATTCAATAACGAGAGGTCACGCTTTCAAGGTGAGAGGTGAAAAGTTTTGATTTGGAGATGCCGGTGTTGGACTGGGGTGTACAAAGTTAAAAATCACACAACACCAGGTTATAGTCCAACAGGTTGAATTGGAAGCACTAGCTTTCGGAGCGACGTTCCTTCATCAGGTGAGCATCGCTCCGAAAGCTAGTGTGCTTCCAATTAAACCTGTTGGACTATAAACTGGTGTTGTGTGATTTTTAACTGTGAAAAGTTTAAGGGGGATACACGCGGCAAGTACTTTACACAGCGGGTGGTAGGCGCCTGGAACGCATTGCCAGCAGAGATGGTAGAGCCAGGCCCAGTAGATTCATTTAAAGTGTTTCTGGACAGATGCATGAGTAGGTGGGGAGCAGAGGGATACAGATCTTTAGGAATTGGGTGATACATTTAGAAAGTGGATTTGGATCAACACAGGCTTGGAGGACCGAAGGGCCTGTTTCTGGGCTGTAAATTGTCTTTATTCTTTGTCATGTTCCAGCCTGATCCATCTCTTTACTTTATTTCTGATTATTGTATCTCCTTCCAGCCTTATATTATTTTCGGGTTTCTTGTCCACAATCCTGTTTGGATACCAATTTAGCCTCAAAGGAAAGATCATGGTCATAATCTTAGAGTACTGTTGCAAATTGCACTCCCTCACCTCTTTCTAAATATTATCTGTGGCCAGACCTACATTCCTGACTAATTTAGTATCCTATTTACTCTGACTGGAAACTCCGGTCACAAATCCTATCCAACTCCATATTTGCCTAATTTTGCTTTGTAATGTTATCCACCTTGGTCTTTGCCCCAGCTTATCTGCTGCTGAAACCCTCACCCAAACCTTTGTCACCTCCAGACCCGACTATCTCAATTATCTGCTGGTCTGTCCCACCTTACAGCTTCCATAAATCTCTACTTCCCCGTACTTTAGTTCACACCAATTGTGTACACCCATTGTACTTGGGCTTGCTAACTTCCATTGGAATGGTGCAGATTTGATTTTAAAGTTGTCACCCTTCTTTTCAGTTCCCTCCACAACCTTCTCCCATCCTGTCTCTGTCATCCCGTCCAATCCCACAAATATCCAAATGTTCCTCTGGCTCCACATATTTAATCAACCCCACTGCCATGCTTTCAGCTGCCTGGTCTGAAGTCCTCTCTCTGAAAATCACTGCCTTTGAATCTTTCTATCTTCCTTTAAGATGCTTCTTAAAACCCTATCTCCTTGACCAAACCTTAGGTCAGATGGTCTCATACCTCACTGTCAAATTATGTTTGACAATCACATCTATGAAGCGCCCTGGTTAATTTCCTTTCTTAAAGAAGCTATATAAACACAACTTAATGCTATCACTGGTAGTTGTTATAATTGTCTAGCAATGTCTTTGTGGTTACACCATGATGGTAAACAACAAACTGGATCAATCTCCGAATTTTGATACCTGGCAATTCCTTTTTCAAAAGTTGATTGACCTAAATAATTTGATAGTCCATTTTGTTTTAATGCAAAACAATGATGTTGTGTTGTCAGGTGATGGTAGTGATGATTAAATTCAGGGAGGGGAGGTGTAGTGAGTGAGGATGAAGGTGGGACGAGTGATGGACAGGGCAAGGTGGGAGGACCAGTAGTTCATTTTCACATGACCCTGAAGAGTCTACTTAGGAGAAATTGACCTTTACTCATTTCGATTGATTTCTTCCGTCAACCTTGAACCATAATACCAGTTTTTCTCTCCTGTGAAATACCCTGAAGCACCAAACAAAGTAAGTACTACATCAATGGGATTCTCAAAGGTATTGCCTTTATTTGATATCAAATCTTGATTTGCTAGATCAAAGACTTGTGATTGATGATAGCTCCTGACTCACTGACTAATCAAGGATTATTGATTGAGTGATTGATCGTGACATTGCACAGGTTATAATCAAGGATAATTAAAGTATCTAATCCAAGTCTAGGTACACCAGGGGAATCCCATGTTTGGTCACATTTATCATGATTTAGGAAGATTGCTACATAAAGTAATAATACTAACCATTTACAAACGTATCAACATTACACTTTAGAGACAAAAAAATCAAATTTCCTTTAGAGATCGTTTCTTACTGTTCCAACAAATTGGTAGCTGACTTGATTGTTTTGAACATTTGCCTGGAAGTGAAGGGGCATTATAAAGATTAACTATATGCTGAAAAGCTGCCTTAATCGGAGAAATCATACAAAATGGCCATTCATCTGAGGAAGATTAGATGTTGGTTTGGTTGATTTGAAGTAAATTGCTTCCATTAAACACTCTAGACACTAATTGATAATTTGATGTGTTAATCTGGACAAGCTCCCATCTCCACTATTTTCAGGGGCTCAGACTGAGTTTGCAACCGAATCCAGATTCAGGGCTGTGTAATGAATCAGAACAATGTAGGTGGAGTCAGGTTAGGTTGTTGCATGCATTCTTTGGCAAGAGTATTCAATAACTGCTAAAATATTTATGAGTTGTAATCCAAACTTTCTTACCAGCAACATGTAATGTTAATAACGATGCCAATAATTGTGGAGGTGCAGGATATGAATAATGGGGCGGCACGGTGGCACAGTGGTTAGCACTGCTGCCTCACAGCGCCAGAGACCCAGGTTCAATTCCCGCCTCAGGCGACTGACTGTGTGGAGTTTGCACGTTCTCCCCGTGTCTGCGTGGGTTTCCTCTGGGTGCTCCAGTTTCCTCCCACAGTCCAAAGATGTGCAGTTCAGGTGAACTGGCCATGCTAAATTGCCCGTAGTGTTAGGTAAGGGGTAAATGTAGGGGTATGGGTGGGTTGCGCTTCGGCGGGTTGGTGTGGACTTGTTGGGCCGAAGGGCCTGTTTCCACACTGTAATTAATCTAATCTAATTTTAAATTGGAATTAATCAATTTTCCTTCGGCAAATGGGAATCAGTCTCAAAACTCGTTTCAATGGACTTTGTGGCGGGGCTCCCTGACTGTATTTTGTTTTGAATTCTTAAAATTACTAACATATGCTATAAGTTCAATAAATATACCAGTTTTTTGCAGTTTGGAAAATATATTTTCCAGCCTTCAAGTCCATTTAATACTGGGTCAGATTAATATAGAAGTAGGAAAAGGTCATAGCTTGAAAAAAAACAAGATGCTGTCTTTCACTTGAGTTATTGAACTGACACCCTGAAAGATGAATATAAAAGAAAATCACAAAAGTGTAGCACTGTTCTGCTTGAGATGCGGTTCAATAAATGCCTCTCAGCCACTGTCACTGAAATCAAATAAGAGAAAAGCACTGTGAACACTGGAGATATGAAATCAAAGCAGGAAGTGCTGGAGAAACTCAGCAAGTCTGGTAGCAACTATGCAGTGAGAAACAGAGTTAACGTTTGAGTCTGAGTCATGCTGGATTTGAAAGGTAACTCCTTTTGTCTTTCCCCAGATGTTGAATTTCTGAAGCACTTTTTATGTAGTTATTTCACTAAAACCAGATGACCTGGATATTCCCCCATTAACAACTTGTGTAAAAATGATTTTTTAAAAAATATTCATCTTACAGGGTCTCAATTCAATGTTTCATGTGAAGCACAGCATCTTGATCTTGTTTTTTTTCAAGACAATGACTTTTTCCCCTTGTACATCAATGACTATATTTTAATAGTGCTTCATTGCTTATGAAGCGTTTTGGGGTTTTCGGTGTTTGTGGAAGACTTTACTGAATTGCAAGTCTGTGTTAAGGCAATGGACAATTGTATGGAATAGTTTTCTCTGCTGAAGGCTGGCTGTATTAATGTGCTTATTTTCCATGTATTAACATCCCAATAGGACAAAAGGCCTATTAGCGGAAGCTGTTAGAGGTTCATCTCTTGTTATTGCAAACATTTATTTCTTTACTATTGTTTGTTTTTAATTACAACTGTTCAATGTATTGATCAAATGCTCTGCCATTAATCAGAGTCTTGAAAAAAACTAATTGCAGGCTATCAAAGCTCTGTGGGGATTAAAGCAGTTCTGGAGGTTTAACTGCTGCCGAGGAGAACACTGGGTGATAGGGTTGGTATGGGGGTCATTACTAATTATTGTTAACTCTGTGCACAGAGATCTTACCAGATACAAACAAGAAGCATTCTACTATTATCTACTCTTTTGACAAGTAAGATGCATAACAAAACACAAAATGCTGGAGTAACTCAGCTGGTCTAGCAGCATCTGTAGCAAGATGAATAAATAATTAGCATTGTACACATTGGGTAAAGGTTAATGCCCTTCCTTGTGGAGGATAGGGGAGAGAAAGATGGAGATCCCAGCATCTTTCTGCCTCCAGTTAAAGTTGTACAGTGAAGCCTCATAAGCCCCTGCCATGAACTGAGGCTTTTATATGGGACAATTATTGTGTGTGACAGCCTCATTTCACCTTCACTGGTATTAACTCAATGGGAGGAAGGAAGGCTTGTGAAGCTTGGCAAATTTGATTGCTCAATTCCATGGCTATGGGTGGGATCCTCATTGGCAAGCACTCAGACTTGGCATTGGGAAGGGGGAGTGACATTTGAGAACTAGTCCCTTTCCCTTGCTGCCAACCTCCCAACCTTACAATTCCTCTTCTGCCATTCCTTACCTATTGCCTGAGTGCTCCTTTTTTTTCTCTGAGCTCCTCCAGTTGGTGTGATAACAGTAATTAATGTTGCATAATAATACAAAGATCCTGAAGCAACCTTGTCATTGAGCTGCACTCCACTGGTCAAACTACAAGTACAAAAAAGATGGCTCAGTGGTTAGCACTGCTGCTCCACAGCACCAGGGACCTGAGTTCAATTCCAGCCTCGGGTAACTGTCTGTGTGGAACTTGCACATAATCCACGTGTCTGCATGGGTGTCTTCCGGATGCTCCAGTTTCCTCCCACAGTCCAAAGATGCGCAGGTTAGATGGATTGGCCATGCTAAATTGCCCTGTAGTGTCCAAGGATGTGTAGGCTAGGTGGGTTAGCCATGGAGTATGCAGGGTCAATGCAAAGTCTGAATGAGATGCTCTTCAAAGGGTCAATGCAGGCTCAATGGGCTGAATGGCTTCCAGTTGAACTACTCAATGGATTGTCTGATTCTAGGTGTGTCACAGGAGATAAGAAGACCCTGGAACTGAAGAGCACATGGACTTGAGCACCTTCTGAAGAGGATGGCTTAGTACTTAGAAGATGTAACTCTTAGAACAGAGCATGCTACATCTAAGATTAACATATTTAGTATGAAAGTATAATAAGTAATGTTTATTTGAAGTCTAATTTTGTCTTTGCCTTGATGAGTCTATCAAGACTCCAAACTAATATTGTGACAGTGCATCACATGATAAAAGAGTCAATGATTGGCCAATGGCATTTCTGAGCAAAGAGATAACAAGCGTCCAGAAACAGTATGTTCCTGTTATTGTGAAGGGGAAGGTTGGTAGGTATAGTGAATATTGGATGACCAGAGACATTGAGATTCTGATTGAGAAAAAGGAGGCATATGGCAAGTAAAGACGACTGGGATCGAGTGAATGCCTAGAGAAATATAAAGATATATAAAAATCAACAAGGCTATATGCTTGTGAACTACAAGAGATGGGTAAGATACTAAACGAGTATTTTGCATCAGTACTTACTTTGAAGAAGGATATGGAAGCTACAGAACATAGAGACATGAATATCTTAAAAAGTGTCCATATTACTGGATGCCTTAAAGCTCATAAAGGTGGATAAATCCCCAGGACCAGATTAGGTGTACCCCAGAACTATGTGGGAAACTAGGGAAGTGATTGCTGCGCCCCTTGCTGAAATATTTTTTATCATTGACAGCCATGGGTGAGGTGGTGGAAGACTGGAGGTTGGCTAATGTGATGCCATTATTTAAGAAAAGTGATAAGGAAATGCCAGGAAACTATAGGCCAGTGAGCTTGATGTCAGTGGTGGGTTAGCTGTTGGAGGGAATCCTGAGGGACAGGATTTACATGTATTTGGAAAGGCAAGGACTGATTAGGAATAGTCAACATGGCTTTGTGCTTGGGAAATCATGTTTCATTAACTTGAGTTGTTTTGAAGAAGTGACAAAGAAGATTGCTGAAGACAGAATGGTTGACATTGTTTATATGGGCTTCAATAAGGTGATCAACAAGGTGCCACAGAGTAAACTGGTTATTAAGGCTAGATCACATAGAATCCAGGGAGAACTGGCTATTTGGATAGAACATTGGCTGGAAGTTCAGAAACAGAGTGGTGGTGGAGGTTGCTTTTCGGACTGGAGGCCTGTGGCCAGGTGTGCCACAAGGGTTGGTGCTGGGTCCACTGCTTTTTCTCATTTACATAAATGGATGTTAACATTGGAGGTATGGCTAGAAAGTTTGCAAAAGACACCAAAATTGGAGGTGTGGTGGACAGCATAGAAGGTTACTTCAGAGTACAATGGGATCTTTCTCAGATGGGCCAATTGGCCAAGGAGTGGTAGATAGAGTTTAATTTAGATAAATATGAGGTGCTGCAATTTGGTGAGGCAAATTATGGCAAGACTTATACACTTATTGGTAAAGTCCTGGGGAATGTTGCCAAGCAAAGAGACCTTGGAGTGCAGGTTCATGGTTCCTTGAAGGTGGAGTCATAGGTAAACAGGGAAGTGAAGAAGGCAATCAATAACTTGCCTTTATTGGCAGAACATTGAGGATAGGAATTTGGGAAAGTGTCTGATCTTGGTGCCATGGCCATTAGGAGTGATGGATCAATAAGTCAATCTCAGCCCTTGAAGTTCACATACTTGTACAGTTTTTGGTCTCTTTCTGTGTCAATGCAAGACTGGAAAAGTGGACCTAAAGTGAATGGTTCCATCTAATCCAGCTGCAGCTAACAATCATTGAATCAGATTTTCAGGCCTATGCCTAGAAAGACCGCACAATGAAAGCCAAGGCAAGGATAGAGACCACCTCCAAACATCAGAGATGTTCCTTCAAAGCCCTGGGAAGCCATGAAAGACCAAATTTCCTTCCTGGGCCTCTTCTTTCTCTGATGCTGTTTGTGCTATGGAAGGTCCATAGGGACCAACCTTGAAACAAAGTCACAGAGCTGCTCACCATTGGGCATAAATAGCATAGCAATAATGGTGCAGTAAGATTACAACCTAGTATACCATGTGTTGTAATGTTTAGGGTTAATATGTAATAAACAGTGTCACAAAGAAACCAAAGCCTGAAGATGGTTCCTGACCTTGCCTTTTTTTCCACCAGCCTGTCTTATTGATGTTGGACTAAAACCACACACAGCAAGAGGTAGCTGTCAGGTTTCTCTGATGCTGGTTGGGACTTATTTGACTGCAAATTAAGATATGATTGGGGCCTTGTTTGCTTTGTAAGATCCCAGATTTTGCATATGAGGAACCTTTCATCCCTTTCCCTGTGATGGGCTCCTTCAACAACATCCAGAACGCAGGGGTTAAATTGTCTGCACGGAAAGTCAGGTATAGCTGAAGAAGTAGAGTCAAGGTCAGAGTGGTGCTGGAAAAACACAGCAGGTCAGGCAGCATCTGAGGAGCAGGAAAATTGATGTTTTGGGCAAAAGCCCTTCATCATTCCTGAAGTAGCCACTTCTGCACAGCTGAGGAAGTAGCCATTCTACCCCATTATAACCTGTTCAATCTGCCCCCCACACAAGCTGTTATCAGGCAGTGTTGGTGATGAAATTGAATATTCCCATCTGTGTTGGGTACTTGTTACTTGACCACAGTGACACCCTGAGCAAGATTTCAAATGAGGGGAGATTGAGTAACGTATCTGAGCATACCCCTTCCTGGGACTCACTAACATCAGATCAGTGTGTTATCATCATGGACAAAAGTCCTGCAATTCCTAGTTTATACAAAACAACTGGAAAAGGAAGCTTTTGACATCTTATGCAGTGAGTGAACATCATTGAGGATATGAGTCAAAGTAAATGACAACAATGAGTTCTTAACAAGAATTTTACTGAGGTTAACCGATAATCAATGCACTAAGGAAGGCACTACGATGGGTTAAGTACAACTCACTGACTGTCATTAATTCTACTTGATGTTCAATACAAGGGAGAAATGGAAATGGAAATGTACACATCAGCAATAGTTCATGTTTGTCCAGAAGTATTTGAATTATACATGCGCATTCAGGGTAATTTAATTTGATGAATACCTTCACTGGAAATGTAAAATTTATGCAGTCAATAATTTTTTATTGCCAATATTTAATTGAAATGTACAATGGCTGAAACTACTATGTCATATTGTGATACCAGTGCTTGTTGCTCTGATATCAGACTCCTCCACACACGATTGTTAGAGCAGGACCAATCCATCTATTTACTCTGAATAGCCTTGTACCTCTCTTTCAGAAACATGCAGAAGATTTCTGATTCATGTGGTTTAAACATTCTTAGATAATGCTGGCAACAGCAATTTCTCATTGCTTTACATTGTGCCTATTGGTAACTGATACATGGATCAGCTGAAATGGATTAGCAGTTCTTTTCATAGGGAACATTTGAAGTTATTTAATTTTCTTTGGCCTTGAGCTAACGGTGACTTACAATCAAATGTATTTTCAAAAGAAAATCTAATATCCAGATCAAATCCAGGTTTATTAAAAGGGAATTGACTGTCCAAACATCCGTATTGATTAGGCAGATATTTCAGACAACCCAATAAGTTCCGTTTGTGACAGAAAGAGCTCACATTTATCTAACACCTTTTACAATTGGAGAGGAGAGGGAGGAGGAGGTGGGGGGTGGGGGAGTGATGGAGAAAAAGAGGTGGTGGTGGAGAGACAGGGGGTTGGGGGGAGAGAAAGGGGCCTGCCAGGGGGACGACGGTGAAAAGGAGGAGGCGGGGTTTGCCAAAGCATTTTACAGCCATTAAAGCACTTTAATGAAGTGAAGTCAAGTATAGCAGCTAATTTGCACACAGCAAGCTCCCATAAATGCCTAAATAGACCATAAAATGTTTCAGTTTTGCTGATTGTTTTGGTTATTATTGGCCATTTCAGTATTGTTAGCCATTTTGTTGGCCATTTCAGTATTGTTGGCTGTTTTGGTTATTGTTGGTGTTTTCGGTTTTGTTGCTTGTTTCAGTTATTGCTGGCTCTATTAGTATTGCTGGTTACTTCAGTATTGTTGGTTGTTATCAGTATTGCTGGCTGTATCAGTATTGCTGGCTATACCAGTATTGCTGATTTATCAGTATTGCTGGTTGCTTCAGTATTGTTGACTGTAACAGTATTGCTGGCTGTATCAGTATTGTTGGCTGTGTCAACATTGCTGGTTGGGTCAGGACTGTTGCTTGTTTCAGTATTATTGGTTGTTTCAGTTCCTGTCAGTAGTTTCAGTATTGCTGTTTGGTCAGTGTTGTTGCTTGTTTCAGTGTTGTTGAACGTTTCAGTTTTACTGGCTGTTTCAGTTCCTGCTGGTTGTTTCAGTATTGTTGATTGTTTCAGTCAGTTCACCGTTTCAGTTATTGCTGGTTGTTTCTGTTACTGCTGGTTGAATACGAAAGTAACTGAAAAGCTCACAGGTGCTGAGGTAGCACTGGTATACTGTAGTGATTCAGTGCCTCGGTTATCAAAAGATCTCAGCCAGTCACTGATACAGTGGGACAGCAGTCTCCTGCATGTTGTTTGGTGTCCTTTTCTGACAGCTTGGTCACAATAATGCCTGGAATGTGTAAGTGCTTGTAATGACAACTTGCAAAATATTCCTCTCTTTTCAGAAAGATCTTCAGTTTTCTGAGGATGAGATGTAATGCTGAGGAGGTGGTGGTGTAGGAACAATGGCTCTGGGTAAATAGAGTCAAAGAGTCATAGAGATGTACTCTTATTGCCCCTTACACTTGCAAATTTTGACTCTGTCTCCAAATTGCTTAAATCTGTTAGCCTCATCAAATTCCATATTTATTTTCACTACAACACCCAAGCTGTCATGGTGTCATAGAGATGTACAGCATGGAAACAGACTCTTTGGTCCAACCTGTCCATGCCAACCAGATATCCCAACCTAATCTAGTCCCACCTGTCAGCACTGGCCCATATCCCTCCAAATCCTTCCTATTCATATACCCATTCAGATGCCTTTTAAATGTTGCAATTGTACCAGCCTCCACCATTTCCTCTGGCAGCTCATCCATATACATACCACCCTCTGTGTGAAAATGTTGCCCCTTAGGTCTCTTTTATATCTTTTCCCTCTCACCCTAAACCTATGCCCTTTAGTTCGGAACTCCCACACCCCAGGGGAAAAGACTTTGCCTATTTACCTTATCCATGCCCTTCATGATTTTATAAACCTCAATAAGGTCACCCCTCAGCCTCCTACGCTCCAGAGAAAACAGCCCCAGCCTGTTCAGCTTCTCCCTATAGCTCAAATTCTCCAACCCTGGCAACATCCTTGTAAATCTTTTCTGAACCCTTTCAAGTTTCACAAATGATCCAGAGAACTAGGTTAACATCCTGGACATATGTACTTTAGCCCTACTACAGCAATTGGTGTAATTCAACTTAGATAATCAATCTGGAATTTAAGGATAGTCAGGGAAAAGAATCTATCATTCTTAGCCAGTCTGACCTGTGACTCCAGACCCAGAGCAATGTGGTTGTCTCTTAAATGCTGACTGATTTTTATTTGCTGACTAGCAAATCACAGACCATGTTAATGCTGCCCAAATCCCAATTAAAGACTAAATTAATGTTTCATGACAGTGGGTGAGTCCAATTTGCATAAAATAGGGCTTGGCCTGGTATCTCTCATATCAGTTGCATGCGGGCTATTGTGATCTTTTGCTATAAATTCTGTGTCTTATGGTCCTGTTCCACGCCTACCTGATGAAGGAGCAGTGCTCTGAAAGCTAATGTTTCCAAATACACCTGTTGGACTATAACCTGGTGTTGTGTGACTTTTAACTTCGTACATCCCAATCCAACATTGGCACATCCAAATCACATTATAGGTGGGAAGGATCCCATGGAATCAGGGAGTGTGACTGAGATCACCTTGGTCCCAGCAGGAACCATTATCCATTCAATCCAGCAAGGGTAGACAGAATGACCCAATGATTCCACCACAGGAAGTGTAAGTTGCAGTAGTCCCAGAGGCTGTTTTCTCAGAGAGTGGCACAGGCGAGTTGGGAAAGTAGGCCTTCATAGTACAGAATTGAGGTCCACACAGATGGCATCTCTGTGCACAGCAAATCAGCCATCTGGCCCCCTGAGCTAACCAACCTGCTTTCTCAACCTTACCCTTCACCTGAGGTGTGGGGGCTGTCAGGTTACACTCACTACCAGTTGTCTCTGTCCGAGAGGGTGGCCCATTATCTTTTGGGACTATGGCAGTATTTAGATTCCCTTTCTGCTTTAAAGCAACTAGTTTTGAAAAGGCCTGTGGTACATACTCCTGCCTCTGAGCAGATGTCATCCTCCAATCAACGGACAGCTGCCAATGAACAGCATGTTGCAGAAAAGTTCCGGATTTCAAGCCAGCTGCAATCTTGGGAATGGAAGGGAGGTCGGGAAAAACTGCTTCTTGCATCGCACATTCTTCCCTGGAGGTCTGGCTGTGTGAGTTAAGGACTGCAATAAGGAGTTCTTTCCCAATAACTTACATTAACAAGAATTTAACATTAACAAGGATCGAGCAGTGAGCTGAGCAGCATTTTCCAGCACCATTCCCCTTTGCATTCTGACCTTTCAGACCAGGTTCAGATCTCATTGTTTCATTGGTAGATGCCTAAAGTCTCAGTCCTCAAAGTGGTGCAGAACACAACACACTTCAACCTTGATCCTGACTGATGGTAAGGTTAGGAGAAAGCGAGGACTGCAGATGCTGGAGATCAAGAGTCAAAAAGTGTGGTGCTGGAAAAATACAGCAGGTCAGGCAGCATCCGAGGAGCAGGAGAATCAACGTCCCAGTCCCACTCTTACAACTTGGCACCCCCTTCTTGAACTGTCCACCTTTCCTCCCACCTATCCACTCCACCCTCCTCTCTGACCTATCACTTTCTCCCAACCTTTATCTACCTATCATATTCCAAGTGACAGTTGCCCCCAGCACCAACCACCCCCCTTGACCCACAAGCCTCATTCCTGATGAACGGCTTAGGCCCGAAATGTTGATTCTCCTGCTCCTCAGATGCTGCCTGACCTGCTGTGCTTTTCCAATACCACACTCTTTGAGTCTGATGTTGAAGTTAACATCACTGGACTTGATATGACTGGGATCCCAAGATGGCAGCTTTGCAGAATTTAAATTTAATTAACAAAATCTAGAATTGAGTGCTAATCTTTGCACAGGTGACCATCAGAACTATACCATCCTGCCGATTGCATGTGGATTCTCAGATGGCACACACCTGCCAATATATCCATTTTAGTTTTGACAGAGCCTGGCATCTGCAATTTGGAATTTGTCCGCCGAGATTTGAAGGCTGCTGTGTTTATTTTGCTGTTGAGCTTTAATAAAATTGTTCTTTTGCAATTCAGGGATTTCAGACAACCCAGAACACAGTTTGATGTGAAAATAACAATTTCCTCATTTGGATCAATACTCTCAGGCTTTGGTTATTATACTGAGATATTTTAACAGATGCCCAGTTACAATCTGGATAGAAATGTCCTTATGTAAACATTAGGCAGGAGTTTATGAGGGAGGGGTGGGAGGAGGTTTTCTGTCACTGGAATGCCACTATAATCCCTAAACCATCCCTCTCCATTCCAACCCAGAACCATTGAATGCTCTGAGGACAGTTCGATGTATTGCTTCAGACCTTCTGTACATGTCTGGAGAGGAAACCCTGCTTCTGTTACATGCCAATAGATTTGTTTCACCCACCGCTGTGTGGTCCCATAGTGCCACTGGGAGTAGTGGTCAATTCTGGGACTGCATTCTATCCTAAGGCAGAAGAGTCAAGAGCTAGATGACAGTTAAGGGCCTGCATTGAGTTCTTGGTGGGTTTGCAGTAGGAGGTCATGGAGAAGTAATAAGAGCAAAGTAGGTTGGGGAGCAGGATGTAAATGCTGAGATGGAAGGGAACATTGAAGGAGATGGTGAGGAAAGGTGTACAAATGAAAACGGCCGACGAGGAAGTTGGTATGGAGTGCCCATCAATTGGCTCCTTGGCAGTTGTGTGCTGAATCCTTGCTCGTGATTTGTTAAAATCTACATCTCAAGTCAGATGCATTGCATAAAGTTGTCAAGCTAAAAGATCTATCCAAAATGGTAAAGAAATCAACCATTAAAAGATTAAATTCTAAAAAAAGCATTGCAACTTTCACAGAAATCACTAATTGAAGAAATATCTAGTGACTCATTAAAGTTTCAGTATCTTTATGGCAAAACTATCTTCGAGCCTATAATTTGTGGAATTAAATTAGCATTCCTGCATTTAGCCAGCAGCAGCTTCTACCCTCATCAGCAGGTTTCCCCTTCAACACTGTGAAGCTGGATATTTTTAACTGGTGTTTGGGATTTCTTCCCTGAAATTAATCTGTTGTTGAATGTAGACATGTTAATTGCCCTGAAATTTCACAGGGTTCTTCTGATTTCCTGCAGTGACTTCAGGTGTTCTGTCAATCTGCTGTGTATTTACTTCCGTCAGGAATGGTAATGATTCGGAAAGGCAGCATGATGCAGAACCGAAGATAGTAGAGTTTTCAGATGTCAGCCTGAGGGAGTGTGAGAAAAAGTGATGTCAGATCAAAACAAACAACGAATGAGTTGGCCCTGTCTTCGATGTGAGCTCATCTTCTTTATTCATTCGTGGGATGTGGGCGTTGATTGCTGGGCCAGCTTTTATTGCCCATCCCTATTTGTCCTTGAGAAGGTGGTGGTGAGCTGCCTTCTTGAACCACTGTGGGTCCACATGCTGTATGTAGACCCACAATATCCTCAGGGAGGGAATTCCAGGATTTGTGATAGTGATAGTGAAGGGACAGCGATATATTTCAGGAAGGTGAATGGCTTTGCTGGGGAACTTGACGGTAGTATTCCCATGCATCTACTGGCTTTGTCCTTTCAGATGGAAGTGCTCATGGGTTTGGAAGGTGCTGTTAAAAATCTTTGGTGAATTTCTGCACTGTATCTTGTAGATAGTACACACTCTGCTAACCAGTGGTGGAGGGAATGGATGCTTGTTCATGTGAAGCCAATTAAGCTTTGTCCTGGATGGTGTCAAGCTTCTTGAGTGTTGTTGGAGTTGCACTCATCCAGGCAAGTGGGGAGTATTCCATCACACTCCTGACTTGTGCTTTGTAGATGATGGGCAGGCTTTGGGGAGATAGAAAATGTGTTACACCACAGCCTCTGACCTGCTCTTGTAGCCACTATATTTATGTAGCGAGTCCAGTTGAGTTTCTGGTCAGTGGTAATACTGCAAGTTATTAATAATGGGGGATTCATTGATGGTAACAAATTTAAGATGGTCATTGTGCAGACACAAAGCCAAGCAGTTTGTTATGGTTGTCAGTAACTATTTATCAAGGGGGTGGACACACCGGTGTAGAGTACCATGTAATGTCGGTGTTACATTTGCACTTATGTGCCACATACACTGCTCCTGCCTCGTGCGAATGGCCATGTCTCCAAGTCTAAGGTGTTTAGTCCTCGATTAAACCCAGGGAGACTTACTTCAGGCAGGGGCTCCTGATGTAGTAAGACAAGGCAGCCTTTGATATCAGTCCAGGAGCTTACTCGCAGTCACTCAGCCACTCAGACTGATCAGTCTGTATCTCTCTGGTCCAGATAGTGAATCAGGTCATTGCTGTGGGTCCAAGTGCGACCAACCTAGGGAATCAGGAGTTTGGTCTCCCATCACTCAGGGTTGTGCAACCAAGTTGCTCAAAGACCACATTACCGTGGTCAGTCCAGGCAGTATTTCCAGTAAAGGTTGGGTCTGGGGTTATTAAGGGTCACAGCCGTGGGAGAGAATCTCAGGAAGTTAATCAATCGGTTCAGAGTTAGAATGCTGAGATGCAGAGGGGATTGCAATTGTGAAGGGACAACTCAATATGTAAGGATGGATTAGATAAAAGAGCACTGAAGACAAAGGAGTAATGAGAGAGAAGGTCGAGCCTTGGCACAAGCACCAGCCTGGCTTCAATTGTCGGGAGAGGGGAGTTGGTTTCGAGGTTGTGGTGCTAGAAATGCACAACAGGTCAGGCAGCATCCAAGGAGCAGGAAAAACAACGTTTTGGGCAAAAGCCCTTCATCAGGAATGAGCATGGTAGGGGAAGGGGGTGGGGGGGTGGGGAGGGGGAGTGTGGGGGATGTTATCAGTGGTCTTCTTGCTTTGGCCTGTCTATTTGATATGGTCCATGGAGAAGAGAGAGTATCGTGGTTGTTGAAGGTTTCGATATACAGGTTGTATAAGGGGAGGGTGAGGAGGAATTGGAGAAGTTCAAAGCTGATAGGGTTGAAGTGGGAGACTACCAAGGAGGCAATCTGTACATTTCACCATTGCTAAAAGGCTGAGCCAGAGAGACTCTGCTTGAGGAGTGATTGCTGTGACCTTTCTTTGCACTTTCAACAACGAATGCTCAATGGTGATTAAAATGGCTGTGCCCACACTTGGACTGGGCAAGATAAGTGCTTCCTTCTATGAGGGAGGAGAGTTCATGGTACATGGGTGTGGTCACTACACAAGAAATCTCATTACAAACCCTCCATGAAACTCAATGGAAATGCCGCTTCTTTTGTTTCTAACACAGTTTTTTCAAAAAAAGAATAATTTTCATGAGATGTCTGTGGCAAGTTTGGGATTTATTACCTATCCCTAATTGCCCTTGAACCAAGTGGCTTGCTAGACCTCCTCAAAAGGCAGTTATGGGTCAACCACACTACAGTGGATCTGTGGTGTACTAGGCCAGACCAGATAAGGATTTTCTTCCCGAAAAGGACATTGGTGAACAAGATGGATTTTTACTGCAATCGGTGATAGTTTAATGGTCACTGTTACAGAGACGAGCTTTCAATTCCAGAATTATCAAGTACATTTAAATCGCACTGGCTCTACTTTGGAAATACCTGCTGGAGCATTAGTCTGGACCTCTGCATTCTTAGTCAAACGTTATTATTCCATCAGCAATCTTTCTTTCCATAGACGAGCCCAGAATGGAACAAGCAACCTCAGGAAATAGCCAGAGACCTATCACTGATAAATGCCAAGACCCACCCCCAGATTATTTCCATTCATAAGTCTGAATTCTGTCAGCATGCTCAATTTAACCATTGCTACTGTGATAACTGTTAGCAGAATATGGATACCAACACAGCTAAAGCAGAAATAAAGATAGGATACATCTTAATTGAAATCAATCTCATCTACTGCTTCATTCTTATATGCTTTTTTAAAAAAAAATTGAAACAAGTAACCCTAAAGCATAAGCAGAGGATAATAGAAACTGGGCCAGCATTTAAAGAAGATCTGGCAGTTTCTCTAGTGGGCTATGATGGATGATAATTGGCTCTAATAAGTTATTAAGATTTTGGACTTCTTTACACAGGCAGCAGAACTGTCCATCATAGCTGGGAGCAATGCGTTAAAGTTTAATATTCTCCAATAAATGTTTAATAATGAATATCTCAAGGCAATTTGTTTTACTGTTTGTTAAAAAAGTTCAAATTATTTTCTTGTCTGGCTTGTGTTTAGTAAATACAGGATTAATTTCCCACAAAGGTACAATACATTTCCTTCCTTAGGAGGCATTTCACGAACTGCAGTCCAGGCTTTGTGCTCATTGGAACATAACTTTGTAGGGCATGCAATGACTTTGAGATAAGTGATGCAGAAAGATATTGTTTTCTGCAGAACTTGCATTTTTTTACATAGCCTTCCACATCCTGATGAACATCAGAGTGATGAAATACTTTGGTAATCATGGCAATGAGATGAATATTTTGGGTTTGATAGAATCATAGAGTCATAGAGATGTATACCGAGGAAACAGATCCTTCAGTCCAACTCATCCGCGCTGACCAGAAATCCTAAATTAATCTAGTCCCATTTGCCAGCATTTGGCCCATATCCCTCTAACCCCTTTCTATTCATGTACCCAGCTAGATGCCTTTTATATGTTGTAATTGTTCCAGCCTCCATCACTTCGTCTGGCAGTTCATTTCATACATGCTCCATTTTCTGCATGAAAAGGTTGATACTCAGGTCCCTTTTTAAATCTTTCCCCTCTCACCCTAAACCTATCTGGGGAAAAGACCTTGTCAATTCATCCTATCTTCTATAAGGTCACTCCTCAGCCTCCAACGGTCTAGGGAAAACAGCCCCAGCCTATTCAGCCTCAAACCCTCCAACCCTGGCAACATTCTTGCAAATCTTTTCTGAACCCTTTCACATTTCGCAACATCCTTCTGACAGGAAGGAAACCAGAATTGAATGCAATATTCTAAAAGTGGTTTAGCCAACTTGCTACAGCTGCAACATGAACTTCCAACTCCTGCATTCAATACACTGTCCAAGAAAGGCTTAGGTACCCCAAAGGAGTGTGCAAGATGTAAACCAGATTGCTGTGCGATCAAATTCACTCAAGATACGTCCTCATCGTGGAGCTGTTTAAGTCTGTTTGTCAGCCACTGCCTTGAGTATGGCAATTAAACATCCTCTTGCGGGTGATAACGATGCTGCATGAGCAATTCAGAGGCCTCAGCCTAATTCTTTATAACTGGATGTTCAAGTCCCATCACACATTTAATGAAATTTGGAATCGAAAACCAGTCTCAGCAATGGATTGTTGTCAAAACCCAGATTATTCATTAATGTTCTTGAGGGAAGAATATCTCCCAGCTTTATCTGCTCTGGCCTTCATTTGACTCTAGATCCACTGCATTGTGGTTGTCTCTGAAATGGTCTGACAAACCACACCTTTGAAGGTAATTAGCCTGTGAATGCTGGCTTTGCCAGTAACATTCATATTCGATGAAAGAATAAAAAATAGCCAATGGTCTTTTCAGATGTATGCTTGTCAGGCTAAGATTATATCATTGGGACCTGACCATTGAGCTATAATCCCATGGTCAGTATGTCAGGAAGCTTTTAAGAAACATTCTCATGATATCATCACTGTACCTGAACTTATAGAAGTCTCATACTCCATCCTACCCTAAGATTACTTGAACAATAACATGTTTTTTGAGCCATGCTCCTTCGGTCTCAAAGTAATATCTTAATATTAGCCCAGATGCTTATTTGCCTGTGAATGTGGTGTTTGTACATAATACTTCACTGTAATATATGTCTGTTGGATTCAATACCATGATGCCATGTCTGATTTTTGTACTTTGAAAGATAGCCCAGTATTGCGGTGTCAGATAAAATACCACGCTGGAGACAGAGTCACATCAATGTTTACATGCTGATCTGCATAGGTCAACCCAACCAAAAATAAGGAAGCTTGATTAAAAACAGGTATGCTTTCAATGCAAAAGATGGTTCCTCTGGTAGTGCAGCAACCTTTCAGTACTGCAATAGAATGTCAGCCTGGAGTCTCTGGAATTGTACTTCTAACTTGGAGCCAAGAGAGTCACTGACTGAGTCACTTAAGCTATTGCATTGTGCTGTCTTGTTCCCTCGTGGCGAGATGTACCAGTTTAAGGTTCCAGCTGCATGCATTCTCATCTAACTCTGCCACCGATCTCCAATCTGTAAGTGATGTTGCTCATGGTCAGTAAAGGGATGCATTGATTGATAAGCACAGGAGTATTGTTCTCACACAACACAAACAATAGCATTCTGTTACTGCAGAGTTGATATGTTAAACGAGGCCAGTCGATTTAATACCACTACCTAATTGCTTCAGATCCCGAGGCCAGTGTTAGATGTGGGACTTTTATTTATAATTACTCCTCCAATCAATAAGGTTTTAATCGGTGTCACAGATTTATGCACAAGCTGCAATAATACTAACACATACATTTAAAAGAGAAGTCATTCTGTCAGCTGCGTAGGTCTAATAATGCCAGTTATAGGAGTGAAGATCACATCTGCTGGTTTGTTTGGAAACCATTTTTAAACATTACTTGACAGCAATACTTTAAAGATCAGCGCCGAATTGTCATCATCTTCGCAATCAGTGAGTAAGAATTTGTAACCATGCCAACTGATATTGATTTTCTGTTCACGGGGAGAAGGGTGTTGGATAATAAGCAAATTACTGTTCTGAGCTCAGTATCTTTGGTATTTGCATATCTGAGTACTCATCAACTTAATTGTCCGATGTTGAAATTCTCACATAATCCAAGTAACTTATTAAAAGATTCATAGAGATGAATAGCACAGAAACAGACCATTTGGTCCAGCTCATCCATGCTAACTAGATATCCTAACCTTATCTAGTCCCATTTGCCAGCATTTGGCCCAGATCTCTCTTAACTCTTCCTATTCATGTACCCATCTTTTAGTCTTTTAGTAATTGTAATTGTACCAGCCTCCACCACTTCCTCTGACAGCTCATTCCACACACACACACACCACCCTCTGTGTGAAAAAGTTGCCCTTTAGGTTCGTTTTAAATCTTTCCTTTCTCCACAAAAACCTAGGCTCTCTTGTTTTGGACTCCCCTTCCATGGGGGAAGACCTTGGCTTTTCATCCTGTCTACACTCCTCATGATTTTATAAACCTCTATAAGGTCACCCCTCAGCCACTGACATTCCAGGGAAAACAGCCCCAAGCCTATTCAGCCACTCCCTATAGTTCAAACCCTCCAAAAACTGGCAACATCCTTGTCAATAATCTCAGATCCTGCCGTTAGAATATTGAACTTTACATACCACTTTTTTGCTTCCTTCTCTTTTTGTTAGGTTGACTCTTATTACACATACTTTCTATTCTACTCTGTAACATTATGGATTGTCTATCTTTGACATAGTTCCATTCAATCTCCCACTTCTATAGCAGCCCCAACTTAAAATGAAAATACGTAAATTTCCAGATTGGTTTATGTGTGGGAAATCACGTCTCACAAACTTGATTGAGTTTTTTGAAGAAGTAACAAAGAAGATTGATGAGGGCAGATGAGATCTAGATGGACTTCAGTAAGGCATTCGACAAGGTTCCCCATGGGAGATTGGCGAGCAAGGTTAGATCTCATGGAATACAGGGAGAACTAGCCATTTGTATACAGAACTGGCTCAAAGGTAGAAGACAGAGGGTGGTGGTGGAGGGTTGTTTTTCAAACTGGAGGCCTGTGACCAGTGGAGTGCCACTGGGTCCACTACTTTTCATCATTTTTATATATATGATTTGGATGTGAGCATAAGAGGTATAGTTCGTAAGTTTGCTGATGACACCTAAATTGGAGGTGTAGTGGACAGTGAAGAAGGTTACCTTAGATTACTATGGGATCCTGATCAAATGAGCCAATGGGCTGAGAGGTAGCAGATGGAGTTGAATTTAGATAAATGTGAGGTGCTGCATTTTGGGAAAGCAAATCATAGCAGGACTTATACACTTAATGGCAAGGTCCTAAGGAGTGTTGCTGAACAAAGAGACTTTGGAGTGCAGGTTCAAAGCCCCTTGAAAGTGGAATCGCAGGTAGATAGGATAGTGAAAAAGGCGTTTGGTATGCTTTCCTTTATTGAACAGAGTATTGTGTACAGGAGTTGGGAGGTCATGTTGCGGCTGTACAGGACATTGGTTAGGCCACTGTTGGAATATTGCATGCAATTCTGGTCTCCTTCCTGTTGGAAAGATGTTGTGAAACTTGAAAGGTTTCAGAAAAGATTTACAAGGATGTTGCCAGGGATGGAGGATTTGAGCTATAGGGAGAGGTTGAATAGGCTGGGGCTGTTTCCCTGGAGCATCGGAGGCTGAGGGGTGACCTTTTAGAGGTTTATAAAATCATAATGGGCATGGATAGGATAAATAGACAAAGTCTTTTCTCTGGAGTCAGGGAGTCCAGAATTAGAAAGCATAGGTTTAAAGTGAAAGGGGAAGGATTTAAAAAGACCCTGAGGGGCAACTTTTTCACTCAGAAGGTGGTATGCGTATGGAATGAGCTGCCAGAGGAAATAGTGGAGGCTGGTACAATTGCAACATTTAAAAGGCATCTGAATGGGTATATGAATAGGAAGGGTTTGGAGGGATATGGGCCAAGTGCTGCCAGGTGGGACTAGATTGGGTTGGGATATCTGGTCGGCATGGATGACTTTGACTGAAGGGTCTGTTTCTGTGCTGTACATCTCTATGATTCTATGTTTTTCTTTGCAGAACTGCTTGTTTTTACAACACTGTCATGAAATAGTTTCAATGCCAGTCTTTAAGTTAATCTCATATTGCTGTCCATTGTTGCAAGGTCAGTCCTGATACAATAATTCAGAAGCACTTTACATTGCGTTAAGATTCTCACCATAATGGGCAAAGGTTATATGTTAGTATCACCGCAAAAATATTTTTTTACAATTGTAAACTAACCCCATCTTTGGAGACAACAGAGTCACTGACAGAGTCCCGGTTGACACTTTGCTCAGATCAGCTATAGCATTCTGTTGTGTTCTCTCGTGGTGAGATGTGCGAATTCAAATTGGTGAGATGCCAATTCTTGCTGGTGGCAGTTTTTGTGAATCGACAAGATGCTTGTAAATTTATGGCTCAACGTCAGAAAAAAATGACCCACATCATCTGGCTGTCATTGCTATTTTTGTTAGCTATATCTCTGATGCTTTGTCAATATGTAAAGGTAGGTAATTAGTCATTGTCCACAAATGACTAAAGGCATTTCCCTGTTACAGTAGGATGCAATTGCTATATTGCTTGCAACGTAGCATCACTTCACATCAGGAATGGTTAAGGCAAGGAGGTAGATTCAGTTCCACCTTTAACTTCTACTAGGGAATTAACCTTGTACTGTTGTTTTAATTCAGAACTACATCACAGCCATCTAGCCAAGCAACCTCACCAGCCCTTGTCAGTCAGTATAAGTTAAAAATGATAGCAGTAATGATTGTCTCAATTGATGTGGATTCAGAGCTGTGCAAAAGCAAAGTGATACTGGGGAAGTGGAGAATGAAGTCTACATTCAGTTGATATTAAAGTGACTATCTTTGACTAATGAGGCTGCATAAAAAATAGAGTAGGGAGGGGCTGCTTCAGTTATGCAGGCCTTTGGTGAGACCACATCTAGTACAGTACTGGTCACCATAATTATGAAGGATGTTAATGTGTTGGAAACATTGACAGAATATCTACTAGACTGACACCTGGAATGAGCAGGTTCAGAAGCGATTTACCAGGTTGTTACCGGGTATGGAAGATTTGAGATATGAGGAAATGCTGGATAGGCTGGGACTTTTTTCACTGGGGCGTAGGAGGTTGAGAGGTGACCTTACAGGAGTTTATAAAATCATGATGGGTTGATAGTAGGCTGGGAGATATCAACACCAGGGGGCATATTTTTAAGGTGAGAGGAGAGGAATATAAAAAAAACAGTTCATTAGGAATGAACCTCCAGAGGAAGTGGTGGATGTGAGTACAATTACAATATTTAAATGACATTTGGATGGGTATGTAACTAGGAAAAGTTTGGAAGGAAATGGGCCAGGAATTGGCAGATGTTTGGAATTATGGTCAGCATGGACTGGTTGGACTAAAAAGTCTGTTTCCGTGCTGTATGACTCTGTGACTCTGAGTCTGGACTTTAGATAAATCAGAGGTGACTTAATTGAAACATATAAGATGCTGAGGGACTTGACCGGGTTGTTATTGAAAGGAAGAACCTTGTGGAAGAATCTAGAACTAGAGTCAAGGATTAAAAACAAGTGCTTGCCTTTTTAAGCCAGAGATAAGGAAACGATTTTTTTGCCTCAGAAGGTTGTGAATCTTTTGGAATTCCCTTCCTTGAAAGGTAATGAATGCAGAATCTATAAATATTTTTAAAGTAGAGCTTGATAGATTTTTGATTGCCAAAGGGGAGGAAGATTATCAGGAATATCCAAGAATATAGAATTGAGGTGAAGTGAAAATCAGATGGGCCATGACCTTAGTGAACAACAGAGCAGGCTCGAAAGGCCTACTGGCCTACTCTTGTTCCTTGTTTTATGCTCAAATATTTTTCAAAAGATTTGGAGAATTGATCACAAGAAGTATAGTCTAAAAATGTGTAGAGTGCATCCAGGTACAACCTTATTCTGATCTCAGTTCAGATCATGTATGCCGCAGTGGACACTGCACTATTGGAAGAATGTTAACAGTTCTGAACTTTCAACACAGATGTACTGGGGTCAGAGAAACTGCTAGCAGATACTTGAACAATTGAGTCTTTTTTTTCAGATTTATCAGACAAAATGATATAAGGATGGGGATAGGACCGAAGCAGAGTGTTTCTAGTATTTGAGGAATCGGGAATTATGGACCGTGGTTATAGGATTAAATGTATGGAGATTTAGAACTGAAATGCCTTTACAAGGAATTGCAAGGTGATGGAACTCTCCCGAGGTTAAAAGATGAGGCTAAATTTATGTTGATGTTTAAGATTAGATTGAATCTGGAAAAGAGTTAAAAGGGCTGTGAGGAAAGGTTGGATAAATATTATTGGACTTAATTGGATGGTGGGCTGGATGGAATTAATGACCTGATTTCATGCTGCAGTGTTGATGTATTTCCATATACTTTGAAACATAAAGGAAACAATGGTTCCAAATGCTAGAGAATAGTTCACAGATTTGTTTGGCTGAGCAGTAAGACCACAAAGACCAATTAAATAAGAGCTCACAAGGATCAGCCAGCGATATTGTTTGAATGTGCAACTACAAGCAAGGAATAGTCATGTCTGTGCACATTTCCTAGAGAACTCTTATGACTCTTATATATTGTGTAACTCAATACTCGGAGCTTTAGGAAACCCGAGTGCAGGTTAACAGCAGAATTAGGTGTAACCATCCTGTGATCACACATGTCTCCCATGCACGCCACTGGCAGTGTTAATTAAAATCATGTTGGAGCTGACTCCTGAGGATTACTCACTTCCAATTCCACCATTGGAAACAACACAGCACTGAATAAAATACCTCTCAATGGGTTTAATTCTCATTCCATATGCTTTCATATTGTAATGCACGCGCATTGGGAAAGGTGAAGTAACTCAAGTTTAATTACGCTTCTGGCCGCGAGTCAGAATTCAGTATGAAATGTTTACTTCTTTTTAAGTGTAATTGGAAAGATTGATTTTATTCTAAGTCACAGATGGAGACTTTCTGACTCTTGTGCTCTGGTTTTTGCAGATGCCTCTCTGCTAAAGAGTGAAATGACTCTCTGCATCCCAATGACTCACACTGCAATTACAATCTTTCATTTTCTTTTATTTACAATGAAAAAGATGGATAGAAGAAATTTCCAAATAGGGCTTAAAGAAATTTGCTTGGAATAAATTTGCCTTCAATTAACTGCACAGGATGCAAACACACACAGCAACACAAAAAAAGCTTTCTTTCTGAAAGACATGAATATGTACATTTCCTGATGGACTAGCCTGATCTTGGGAAGGGGCTTTAGAATCAGCTACAAATATCAGGAGAAAAAAAATGCATTCTCGTAAGTGACTGGAAGAAATATGAACAAACCTAAAGAATTGATGGTGAGACAGCTGCCTTATAAGTGGGACAATGTACAATATATTTTCTGGTCTAATATGCCTGCTATTATAAAGTGACTGTTCTGCAACTTACTATTATTAAAGGCAAGATTTTGGTTATTATCTCATTTTAAAATTCAGATGAGAAAGTGAATTTGAAAAACTAGCTAATAAATTCAGAAGTGTGGTGTCGGGGTGCGCTAGAAGAACCATGTAACAGATTACAGCTTTGATTCAAGTACACACTAATACACAGATCAGGCATCTGGAAGTGTGCTTTGAGCTTAGGCAATACAATGATACACCCCTGCTATTACAGCCCACTATACAAATCTCAATCTTTCACTCACTGTTGATGTGCCATTTCATAACATTGAGGTCACATGTTAAATACACACATGATTATAGATAAGCATTTATTTATTAACTTATTTCTGATGTCCATGGCTGTCTTTCATTCATCTGTAGATTGTTTTATGTGTATAACAGAATTATTTGGATGTGAAATGTCTACATTTATTTGCATCCCCATATTACATTAAAATTGCACAATAAAACTTGGCTCCTGTCTACAGTATGCCATCATTACACAGTTTTCAATCAAAAAATTCATTTGTGTTGAAATTTATGAGTTGTTTGGAATCCTGGCTGCTGGGTCTAAAGCGCTGGACAGCACAATCTGGGTATTATATTATTAGTAGCAACAGTCAGGATAGTGGTCATATTGCAAGGTGGGTAAATGGAGGGACCAAAAAGAGTGAGCCTAATACTGGAGTATCTTATCCATTTGGTCACCCTTGTGTGTTTTCTCTTGCTAATTTCCCAAATTTGCCTCATTACCTATGCACCGCACCCTTCAGGAACTCAGCTTGTCATATTCTCCCACTTGCTACTTGCGGGATCCCAACTTTGCACCCAATCAAACGTTGGTTATCCAGAGTTGTGCTCTGGACATTCACCATGCCCATATTGGGAGGGCAACCACAAAAAAAATCTCAGAGCACTTCATGCATTGTCTGTTCTGTGAAGGTGTGTTTGAAGAATGGGCTTCATTGTACCTACACTTGGCCACAGTCAGGGAGTTGTTGCATGCATTCACTAACCACCCTGGTAGAGGGTAGCTATTGTCCTTCATGACTTGGAGGTACTGGTGGTGGACTAGGGTGAACAATGTTAAAAGTCACGCAACACGTAATGAAGGAGTAGTGCTCCAAAAGCTAGTGCTTCCAAATAAACCTTTTGGACTATATCCTGGTGTTGTGTGATTTTTAAGCATTGTCCCTTGGTAACCATCATTGGAAGGCATCTGATCCTTGAAGCAAATTAGGAACAAAGATGTTGGCCCTTTGTGAGACCGTTTCTGTGAGTCTCACTCCTCTACGTTTTCCTTTTGGTACCATAGATTTCTTCTTTTCAAGCATTTCTACACTATCAAAATTGTTCATACTTTTAATTTACTCTCTATTTTCACATTCTCAACTTTGAGGAGAATACATGCATCTTCTCTAGTCTCTTATATCATTGAGGCTCCTCATCCCTCCACCACTCTGGCAAATCTTACTTGTACTCTTTCCAAGACTTTCCCAGGAACTATAGCCAGAATTGAACACAACACAACATCTCAGGCCCATCCAGCAATCTGCAAAGCATTACCGTAAATCCAATTAAGTATTGCACTCCCATTGTGAAAAGTGTTGATTTTCCCTCTGTTTTCAATCAGTAGAAGAGAGTTGAGATTGGGCTACATTGCTGACATCAAACATCCCTCCCGATGCTCCATCTCTAAAGAGGTTAAGGATGGTTTAATTTGCTAAGACTAATATTAATGGACTTTTGTTAAACAAGGTTATGAAAAGTGAAGAAACCAATGCAAGTAGATGGGAGTTTGGATAAAGATCAGTTATAATCCAACTGAGTGACAAAATATTAAGGTTCATTGGCTGTACTTGCAAATATTTAAGTCATTTTAAAGAGGTCAGGAAAGAGCAAAAATAGGCTCTCACATTGAACAGGTTGCCTTTAATCTTCATTAGAATGTTTATAATTTTCAAAGCTGCAATTGAGACTTTTTAGTTATTATAGTTTACTGCCCATTCCAAATTTTCTATGGATACATTGTCCAATTTGATGAGAGGATGTGTTGATTGCCTTTGTGTGTTGAAAGATGTCATCCTTTTTAGCTCTGGCAGAGTATTCAGTCACTTCAGGTTAAAGTAAATTAGAGTTATCGAGGTTTATAGCATGGAAACAGGCCCTTCAGCCCAACTTGTTCATGCCAGCCAGTTTTCCTAATTAAAGTAGTCCCATTTGCCTGCTTTTGGTCCATATTCCTCCATAATTGTCCCAGATATGTACCTGTCCAAATGTTTCTTAAATTATGAAATTGTATTCACCTCCACTAATAAATTCACCTCCAGCTCCACTGTGGGTGGCATGGTGGCACAGTGGTTAGCACTGCTGTCTCACAGCGCCAGAGACCTGGGTTCAATTCCTGCCTCAGGCAACTGTCTGCGTGGAGTTTGCACATTCTCCCCATGTCTGTGTGGGTTTCCTCCAGGTGCTCTGGTTTCCTCCCACAGTCCAAAGAGGTGCAGGTTAGGTGAATTGGTCATGCTAAATTGCCCGTAGTGTTAGGTGAAGGGGTAAATGTTAGGGGAATGGGTCTGGGTGGGTTGCTCTTTGGAGGGTCAGTGTGGACTTGTTGGGACGAAGGGCCTGTTTCCACACTGAAAGTAATCTAATCTCTTAAAAAAAAAACTTGGATAGCCCATTCCAGACAGTCATCACTCTCTGTGTGAAAAATATGCCCCTCTGGACCCTTTTGTATTTCTCCGCTCTCACCTTAAATCTATGCCCTCTAGCTTTAGATTCCCCTACCATGGGGAAAGGCTGTTGGCTATCTAGTTTATTTATTTCTCTTGTAGACCTGTATAAGGTCGGCCATCGGTCTTCTACACTCCAGGGTAAAAATATCCCAGCTTGTACAGCTTCTCCTTAAACTTCAAACCTTCCAGTCCAGGTAACATGCTGGTAAATCTTTTCTGCACTCTTCTTCATTTGATATCCTTTCTGTAGCAGGACAACCAGAACTGCATGCAATAATCCAAATGTGGCCTTACCACCGCCTTGTACAGCTGCAACAGGACATCCCAACTCCTGTTCTCAATGCTATTCTTCATTGAACTCATTGTTTTTTGCTTGTTCCAAGATGTTGATACTTTTTACATGAGATACAGAGCTCTCCTTTCCTGTTTCCTTTCTCTCTTGTTTACTCTTGTTTCCTTCCTCTCTTTCTTTCATTTCTTCTACTCTTTTTTTTGTTGTCTGTGTGCACATGGATATTTACGAGTCAATATCGACATGTCCACACGTGTGTGTTTGTATGTTTGCACATGTGTGAAACAAAGAAGAAAATCCATGAGCTGGAGCCCTCTATCATGGTCAGTTACCCCTCCTGATGGTTGCCCTAATTGAGCTCTAGTTTGGAGTTCAGTCTTATATGTTTTAAGGAACTTTCAGCTGGCTGCTGAAGACAGAAAATGAGACTCAGAGATAAGCTCTGCCCTGGTGTAAATATTTTAAGGACATTTAAAGCTAGTTAGTAGGAAACTTACTGATTTCAAAAAGAAATTGTTGGGAATACTCAGTAGGCCGGACAGCCCCAATATCTGAGCAAAGGGGATTGAGGGAGAGAATTGATGGAAGAGGCAAAAATAGCGATGTATTTAGACAAAGAAAGATGCAGCTGAAGGAAAAGGTATAGAGAGCAGCAATATAAAGATTTGGGCAAAAGATACTGAGGGGATGTGGCAAAGAAGCTTTTTAAACAAGAGTGTTTATGGTGTGCTTTTTAAGGTGGTGGAACCTGAGATTAGGCTAGATTAGATTAGATTAGATTCCCTACAGTGTGGAAACAGGCCCTTCAGCCCAACAAATCCACACCGACCCTCCAAAGAGTAACCCACTCAGACACATTCCCCCTGACCAATGCACCTAACACTATGGACAATTTAGCATGGCCAGTTCACCTGATAGTGATTTCAAAAGGTAGACCCTTAAAGGAAATAAACTTGCAGGTCTGCAGGGATAAATGAAGAAGTGGGACTGATTGAAGCACTTATCAGAAAGGTAAGAATGGTGCCATCACATGGTGCCCTTCTGTTCAGTGATGACAAGCCTTTACCTGAGTTGTAGATTTCTGTACCCACCACAAATGCTGCCACATTGTTTTCAGCCTCTGTAGCTTTTGTTATTTGTTGTAATGCTATTGTTAGTTGGTTGACATGTTGTTCAGTGCACCTTGTTGCATTTCAGTTCTGTTGTGTTTTCTGTGCAAGCTGTGATTAAAGAATGAAACATCTAAAATTCTGAAATATCTAAATGGGAAAATAGAACAGAGAAAAAAAAAGCTGAATGGTAGCAATTGTTCCCGGAGGACAAGTCCCTGGGATATCTAATTCTTATTATGTTCCACTTCAAGGGACACAGATTAACTTGATGAGTTACTTTGTCTCAAATGCACCCTGCCTTAGATATTCCTGCTGCAATCTAAGAGAATCTGTTGCTAGGGAGGCTATAATCTATGATTAAGAATGTGTTTAAGAAGAATTTGTAAATTAAACAGTTGTTCAGATGTAGTCCTTTTCAAATAGTATTAAAGTTGACTTTCTCCTTATAAACTCAGTGAATCATAAGTCTTCCCTGTTCTTATGGTTCTATTGTTTCTCAAATATATTGTGGCTTAACCTTTCAGTTTAAGAAACCGGAATTAAGATTAGTTAAAACAGCAGTATTCATTGTTACATTTTACTCAGGGGTACTTTTCTGTTCATGGGACTTGGGTATCACTGTCTGGACCAGTATTCATTGGCCATCTCTAGTTTCCCTTGAGAAAATGGTGGTGATCTGCCTTCTTGAATTACATCAGTTCATGTGCTATAGGTAAACCCACGATGCCCTTAGGGAGGGAAATCCAGGGTTTTGACCAGTTGAAGGAACAATGATATTTTTCCAATTTTCAAGATATTGTGTGATTTGGACAGTGGCTGTGTTCCCACAGTGGCTGTGCTGTTGCTGAACATCGATGGTGTAGGGAGTGGATGTTTGTGGATGTCGTGCCAGTCAAGTGGGCTACTCCATCCTGGATGGTGTTGATCTTCTTGATGAAGATCTTTTTGTTGGAGCTACACCCATCCAGACAAATGGAGAGAATTCCATCATACTTCTGACTTGTGCCTTAAAGATGGTGGAATGGCTTAGGAGAGTCAGGAGGTGAGTGACTTGCTGCAGTATTCTTAGCCTCTGTCCTGCCTTTGTGTTTATATGGCTTGTCCCATTCAGTTTCTTGTCAATGGTAACCCCCACGATGTTGATAGTAGGGGATTTCACAATGGTAAAAATAATGATTGCAGATGCTGGAAACCAGATTCTGGATTAGTGGTGCTGGAAAAGCACAGCAGTTCAGGCAGCATCCGAGGAGCAGTAGAATCGACGTTTTGGGCAATAGCCCTTCATCAGCCTGTATTCCTGAGGAAGGGCTTTTGCCCGAAACGTCGACTTTACTGCTCCTCGGATGCTGCCTGAACTGCTGTGCTTTTCCAGCACCACTAATCCAGAATTTCACAATGATAATGCTATTGAATGCCATGAGTAATGGTTAGAATTCTCTCGTTGGAAATAGCTATTACCTGGCACTTGTGAGGCATGAATGTTATTTGCCACTTCTTAGATTTTGTCCATGTCTTGCTACATTTGGAAATGTACTGCTTCAGGACCTGAGGAGTTGTGAATGGCACTGAAAATATTGTGCAAAAATCAGAGAAAATTCCTGCTCCTTTTAGAGAGAAGGTCATTAATGAAGAAGGTGAAGATGGTTAGGTCTAGGAAAGTCTCCTGAGGAACTACTACAGAGATGATCTGGAGCTGGGATGACTGACCTCCAATAATGAAAACCTTATTCTTTTTACTTGAACCAGCAGAGAACTTCTCCTTAATTTCTGTTGTTTCTAGTCTTGCTCTGTTTCCTTGACGCCACACTTAGTTAAATGCAAGTCAAGGGCTGTCTCACCTCACCTTTGGAATTCAGCTCTTTTGTCCATGTTTGATCCAAGCCTGTAATGAGATAAGTTGCCCTGGTGAAACCCAAACTAGGTGCTACTGAGCAGGGTGTTGCTGAGCTTGATAGCACTGTTGATGACACTTGGAATTGAAAATCAGGAGCTAAGGGAAAATTGTTCACCTGCTAAAATTTGTTCTGTTACATATTGACTGACCTGTATCTCCAGTTGACTTTCCAAACCTTTATTCCACCCTTATCAAATCCAAATCCATGATTATTCAACAAAATAGCCTCAGATACATTTTGGGAGGAGGTTTCTAGATTTGCATCACTTTGTGCTTCCCAATTTCACCATGATGTGGCTTTCCTGCAAACATGATAAAATGTTTCCTTTGTCTGGATTTTCTCATCAGAATAAATAGATTTACCATCCGTATTACTAGATCTCATTATAATTTTAAACACCGAGGTAAAAGACTCTCACTGTCCACCCTATCTAACCCTCTGATTATCTTACATGTCTCAATTAAGTCACCTCTCAACCTCCTCTCTAACAGAAACAGCCTCAAGTCCCTCAGCCTTTCCTCATAGGACCTTCCCTCCATACCAGGCAACATCCTAGTAAATCTCCTCTGAACCCTTTCCAAAGCTTCACATTCTTCCTACAATGCAGTGACCAGAACTGTATGCAATACTCCAAGTGTGGCCCCACCAGAGTTTTGTACAGCTGCAGCATGACTTCATGGCTCTGAAATTGAATCCCTCTACCAATAAAAGCTAACACACCGTATGTCTTCTGAACAACTCTATCAACCTGGGTGGCAAATTTCAGGGATCTGTGTAGATTGACATCGAAATCTCTCTGCTCATCTGCACTACCAAGAACCTTACCATTAGCCCAGTCCTCTTTATTCCTGTTGCTCCTTCCAAAGCGAATCTCCTCACACTTTTCTGCATTAATCTCCATTCGCCACCTCAGCCCAGCCTTACAGCTTATCTATGTCCTTCGGTAACTTGCAACATCCTTCAGCTCTATCCACAACTCCACCGACCTTAGTGTTGTCAGCAAATTTACTAACTAATCTTTCTATGCTTTCATCCAGGTCATTTATAAAAATGACAACAGCAGTGGACCCAAAACAGTTCCTTGCAATACACGTCTAGTAACTGAACTCCAGGATGAATGTTTTCCATCAATCACTACCTTCTGTCTTCTTTCAGCTAGCCAATTTCTGAATTAAGCCTCTAAATCACCCTCAATCGGCACTGTGGCTCAGTGGTTTGCACTGCTGCCTCACAGCACCAGAGACCCGGGTTTGAATCCAACCTTGGGTGACTGATTGTGTGGAGTTTGCACATTCTCCCAGTGTCTGCGTGGGTTTCCTCTGGGTGCTCCGGTTTCCTCCCACAATCCAAAAATGTGCAGGTTAGGTGAATTGGCCATGCTAAATTGCCCGTTGTGTTAACTACGTTAGTCAGGGGTAAATGGGCCTGTGTGGGTTGCTCTTCGGAGGGTCCGTGTGGACTTGTTGGGCTGAAGGGCCTGTTTCCACACTCTTGGTAATCTAATCTAATCCCATGCCTCTGCATTTTGTGCAAAAGCCTCCCATGCGGAACCTTATCAAACGCCTTACTAAAATCCATATACACTACATCAACCTTTGCTTTACCCTCATCCAGCTGTTTGGTCACCTTCTTAAAGAACTCAATAAGGTTTGTGAGGCATGACCTACTGTTCATAAAACTGTGTTGACTATCCCTAATCAATTTATTCCTCTCTAGATGATTATAATCCTATCTCTTACAATCTTTTCCAATACTTTATCCACAACCGAAGTAAGGCTCACTGGTCTGTAATTACCAGGATTGTCTCTACTCACTTTCTTGAACAAGGAGGCAACATTTGCTATTCTCCAGTCTTCTAGCAGTATTCCTGTAGACAATGATGACATAAAGATCGAAGCCATTCAGTGCATCAAGGGCTCGATCATTCACCGAGACTCATTATTATCCAGTAACTTGAAAAAATTGATTAAAATACTTAAAATAATCATTTAATACAATTGATGTCATTGTACAAACAAAAACACAAAAGAGTGAAACTAGCTACACCTATCATTGAATACACTTCAGTATTGTTGAAGAAACACAAAGGTTATTGAAGCTTGTCATTTTGCACTCATCAGGACAATTCACAAGAATTCAAATTTAAGTTGAAAACTGACATTTTCTTCTTGATAAGAGGAATGTGCTAATTGATAGACAAGTGGAGTTTAATTATTACAAGCATTGCCATGGAGAATGCATCAGTTAATGATAACAAACTATTAACTGCCAGGCTTTGATTAATTTTAAATCAGTCAGGTTGACAATGATTGTTTAAACCTTTACCGTGAGAAATGGACCAGAGAATGGCAGTTACCTATTTTATTGAACTAAAATAGGTATAATGTGTGTATATGTTTTGTCTGTCCTTAAAGAAAAAGACCATTTATTATTATTGTATGTAGCTTTAAGTACACACAAGTCTACCCTGCTATGAGCTCGTCTGACAATTCTGACAGCAGCTCTGAAGCAAATCATTTGTTTTCTGGATTCCTCTTTCCTCACTGGAATATATCTTTGCTATAAGTCATATATTATTTCCTTAAACACCTCCATTCTTCTTGAACTGTCATTTCTGCTGAACTCCAACCAACTTTACCCTCATCCCTACATATTTTATAAAATTGGTTCAACCCAAACTTCTCATTCTCAAATTGAATGCTAAGTCATAAAAACTGAAAGAACTGCAGATGCTGTAATTCAGGAACAAAAACACAAATTGGTGGGAAACATCTGAGGAAGGGTCACTGGACCAAAAGCATTAACTCTGATTTGATTAGATTCTCTACAGTATGGAAACAGGGCCTTTGGCCCAACAAGTCCATACCAACCCTCCTTAGAGTAACCCACCCAGATCCATTCCTCTGTTCCATTATTTACCCCTGACAGTTTAGCATGGCTAATTCACCTGGCCCACACATCTTTATGATTGTGGGAGGAAACCCACACAGACATGGGGAGAATTGGTAAACTCCATACAGTCACCTGAGGTGGGAATCGAATCCAGGTCCCTGGCACTGTGAGGTAGCAGTGTTAACCACTGAGCCACCATGCTGCCCCTTCTCTTCATGACTGCTAAATCCTACCATGTTCTGCTCACTGTTCCCTAGAGGTTCTTTTACTCTGTAATTGTTTCACCCCCACCTTCATCTATCTATTGCATTCCCAGCTATCTTCCCCCCCCACCCCAGCCCCAACCTTCATTTATCTCTCAGCATCCCCCCCCCCCCCCCCCCCACCCCCGGCCCACAAACCTTATTACTGATGAAGGGCTTATGCCTGAAACATTGACGCACCTGCTCCTCGGGTGCTGTCTGACCTGCTGTGCTTTTTCAGCATCACACTCTTCGACTCTGATCTCCCGCATCTGCAGTCCTCACTTTCCCCTAGTGTTTTTTTAAAACCTGCCTTGTTGTATATTGCCAGATCTGAAATAGCCTGATTCCTGCTTGGATGCACAACATGTTATTCCAAGAAACTGTTCCAACTACACTATGAATTCTTTCTGATTGCTAGCTTTGCCAATTTGATTTCTCCAATCTGCATAAAGTCACTCATGATTTCTGTACTGCCGTTCCTACATCATCTCACGATGTATTGTCTGTACTCCAGAAGTTCTACTATTGGGAGGACCTGTCGATTAGTCCCAAGAGTGCCCTCTCACACCTATTTTTCACGTTCATGATATGGATTGTACTTTATCTGATCAAAGATCATTTCTTGCGTTCATGCTTATCCTACCTTGTACTAACAAAGCTACCTCACCACTCTTTTCTTCTTACCTGAACTTTCAAAATGTCTGTGATGATACTGTCACTTATGTAAACAATATGTGAGGCGTTTAGGTTTTTTTAAAATGGAACAATGGAAGCAGCTTAAATGGGAGCAGCCAGCTCTCACAGACCAGGGTCTCTAGTTTTTTTTTTAACTTTAGCAATCAGAGTCTCAGGGTCTTGGGTCTCAGAAGAACTGAAAGTATCAGTCAATGATTCCTAGTTGCTACTTCCTCTGAAATCTTTTTTCATGAAGTTTCGTCCTGGATTGGAGAACTGCATTCAAGAATCTGTCTGAATTTGCCTTTTTGCCAATGGGTGCACTTATGGGATGTTACTATATTGAAATAATTAATTAGTAATGGGTACTTTATCTATTATTCAGTTAAGTTTTCCAATAGTTAAGTTATTTCAATTTGCTCTTTGTTTGGTTTGTATTTTAACTATAATGTTTAAATAAATTGTGTCTTGTTCAACATCAAGTAGTCTGACCAGTCACATCGCATCTGGAACATGCACTTCACACCTACCTTTAAAATAAGAAAAAATTAGGGTCTGGTCTATCCTCTTAGTACATTGGGGTCTGGTCCATAACAAGTCATGTACCCCTGATTATTTAGTTTCTAACTTTGATCTTCATGTAAACATGTCTCTATGATGGCTTTAAGATCATATTCTTTAATCTAAATTTGTGCAATTAATTGATTTATTTTGCCCTGAACACAATGTACACTTAAGTAGCAAGCTACTAATTTTGCCTTTTTTACCATTTTTTCCCACTTTTGACAATATTTGCTGTTGTTTTCCATATTTGCGCACTGTGAACTTGTGTTATGGGTGTCATTATCAAAGTAGATGTCCTCCAATGCTACCATATTGTTTCGCTTTGTATCTCTCCTCCCAAACTATCACCCTATCTAGTTCATTTGAAGCCATTTCTATTGTCTTAGTTACTCAATTCACCAGGTCACTAGACTGAAGTTGGTTCAAAACACCAATCCTACAGGAACAGTTCCCTTCTACTCCAATGCTAGTGACAGTGCCCCATAAATTGAAATCCATTCCTACCATACCAATCTTCATACATTGAAGTCCTTGATTTTATTTACCTTGATCCATGGTAACAAATAAACTTCAATGGGTGCTGATTACTTTTGAACAAAAGACCAATCCTACTTTAATGATAACATGCAAGTACCTTGAATCAGATTGCTAGTTGTGCTTCCAGCATTGTGAACATTTCACTGGCCACTGGGTTAATGCCAGTGGTGGTGGCCTGAAACCATTATGTTAGTATTAATAGCCCATTTAAGGGCCTCAATTGATGATGGGTTTGGAAGGTGGCCTATAGGTATCTCCATAGACATGTTGATCAGGATGGAGATGGCAAACCAGTGAGATTCCCCACTCAATCAAAGGATCCTACCACTGAACATGCCATAGGAGAGACTACTATGGTTTAATGTTGAGGTTACCTTCTCTCAGTCCCCTCCTTTTCTGGTGTTCTTGCTCATGATCTGAACATTCCCAATCATGGGTGACTGGGAAGAAAGGCAAAGAAGGGGATAAGAGGATAGCCTACCCACAAGTGAATGTGGAACATGTGTTAAGTTGAAGTGTTGCTGGATATTGACTCAGAATCTTTGGCCACTGTTATATCTCTCCTTCCTTCTCTGCTGTCTCTCCTCCTTTAAGTTCCTCTTTCAGATGTATCTGTTATTTGCCACCTAGTATCTCCTCTTCCTTCACTTCAGTGTCAGCTTTGCAGTGACTCATGTGGAATTTCCACATGACTTGTTGAGAAGCTGAATTGTTGAGAACAATTTTAGTTTGAGGGAGAGTTGACATCTTATAATGTATATTTTAAAAACCACTTCGATTGACTTGCCTTAATTATATTGACCCAGTGGTTGCTATGTCAAGTTGTGCACATTTTTCTAACAATTATTTTGACATTGATATTCAAATATAGGAAGGAAGGTTTAATTAATTACTGACCCCATTCTTACTATAACGCTTGCAACCTGTATTCATGGCAGTTTAAGTGGAAATTCCCTTTCAATGTTGCTTACGTCTCTTTTGCCAGGGTGTGACCCAGTATAAGCAGCTTGTCCTTAACTGATCATTATTACTACTTCAGCTGTCATTTGAGTTGAGGGCATGTCTGCTTTCTGTTTTCTTCAATAAAATTCAGGGAATCATACTCTTGGGCTCATTTGAAAGAAAAAGATGGATTTCCTTTTACAAGCCTTGTATGACTTCAGGACACCCTTGAGTATTCTTATACCTGACGAAACCCTTTATAAGGTGTGGTCACTGCTGCAATGTAGGAAAACCAGCAACCACACTGTGCACAGCAAGATCCCACAAATAGCAAAACGATAATGATCAGATCATCTGTGTTCATGATGAAAGGAGAACAGGGTGAACTCCCTTGCACTTAAACACAGTACTGTAAGCAAACTTAGTTTTTGTTTGAGTTTTAAGACTTACTTTGCAAAATCTAGCCATTTCAGACGTTTCCTCCAAAGAAATTTTCTGCAAGGCCAAGTTGTAGTCTTGCACTGACACATTAACAATCTTAAAGTTGTTAAATCTTAAAATCACCCATAACACAAGTTGTTTGTATTTACAAAAAACATAGTGAAAACAGATGGTAATAAAGTCAAGATCTTATCGGTGGGGTTGTTTAAGATTGTTAATACCTGAAAGGGTTAATCAACATCAAGTGATAAGCTCCACCCATAAGGATATAAAATACTAACCAGCACTCTTGTGAAGTGGTAGAATCTCTATCTCTGTGCAGGTTCAAGTCCCACCTGCTCCAGGAGTGTGTAATAGCATCTCTGAGCAGGTTGATAAGAAAATATCTATAAAGGACTGACCCTGAAAGAAGCTAAGCACTGTTTTCTGGGTTTCATCATGGAGTTGTAACTGTTCAGTTGTCTCCAGGTTCTGTAATAGAATGGTTCAGTAGCAATATTTTAACACTCGACTCTTAAATTAAGCCGGCTGCCTTGCATGAAGCAATCATGTGTCTCTGATGTCATATGACTAGCCACTATGTACTAGGAAATAAACATTTCCAATTATTAAAATTAAACTTATCTTCTGCTGAACACTTTCTTCCATATGTTTAGACTTACTAACAACGAATCTACCCAAAGCTCCTCAGTCCTATCATTATTGTGACAGCAGTGGGCATCAGTGCCTTATATAATATAGTAGCGAACGTGACCTGAAGAAGCCATCAGCCTTAAAAAGCAACAGCCATCTGAGCAGAATAAAGACAAAAGGCTTCCGGTCAGAAAAGAGCATCTCTATATTCAGTAGCTCAAAACCACAAGAGCCTGTCACTTTCTGCAAATTGCATCTGCCAACAGTTTATAAAAATAAAGCATTGATAAGTGTACTAAGTCTATCTTTAGAAGATTTAAACAGCTAGTAATAGTGAAAAATATTGGAAAATGTGCAGGCAATGGAGAGTCTTACCAGAGTAAAAACCTGAACCCTTAATCCAGGATACAGCAATTAATATCAAATACCTGAAGCAAATTCAAATCACTGAGAAGAAAAATGAGACTTTATGTAGTCAAAAGAGAGAAAAAAAATAGGCTGAGAAGTTGAAAGAAGGCTTAAATTTTTTTTAAACAAACAAGCATTTTTTAAATCTTTTAAAATTATCAAGAAATTTTCTGAAAAATCTTTGGAAGGATAGGACACTTGTTAAGAAAATAGTTGAAAGAACAGTATAATTCGATTAGTGAACATGAGAAAAATCCAAGGCAGGAGTCAAGTTTATCAAAATAAGCACTGCATGTAAAAAAAACTTTTTACTGTGCAAACAAAACATTTACTACAGATGCAGTAATGGTCTGACAACATTTTTAAAACATAAAATGGCATGAAAATTATAATGAAGTATTAGAGATGGCAAGAAATGCACATATTGCTAAAAATGTACAAAATTCACATAGAACATTTAGAAATGGTGCTAAGTAACAGCTCTTTATCCATCTTGGGAGAAAGTTAAAATGTGACATTTCTTTATTTTAAACTCTTTCATAATCATTAAATGCTTTGAAATAAATATATTAGCACAAATAGGAGGGCATGTTTGAAGTGTTCTGAAATTAAAGAACCATTTTGCAAAAGAAACTAAAATAGGAGTTTAAAATCTATATTAGAGCCACAAAAATCCTTAATGGTAACCAGTAATTTGAAAAAAAAAAGTTTAAAATATTAGTTTAAGGCAGCATTTAATACAATTGATGTCATTATATAATCAAAAACACAAAAGAGTGAAAATAGCTGCACCTATCATTGAATTAACTTGAGTATTGTTGAAGAAAGACAAAAGATTTTTGAAGCTTTTCATTTTGCACTCATTAGGACAACTCACAAGAATTCAAATTTATAGAGAAACACAACTTTTTTTTCCAAATAAGTGGAACGTGCTGATTGATTAGCAAGTGGATTCTGGTGATTAGAGGCATTGCCATGGAGAATGCACTGGTTGATGATGACAGATAATAACTGCCAGACTTTGATTAATTTTAAACCAGTCAGGTTAACAATGAGGTTCAAGCCTTTGCCCTGAGGACTGGACCAGAGAATATCAGTTACCTATTTTGTTGAATGAAAATAGATGCAATGTGTGCATATGTTGTGTCTATTTGTAAAGAAAAGTCCCTTTACTAATATAATGTGACTTTAAATACACACAAGTCTACTATGCTGGAAGCTTGTTTGACAATTCTTACAGCAACTCTACAACAGTTAAATTAGAGATGATGGAGAATGGTATCACGCTTCCTAGCAGATTTAAAAATCATTAATTCTTAAAACAGAAAAATAAATATGACTACATGAAAAAGACAACTCATGCAATTTGCTTCAGGATTACAAAAGAAGCCAAGAGAATAACAAATGAATATATTCCTTTATTTTGTTGGTGTAGTGGGTAATCATGTTTTAAAACAATTTAATATAAGTGAATAGACAGATGCATTTGAGAGTAGTGTAAGATCATTGATAATTACTTCAAATTAAAGTTGACTAGTGTAAAACATTGATAATTACTTCAATTTAAGCATCAATTATACAAAGGAGCAAGCAAGATTTAATGAAGGATGCAGCTTTCTGGAGAACTTTTTGACAAATGTATTAATGATCTTTCCACATTGTCAGAATTGAGGATACATTTCTTTCAGATACAATGCAATCAAAAAACCTACTTTGGAAAGAACTACCCAGATTGTGTTAAAAGCTGTAATTTTAAAAATCAGCACAAAAGAATGGGAAGAGAATGCTAAACTAGCTTAAAGGTTCATCAGACTTTATCAAATTTCCATGCATCAAGCTATCAAATAATAAACCAGCAGAAAATCAATTAAAGTCCTTTGATGTTAATTGTTTCTGTTCTGAATGTGTAGTTTACAAGGAGAGCCTCACAGATTGAAATAATGTCTGTTTTATCACATCATTGCAACATGAAACTAGGACATTTTCAGAGAATACCTAAAGGTTAAAGATAATCATTGAACAACAGAACTAATCACAAATTTATGGGAACAAACTTTACATCAAGCACCTTTGGAAGAAAAGCCAGAACATTAGGATGTTCCTTCATTAGAACACTCCATTATGTGATGCGCTCACATTTTGGGTGATCTGAGTCCACCTTTCCTTGGAGTAATAGGTGACTCATCTGGAGAAGATATGCTAAAGAACATACAGGTTAATGGTCATCCAATTAATTTCACACTTGACAAAGATAGAGTGTTAGCTGAAAAACACCCTTGATTATTTGGAAAATAAAACTACAATCTCCTGATTTAATAATACATGGAACTGGTGGAATGGCCCCCAAAATTAAAGGGATGCCTTTAAAACAATAGTATTATGTCATACAGAAAAGACAAACATCATCCATAACTGGCAACCAGTAATGAGCAAGAAAGCATATTTTGATTTGACCCTCCTTCATTGAGTACAAAATTCATAGGGAGAGGAATAGTTTCAAGAAAGAAAATTCCAAACTATTTTGGAGGTCTTATTTCTAAACATTGGGGAAGAGTGGTTTAGAGACCTTATCACAGGACTGTTAATCCAAAGACTCAAATAACGTTATGGGGATCCAGGTTTAAATCTTACCATGGCAGATGGTGGAATTTAAATTCAATAAAAATCTGGAATTGAGCCTAATCGAGTCATAATGATGACCATGAATCCATTGTCAGGAAAAACCAATCTGCTTTATTAATGCCTTTTAGGGAAGGAAACTGCAATTCCTTATCTCGTCTGGCCTACATGTGATCCCTAGCCAGCGATGCCCTCATCCACTGAATGAATTAAAAAAAAACTTTTCTTATTTGAAGTATTTGTATTAAGAATTTAAAAATCAGAAATAGCCTTGGGGAGAAGTATTTATAAGACTAAGAATACCTGAAGGTGTGAATGACAACGCAAGTTAGGCTCAGCCTACCAGGATATAGAGGACTGATCTTTGGAAGAGTGAACCACTGCCCAACTATTGCATTCCAGCTTGCACACAGAGTTATAAACATTCAGTAACTACTCATTTATGCACCAGAATATTGCAGGTTGCAGTAATGCATAGTTGCTCTTAAGTAAGGTCAGACGTCTCACAAAAATCATTGATGAAATGTAATTAGCCATTAATTATTATGTAATTAACTGCTCATCAAGGCCAAACATACCTTCTGCTAAGGTTTTGTGTGGGTGTGTTTCCTCACATGGCAGCAATAATGTAGACTAAAACCAGATGGCCATACAAACATGGATCCAGAGTAGGCCCCTTGAGCCTGCTCCAACATTCAATAAGATCATGGCTGATCTGATTTTACATCCCTGCATATCCCCAATATTCCAGCATCCATCTACAGCGCAGCCTTGATTATCTGAACGTTGATTATCCGAATTTTGGATTATCTGAACATGATCTCAAGGTCCCGATGCTTGGGTAAACTGTATTATCTGAACATTCGATTATCTGAACAAAATACTCCCCGCCCATGTCGTTTGGATAATCATGATTGCCCTGCACATCCACCTTAAATATATTTAAAGATTATTTATCCATTCCCTTTTGAGGAATTCCAAAAGCTCACATTGTCCCATTTTTAAACAGTGAAGCCCTAGTTCTCCCAAAAGAGGTAACATTCTTTTAGCATCCTTTCAAGATCTTACATGTTTTAATTAAGTCACCTCTGACTCTTCTAAACGCCAGAGGATACAGTTCTAGCATGTCTAGCCTTTCCTCACAAGGCAACTTGCTTATTTCAGGTATTAGTCAAGAGTGCGGTGCTGGAAAAGCACAGCTCATTCCTTATGAAAACCTTTTGCCCAAAATGTCAATGTTCCTGCTCCTCGGATGCTCCCTGACCTGCTGTGCTGTTCCAGCACCACACTCTTGACTCTAATCTCCAGCATTTGCAATCCTCACTTTCGCCTATTCCAGGTATTAGTCTAGTGACCTTCTCTAAAGTCCGATGCATTAAAATTCATGCCTCAATACGGTGACCAGTCCTGTAACCAGTAATCCAGATATAATCTTAAGATTTTCCTGCATAACTGATATATATTCCTACTCTTGCATTCAATTCCCCTCACAATAAAACATAGCTTTCCTAATTACTTGCTTTGCTTGCATATTAACCTTCTGTGATTCTTGGCCCAGGACACCCAAGATCTCTCTGTACCTCAGAACTCTGCAAATTCTCACCGTTCAGATAATATACTCCTTTTTTATTCTGCCAAAATGTACAATTCCACGTTTTTTCACATTGTATCCATTTACCAGATTTCTCATGTCCTCTTCACAGCTCACTTTCCACCCAATCTTTCATCGTCAGCAAATTTAGCTCCAATATCTCTGATCCCTGCATCCATTTATATCAATTGTAAACAGTTGAAACCTTAGCACTGACCCTTCTGCCTCAACACTTGTGACATCCTGTTTGCTTGAAAAAGACACACCTAGTCTGACGCACAGTTTCCTGCGTCCTATGTGCCCTATGATCCTGCCCCACTAGCTACCTGATGAATGCACAGCGTTCAGAAAGCTTGTACTTTGTATAACTTGGTGTTGCATGCTTTTTAACTTTGTCACTGTTTCCTGTTAGCCAGTCAATGATTACACCCATGATGATGTGCGAACACCAACACTCTAAGCTTCTATTTTCTACAATAACCAATGAACAACAAGCAGGATTAGTGCCAGTGAATCAATCCAAAGCCTTTTCGCTCCAACACGATAATAAATAGAGTTGTCCATGGGATACAAGCAACAGGAACATTTAAAAATAAAAGTTTGTTCATGTTTAAAATAAAAAGAACACTCTAAGACACTTCATAATCTTTGATTAGAAGCAGTGTATGTATGTGAATAGATCCAATCAATTTGACTATTACAATATTTGCAAATTAGATTTCAGCAGCAATACTAATTAAAGGAATTAATCCCAAAATGGGTTTTAAAAGGAAACTTGCTAGTGCCAAGCTTTTATGTTTTTCCAGTACGCAGTGGTAGTTGAAGTATGTTGTTGCCTTAGTTTCGGGTTTAAAATTGATCTAAGGTAGAATTTCTGGGGACTGTTAATCTGGGCTTTTCTGTCAGCTTAGAAAGAAGTGAAATTTTGTCCCAAGGAGGGATAAGGTTCTTGAGCTGGATTTTGAATATTCAGTTTGAAGTTGGTCTTCAATTTTTGTTAAGTATGACTTTCCTGACTTTTGTGATTGTTACATTTGATTTTATTCCATAAAGTTTGACTTGTGAGCTCAGTGCCCGAGCCTTGCTAGATGTTTTACCTCTGGTGAATTTGAGCTAGGTGCATTGAAGGGATTGATTTGAGGTTTTTAATGAGGCCTGCTCAGCCTAATTGAATAAGCTAAGTCATCTAAACACCCTTTCAAAACTGACAGTATCTCTTTTACGATCCATCGGGGAACTTGGATCCTGGTTTAGTTTTCAGTTTGCACTTAGTAATTGGGAGTTAACTTAGAAAAGAATTCATCTGGAAATCTACAACCTAAACAGTCATTTGATTAATTGACTTGAAATGAGTGTTGTGGTGCAATATTTAACAACATAGCTTCAATTAAAAATGAAGCAGCCTTTTATAATTATAAAATTACGAAGTACAATTAAAATATCCTGCTTTTATGTCATTCAATTGAGCCCATTTTTATGATAGCCCAGGGAGTGATTTTCTTCAGGAATTCAGATAGGTAAAGGCTGTTCAGACTGATTGATGAATCTGGAAAGAACAGACAGATACAAAATCCAATGTAACAGACTTAGTTTCGGCAACCTGAGATTTGCTTTGTTTAAGACCACAGAAACTATACCTGGAAATAAATCCTATGAAAGGAATATTCAAACCAAAATCCAAAAAGTCTTTCATTACATACCTCATTAAGGAGATTGTGAGTTGATTTATCAGAATTGTTTAAAACAATGCAGGAATTAGGTACAATAGATGATGTTCACTCATTTTGTAAACTAAAACAAGTGAACAATAGACACCAGATTACATTTTTGGAGGGTCTTAGACTATTTAAAGGAGCCATGTAAATGCAAGTTACTGCAAGAGGTTTAGATCAATGAAAAGGAGAAATATACTTAAAAAGACGTAAATGGGGATAGTGATTAAAGGATTATAGAAATGGATTGGACACAGGGAATTAGGATGATAGACATGTGAAGGATAAACTCTCACATATTCTGGATGGGCTGAATGGTCTGTTTCTAGCTTGTTTGCGTTTATGCATTAATGTGGCAAACTTGAATTATTCATACTGTTTTTCTTTCTCACTTGGTAATTAGTACCTAACATAGAAAAATGTTGAACTGGAAATCTGTAGACTGCACAGTAATTTGATTAATTGGTTTGAAATGAGGGATGTTGTGTGATATTTATCACTTTAGCTTGTTTTGAACATGAAGGAAACTTCTATAATCACAAAAATAGGAACTATAATTAAATTACCTTGTCTGCACAACATGTGTCCTAGCATTGAACCAGTAACAGGAAATAGAAAATGTTAAAATAGACTTTAAATTGATTTATGAAGCTTTGTGATTAATCATTTGAGAAATGGTTATAGAAATAATTTAAATTGTATTATTGTGGGTCCACCTCCCTTCTGATCTATCTGCAAAATCAGTCGTGCCTTAATTTGCTGTAGTTTGCTGCTAATTAACCATTGCTTAATTTAAAGAGACAATATTGTCTTTCTGAGTAATATGAATGCAATGTTAAGTTCTTTCATCTTGGTCCCTATAACTTCCATGGTTTTGGAATGCAAAAGTCTAATACTGCTAACTCCACCACTGGAACACACAGCAGTTTAGGACTTGGTAATCAATAGAAAAGGACACTTTTCATAGTAAAAGACTGTAAAAATCCCTTGCCTCTGGGTGTTACTAGTGAACTCCATGAGGTACACATTCTCCAACCCTTAGCGCTTATGATAAGCTTCGAGATCAAAATAAACTAATAAAATGCTGGAAAAGCTCAGATGATCAAGCAACATCAATGGAAGGAGAACCAGAGTAAACTAAACACACTTTCATGGAATCACAGGGCCTGTGGATCATTTCAAAATGGGAAAATGTGGTGGGGAACAAAGAACAAGACAGCACAGGAACAGGCCCTCAAGCTTGCACCAACACATTTTGCCATTCCATACAAAAACAGTCTTCACTTGCAGAATCTGTATCCCACTATTCCCTTCCTATTCATGTATTTGTCCAGGTGCTTCCTGAATGCTGCTTTTGTGTCTGCTTCTACCACCTTCTCTGGTAGTGCGTTCCAGACACTCACGACCCTTTGTGTGAAAAATGTGCCTCACACATCTCTTTTAAACATCACCCCCACACCCATACTTTGAACCTGTATCCACCAGTAATGACCCTTCTACCCTGGGATGAAGTCTTTTATTTTCCATTCTATCCATGTCATTCACAATCGTATAAAATTCTATCAGGCAACTGACCATTGCCATGGACCTCATGGGGTGTTTCTTATGACTTAAAAGAAGCAGCTATAGAGATACTGGATACAACTGGTAATAAGCTTCCAGGACTCCTTAGATTGTAGAAAAATCCTACAGGATTGGAAAATTACCCAACGTAATATCTTTATTCAAAAAAGGAATGAGGCAAAAAATAGATAATTATAGGCCAGTTAACTCAACATTCGTTATTGGGAAAATGTTAAAGTATATCAGAAAAAACTGTAATCACAGAACATTTGGAAATGCATAATATAAGCAAAATGGCTTCACAAAGAGGAAATGATGCCTGATAAATTAGCCAGGAGAAAATGAGGACTGCAAGAGCAGAGTCAAGAGTGTGGTTTTGGAAAAACATAGCAGGTCAGGCAGCATCCATTGAGCAGGAGAGTCGACTTTTCGGGCATAAGTCTTTCATCAGGCTTATGCCCGAAATGTCGATTCTCTTGTTCCTCAGATGTTGCCTGACCTGCTGTGCTTTTCCAGCACTGATAAATTTACCATAATTCTTTGATGAGCTAACAAGCAGGGTAGATAAAGGGATATAATATATTTGGATTTTGAGAAGACATTTGACAAGGTGCCCTACATGAGGTGTCTTAATATGAGAGCCCATGGTGTTGGTGGTAGTACATCAACTTGGATAAAGGATTGATTGACTAATGGAAGACAGAGAGTTGGAATAGAAGGGGGCAATTGCAGCATAACAACCTGTAACTAATGGTGTGCCACAGGAAACAGTGCTGAGGCCACAATTATTTATAATTTATATTCATGACTTGAATAAGGGAATGTACTATAGCCAAGTTATGGATGACATAAAATCAAGTGGGGAGGCAAGTGGAGAGAATGATAGAGACAGGTTAGGTGAGTGTGCATACACCTGGCAGTGGAAGATGATGGAGGAAATACAAAATACTGTGCAAGGACTGTAACAAACACTACATTGGACAAACAGACAGAAACCTAGCCACCAGGATACATGAACATCAACTAGCCACAAAACGACATGAACCTCCCTTACTAATATCCTTACGTACAGATGAGGAAGGACACCACTTTGACTAGGACAACAGAGGATAAGCCTAGGATAAGCCAAACAGAGACATGCACAAGAATTCCTAGAATCATGGCATTCCACCTTGAACTCTATCAACAACACATTGAGTTGGACCCCATTTACCACCCTCTGGGAAAAAGACCAGGAAATGACATCACAGGAAATGACATAACCAACCCAAAGAACCACAAACATATAAATAGAAAGCAGGAATCATCAGCTGTGCTTCTTCCGGAGGTTCACTGAAGATGTTACATGGTATGGTGATGAAACGTCTGAAAATGAGCCTTCCAGCTCAGCGAGAAAACGTACATCCAGAACCTCAACCTGAACTACAAATTTTGTCAAAAGTCGATAATGGAGGAAAATGTGAGGCTATGTGCTTTTCAGGAAGAAGAGAGGAGCTGAGTATTATTTAAATGGAGCAAGCCTGCAGAAAGATACAGCACAGAGGGATTTGGGGGTCCTTGTCCAAGAAACACACAAAAACTAGCATCCAATTTCGGCAGGAAATAGTGGAAGATTCCTGATGAAGTGCTCATGCATGAAACATTGATTCTCCTGCTCCTCGGATGCTGCCCGACCGTCCGTGTTTTTCCAACACTAAACTCTCGACTCTGATCTCCAGCATCTGCAGTCCTCACTTTCTCCCAATCTGACCGAGTCCCATTTGGCCCATATCCCACTAAACCCCTCCTATTCATATACCTATCCAGATGCCTTTTAAATGTTTAATTGTACCCACCTCCACTACTTCCTCTGGCAGCTTGTTCTATACATGCAACACCCTCTGCATAAGGAAGTTACCCCTCAGGTCCTTTTTATTAATGTTTCCCCTCTCACCTTAAGTCTATGCCCTCTAGTTATTGGAGACGGTCTAGAGAAGGTTTACTCCGCTGATACTGGTTTTGGACGGACTACCTTATAGGGGGAGGTTGAGTAGGTTGGACTTGTACTCAATGGAAATATAGAAGAATAAGAGGTGACCTCATTGAAACATGTAAGAATCTTAGAAGATTTGATGGGATTGATGTGGAGGGGTTGTTTCCCCTTGAGGGTGAGTCTAAGACCAGAGAGTATAATCTCAGAATGAGGTATCACACATTTAAAGACAGAGATGAGGAGAAATTTCTTCTCTGAGAACAATGAATCTGTGGAATTCTTTAGCGCAGAGTCTATGCCATTAAGTGTAATCAAGGCTGAGAAAGACAGAGTTTTAATCAAGAAAAGAATCAAAGTTTATGGGAAAAGGGCAGGAAGATGGTCTTGGGTTATGGTCTCATTGAATAGCAGAGCAGACAAATGGGCTGAATGGTTTACTCCTGTTCCTTATGTCTCAAAGGTCTTATAAATGGCAGACAGCACCCATTTTTGAGATTCCCACCCCACATTTCCGGCACCCTAATTTTGGCAAACGAAGAGTAATGGTGGAGGTAGTGAACCCTTATCCTGAACTCCACTGTTGGGTCAGCATCTCCAAGCCTCTGTACTTTTCCTGCACTTGGGCCAATATCTTCATGCCTCTCAAACGACTTGACACATCTGTATTGCAAACAAATAAGCATTGAGCCATTGATAAAAATAAACTAATCCTTCAGGCGACATCTGATCTTTCAGCCAAGTATGCATAATGAGGGAGATATCAAATGTTTATAACTTCTCTTAGTGATACTTGAAAGGTATGGCTGGCAGACATTTTTATAGGGTGCAGCCAGAACAATCATAGAATCAGGCCATTTACCCCATTGGGTCCACTGAAGAGCATCCCACCCAGACTCATATCCCCTATCCTATCCCTGCATTTCCCCTGGCTGAACCACCTAACCTGCACATCCCTGGACACTTGGTCAATTTAGCATGACCAGTTCACCCAACCTGCACATCTTTGGACTGTGGGAGGAAACAGGAACACCCAGAGGACACCCACACAGACACTGGGAGAATTTGCAAGCTCCACACAGACAGTCGCCTGAGGCTGGAATTGAACCCAAGTCCCTGGCACTGTGAGGCAGCAGTGCTAACCACTTGAGGCACTGTGCCACCCCATGACCCTTTTCAAAAAAAGTATAAATAAGTACTTTTTTTGTATTTCCATACATTCCGTTGTTACTAAAGGTGGGGGGTGGACGTTCATTGGTTTTAGACAGAGTGTGTATTTGGTGAATGGGCATGGAACTGCCATGAGTTTTGATGGAGGGTCTAAGATGAATTTGGGCTGGTGAGTGAGGGAGCACGAGCAGGATTGGAAGTGATATGGGGGGAGTTGGACAAGATCTGGGGTGAAGGGTGAGAGTCTAAAATGAAAGCAAACAACCAGGAAAAAATCCCAGGAAGAACTGAGGTCTGTCTTGGTATCTAGCTAACTTATAACTACCTGCGATTTGCCTCTGTAAGACACAGAGGAGAAGAATAGCACCCAGCAGTCCAGGTGTGAAGTCTCACTTAGGTCCTGTACAACTGCGGTTAGACATTGCTGCTCCTGTATTTGAATCCTGACACAATGAAGGCCAACCTTCCTCAATGTCTGCTGCACCTGCATTCAAAGACTAATATTCAAGGACACACAGGTCTGACTGCACCTCCCCCTTTTCCAATCTATCACCAATCAGAGATACATTTGCACCCATGCTCTTGTTTTGCCATTTCTCATCACACTATGCATTGTCCCAGAGGAGTGGCAATCTGTTGCAGATTGTTTTGTTTCTTCCTCCACAGAGGAAGAGAACTTTGTATTTCTGAGAGGAGGGGCTTACTCATGGCTCCCTTAGAAATGAGGAGTCGGACTTTCATTCTGACAGCTGTTTGACAGCACGTGATTATTAGAGGAAGAGGCACCATGCCCCCTTTCATGGGCAGTCAGCTGCCCCATGAACTGAAATAGAAATGTTACATTGACAGTTGCCGTCAAATGGTAATGATATCAGCATCGTGCGGTGTTAGGATACTGGGGGAGTAGGCAGAATGGGGTGCCAGTGGTATGATGCCAGGTGAGTGTAGGTTGGATGCCAGGTAAGTAGGGGGACAGCTCGGTAATGGTTACAGTGCCAGTGAAAGGATGCCAAATAGGAAGAGAGTTAATTAAGTATGGGGCCAGCCAAATAGGGGAAGGGTTCCATGTGGATAGATTGCCAGGGTACCATGTGGCAAACTAAGTGCAGGTACATTTTGAAGATGGGTCCTGCTGGACGGGAGGAATTCAGGAATGTGAGGCAAAGTGTATGGGAGATTGGGTCAGGACAGGAGAATGGGGGAGATGTTGGGACAGATTCAGTGATGGTGGTGGTACCAGTGTTGAGGCTGGTAAGCATTGGCAGCATGGCGATGATAGTCAGTTCTCAAGAGGGAGGAGACAAGGTCAGATCCAGGCCATCGATATTCAATTTCCTGGGCAGCTTCTTCTGGGTGTGTTCCGATGGGGATACCAAAGGGATCTCCATGCACAACCCCATCTACACTGGAATACTGATTGTCCACATTGCAGCAAATCAAGCCTATTAATATTGGCGTTTTCTCTGTGAGTTACTTATGAACATGCTGAGCATTCTCATTTTGAAATCCCAGCATTTTTTCATTAATTCTTTACCCATGAGATGAGAGTGACACTGGCTCGGTTGATATTTATTCCCATCACAAACTGCCCTGGAGAAAATGGTGGTGAGCTGCTGTCCATGTGAAGTAGAGGTGCACCATTAGGGAGGGAGTACAGGATTTTGAACTGGTGTCGGTGACAGAATGGTAATATAGTTCAATTCTAAAAATAGCTGCTTTTTGTTACTAATCTGTTCTCCAGTGCTGGTACATACCGCGCATACTCTAATCGTATGTGAGACTTCAGGGCGCTGAAGATAGATTAAGATGATATTTAAATAGCAACATGATGCTTTCTAGAGGAGCAGTAATGAGGCCAGAGTGTGAAGAATGTGGTACTCTCTGAAAATAATTTGGAATATCTCATGCTGTACTCTTGCCAATTAGACAGTAATCATTTGACGTGTTGTACTTTTTCTTTGGTTATTAAAAGCAATCTTACTTACATTAATTATGCTTCCATCCCAAATATACTTACACCAAAAGCAGAATAGCCAATGGACCTTATCTATGGCCAGATTAAGGATAAGAGTGATTCAGTGGTGAGTAGAGTCATAGAAATGTACAGCATGGAAGCAGACCCATCAGTCCAACTCCTCCATGCTGAACAGATATCCTAAAATAATATAATCCCATTTGTTAATGGTTTGCCCATATCCTTCTAAACCCTTCCTATTCATTTGCTCATCCAGATGCCTTTTAAATGTTGTAATTGTACCAGCCTCCACCACTTCCTCTGGCAGCTCATTCCATGCATGCATCACTCTTTTCATGAACAAGTTGCCCCTTTGGTAGAATTGCTGCCTCACAGTACCAGAGACCTGGGTTTGATTCCACCCTTGGGTGACACCGGGGTGGTATTTGTAGGTTCTCCCTGTGTCTGTGTGGGTTTCCTCTGGATGCTCTGGTTTCCTCCCACAGTCCAAAGATGTGCAGCTTCGGTGGATTGGCCAATGGGAAATGCAGGGTTACAGGGATAGAGTGGGGAGTGGGATACTCTTCAGAGGGTTAGTGTGGACTTGATGGCCTGAATGGCCTGCTTCCATGCTGTAGAAATTCATGATCAATTCTACCACTGGGATGTCTTGGTTCTCCATTCCAACCTACAATGGGCTGGGAAATTGGCATCATAATCAGCATGTACATATTGAGCACGTCCCTGCTTCACAGTACAAAAAACATTTTCAGAAGTTCAATAAGATTGTAACCCCGAATCAGAGCAGGTGTAAACCCCCGACCATGGCCATGTCTTGTTTGTCTTTTGTTTACTTTATGTTCAGCAGATTGGACCCATTTTCTCCATTTCATACCTATCATTTACATTTTATATGCCCATCTCTCCTCTACCACCATTAGCACATCCTTTGCTTTGTCTTTTTAATCTTACAACCTGATCCTCTTATTCTTGCTCCCTGGCTGGCTGTAGTGTATTTTAAAAAAAAACCCATCATTTTCCAACCTTTCAGTTCTGAAGAAGTCAGACTGGGCCTGAAACATTAACTCTGATTCTTCTCTCCACGGTTGCTGCCAGACTTGCTCGATTTCTCCATGAATTTCAGCTTTTGTGTCGGATTTCCAGCAACTCTCGCATTTTGTTTCCATTGTAGAAGAGCAATTGGTTCCTGAATCTGCTCCACCATTCAAACCCATTGTGGCTTTTCTCCTGTGCCTCAAAAGTGCTTTGATACCGTGAGACATTGAAATCTATCAAAGTTTTAAATGTGCAATAAAATGTTAGAATCTAATTGGAAAAGTGAGGCCATTTGGTACATTGTGTTCAGACTGCCTCTCTGTAAATCACTGCAGTCAGTCCCACTGCCTCATTGTTTCTATGTAGCCCTCCAATTTTATTTCCTTAATCCAATTTAAATTGTAAATCAAAGTTTGTCTAATTTCATATATTTAGATTAGATTCCCTATTGTATGGAAACAGGCCACTTGCCCAACAAGTCCACACCGATCCTTCGTAGAGTAACCCACCCAGACCCATTCCCGTGCATTTGCCCCTGACTAATGCATACACCTAACACTATGGACAATTTAGCATGGCCAATCCACCTAACCTTCACATCTTTTGAACTGTGGGAGGAAACTGAGCACCCGGAGGAAACCCACACAGACACCGGGGAGAATGTGCGGACTTCACACAGACAGTCACCACAGGCTGGAATCTGTGAGGCAGCAGTGCTAACCACTGAGCCACTGTGCCGCCTATTTGAGCAGAGAATTCCAGGCTATTACCACTGACTGTTAAATAAATCTTGACCTCCCAGGTTTCCAGTATTTGTTGCTCAAAAACATAAATCTGCTTCCAGCATTTTCTAAAAGATTGATTCACAGGATGAGGGTGTCGCTGGCTAGGCCAGCAAGTATTGCCCATCCCTAATTGCCCAGAGGGCAGTTAAAACTCAAATGTGTTTTTGTGGGTCTGGAGTCATATGTAGGCCAGCCCAGATAAAAATGGCAGATTTCCTTCCCTAAAGGACATTAGTGAACCAAATGGGTTTTCTCTAACAATCAATTCATGGTCACCATTAGACACTTAATTCCAGATTTTTTAGAATTGAATTTAAATTCCTCTATCTGCTATGGTTAGATTTGAATCTGTATCCCCAGAACATTACCTGGGCCTCTAGATTAACAGCCCAGTGATAAAGCCTTCCCCACACCATCCGCCAGAGGAATGAGCTTTCTTTCACCCACTTTAAGTAAATTTGTTGTAATCTTGAGTGCTTCTGTCAGTTCACCTTGTAGTATTATGTTGTTCTAAGAACAATTATCCAAGTAACCCCAAACTAACTGTCAAGTACAATTCCTCATTGCTGGAGTCATTAAGATAAATGTCCCTTACACCTTCTCAAAAAGCTGAATACCCTTTTCCAGAGGAAACTGTACTTTGTTACCTTACTGAATATTTCCTTTTATGTGAGTTCTGACCTCCATCCTGGATTTTAACTCTTTTCATCCATTGATCATGTTTCTGTAAACTCTTTCCCGTTCAATTCTCAGTTTTGATTACATGTTGTGCCTTTGCTTTGTAGAGCTGGATGGACCCTGCAACATTATGCGGAAGGAATACTTATGATTTTGAACCAAAATCCTGTTGACCTTCTCAGTTGGTTGCTAAAGTTCACATATCATTTGAAGAACAAGAAAATTCTCGCTGCTTTGATGTTAGAAAAGCTGCACTAGCCCTCTGTAGAGCAGAGATGAATAAATGGCAGAGCTCAAAGGTTTTTTTTTGTTGATAGACTAAATAAGCAGAAATTGCACTCACCGGCCTCGTAACCGGGGAAACAGATTTAAGATAATTCATAAATAAACAGTAGGGCTGAAATCTTGTTTTTCTCCACAGTGAGCTATTATTGTTTGGGAGTGCATTGTGCAAATAAGATAGCTGAAGCAGATTTAGTAATGACTTTGAAAAGGGAATTGAGCTTACAATGGAAAGGGGATGATTTGCAGGACTGCAGGGATAGCACAAGGATGATGGGTAAGCGGCCTCCTTAATTGGAGTATGACTCTGTCACACTAGAGCTTGTCTGAGCCTGAGGCTTGAAGATAATAAGGGGTCATGGTGTCACCTCTAACCCAGAAGGTAAAATAAAAGCAATAATATTTAGAAATAAGCATATTGGAATGTAATTTTGACATGTGCAAGCTGAGTTGAACCAGTATGCGTCATTTGAATTGTTTTGCTGCTTGTTTCCTTCAGGGACCTATATTTCAGAATGCTGAATGCAGAGGTCTTAGCGACCTGGTAATAATGACATCAAAGTGATAGGATTTCTTCAAACAGTTCCAGTTGGTTCAAAGATCAAGCTTTAGGGGAGCAGCAATTGAGGAGAATTTGCTGGAATGAACGACAGGCTAACTGGAGGTAGCTGTGTGAAAGATTTGTGGTGATGGAACACTGAAAGCATTGGTCTTGGTACATAGAAGAAAAAGTACCCGGAGTAGGCCATTCAGTCCTTTTAGATTTGATGGCCATCAAGGCCCCACCATCTCCAACCCCACCTCCTTTTGTGTGTCAGTTGATCACAGAGTCTTTAACTGGAGAAAGACCTCACATTTCTAGACCACCACTCATTCCAACACATTCAACAACGTGACATTGTCAAATTAGTAGGAGGAGAATTTTGGATTCTGGGTCAGCATCGTGATATTGGGATAACATGGGGTTTCAAATCTGTGCTGTGCAGGAAAATGTCACCTGGCAACCATTTTCCCAAAGTTGGATTATTAGCAGCCAAAGGGTAGCCTCTTGAGGATGGATGACCAGTAGGAGGCTCTGCAGCATCGAATGCGATGGTGCCTTCTCTACAAAGTCTGAAATGTTGAGCTAAAGGATGGAATCAGAAGCTGCGTCAACATTATGGAGCAGGAGTCCAATTTGTAGGTGGCCTGTGGCCAGACAAGTGGATAGACCCTCAAAACATGCATGGGTGCTGTGATTGCTTCTTGATCCATTGCTCAGAAGCAGCTGTGGGGGATAGATGGGTTAACCTGAAGGTTGACTGGAAAGTTACAATCAGCCTCTGACAATAGGCCTTAGTTGGTCCTCAAATATCCTTGGAATTTGGAGCAACATCCTCATACTTGCCAGACCTATTCCCTGGATCAAGTCTTCAGAAAGGAGCTGAGAAAGATAGAGAATTTCATTGTAATATAAGACTATGGAAAAGGAGGAGTAGGCCATCAAGACTGCTCTGCCTTTTGAGGAAGTTACGGCCTTAATTCCACTTTCCTGCCTGTCTCCCAGAACTCTCGTTGGCAACCTCGAATACACCCACTGCTCACAGGGGGAAGTGAATAACAAATAATACCCTTTCTTTGAAAGAAGAAATTTCACCTCATCTCACTCTGGGAGATCATATGTTTTAAATCTGGAAAGGAAACATCATCTCAACATCTATTCTGTCAAGCCCCTTTAAAATCTCACATTTCCAATAAGACAACCTTTCCATCTTCTAAAGTCTGATGAGTATAAGCTAACCTGTTCAACATTTCCTTCATAGAGAACAATTTGTTGGCCAAGCAGCTGTAATGAACAGGTTTACATGAGCTGCCAGCGTGGAGTGAAGACAACTTACAGTAGAAGTAGCTGGTGTAACACTGCATCTAACTGAAAAAGAAGGCATATGAAAAAATAACTGGCTACCTTTTGGCAAGGTTTGGCCTGGAGTTATTATTGCTAGACTATTCATCCAGAAACCCAGATAATGTTGTAGGGACCTTTCATATCATTTGGTGGAAATGAATCAAATAACAAAGAATGTAATAGAGTCATACAGATGTACAGCATGGAAACAGACCCTTCGGTCCAACTCGTCCATGCCGACCAGATATCCCAACTCAATCTAGTCCCACCTGCCAGCACCCGGTCCATATCCCTCCAAACCCTTCCTATTCATTGACCCATCCAAATGCCTTTGATTGTGAAACTATTGTCAATTGTTGGGGGAAACCTCATTGGTTCCCTAATGTTCTTTAGGGAAGAAAACCACTGTCTTTACTTGGTCTGGCCTACATGTGATTCCAGACCAACATCAATGTGGTTGACTCTTAACTGCCCTTCAGACAATTGGCAATGGAATTTTGGTTGGTGTTAGCAGTTGGAAATGATAGGCACTGGTAGATTCTGATTGTTCTTTCTTTAGGCACTGATATCACCTTCATGGTTTTGATGTGATTGTTACCCAAACATTTAGATTTTAAGTGCATGTGCCTTCATTGTTCATGTGGATTTTAAGGTTTATTAGTGTTAGGAAGTTGACAAAAAGCTCACTTGTGAGTTGAATTATCTTGAAAGTTCATGATGGAACAATGTTGATGATTCTATGAAGTGTGGCTGTGAGGCATACAACAGTGCCACGTGTGTGAGGCTGAGGCTAAGCTATGATGGAGGAGTCAGAGTCATGGGAGGTGGCGATTTTCGGGAGATGAGTGCTGGAGTTGTTATGCTTTGAATAGTATCTGAAACTGGCGGTGCAGTTGGTTTGACAGGACATTTGAAGGCACATATATTGATCTTAACCACAAATGTGATATTATCAAACTGCTTTCAAGACAACATGACATTTTTTGGGACTATGGCCTTGGCATTGAGAGGCTAATCGGGGCAGATAGCCAAGACAAGGCAGACTTTGTCCAGCTTCAACTTTGATAGAGAGCCCACATCTCCTGCCGAATAGTTGTACCAAAGCCTCCAGAGCTGGCTGGAGAGTTTTGGAGCTCTCTCTCTACCTGTCATTATCCCGTGTTCCTCCTGTTCAGACAATCTCCCCCCATCACTTCCAGAACCTACTGCCTGGGAATGTCCTTTCCATTTAAGAGATACAAGGTGGCTTTAAGTGTGTTACATGATAAATCAAATGATTTTTGCTCTCTTGCATATATCAGTGCATTTAGCATAGCCATCACGCTGCAGACATGGTGTTAAGGAGGCAGCACAATGTTCATGTTGAGCCTTATGTGGAAGGAACGAGCATAGATTAATCACTCAATGTGAAACTCCAGACCACCTTCTGGGGCTATCCAATTCTGTTCCTATGAGTTTCAAGACTTTCCCTTATTGTGTTTAATGAGTGTTACCTCAACAAACCACATTGACATAAGTAGGGATTGTGTTGGGTAGGCTAAATGATATTAAGATGGACAAATCCCCAGGATCAGATGGAATCTATCCCAGGTTGCTGAGAGAGGCGAGAGGAGAAATAGCTGGGGCCCTGACAGATATCTTTGTAGCATCCTTAAATATAGGTGATGTGCTGGAAGACTGGAGGGTTGCTCATGTTGTTCCCCCTGTACAAGAAGGGTCATTGGGATATTCCAGGTAACTACAATCCAGTGAGCCTGAGGTCGGTGGTGGGAAAGTTGCTGGAGGAGGTACTGAGGGATAAAATCAATATATATTTGGAAATGAATGGGCTTATCAGTGAGAGGCAACATGGCTTTGTGCGGGGGACAGCGTGCCTTACCAACTTAATAGAGTTCTTTGAGAAGGTGACCAAGTTGATAGGTGAAGGAAGGGCTGTAAATGTTATATACATGGAATTTAATAAGGTGTTTGATAAGGTTCCCCATGGTAAACTGATGGAGAAAGTGAATTCACATGGTGTGCAAGGTGTTCTAGCTAGATGGATAAAGAACCGCTTGGGTAACAGGAGACAGAGAATGGCAGTTGAAGGGAGTTTCTTGAAATGGAGAAAGGTGACCAGTGGTGTTCCACAGGGATCAGTGCTGGGGCCACTGTTGTTTGTATTATACATAAATGATCTGGAAGATGGCATTGGTGGTCTGATCAGTAAGTTTGCAGATGACACGAAGATTGGTGGAGTAGTAGAAAGCATAGGGGACTGTCAGAGAATATAGGAGGATATAGATAGACTGGAGTTGGGCGGAGAAATGGCAGATGGAGTTCAATCCATGCAAATGTGAGGTGATGCATTTTGGGAAGTCTAATTCTAGTGCGAACTATACTATAAACAGAAGAGGGTTGGGAAAAGTTATGAGCAGAGAGATCTGGGAATTCAGGTCGATTGTACCCTGAAGGTGGCTGCACAGGTGGATTGGGTGGTCAAGAAGGTATATGGTATTCTTGCCTTCATCAGACAGAGTATTGAGTATAAGAGCTGGCAGGTCATGTTAAAATTGTACAAGACATTGGTTCAACAGCATTTAGAATACTGTGTACAGTTCTAAGTTAAAAATCACACAACACTAGTTTATAGTCCAACAGGTTTAATTGGAAACACTAGCTTTCAGACCGCTGCTCCTTCATCAGGTCTCCACAACCACTGATAACCATAACCTGGTGTTGCGTGATTTTTAACTTTGTATACCCCAGTCCAAAAACAGCATCTCCAAATTGTGTAAAGTTCTGGTCACCACATTATCAAAAGGATGTGGACACTTTGGAGAGGGTGCAGAGAAGGTTTACGAAGATGTTGCCTGGTATGGAAGGTGCTAGTTATGAAGAGAGGTTGAGTAGGTTAGGATTGTTTCCATTAGACAAAAGGAGATTGAGGAGGGATGTGACAGAGTGGATAGAGAGAAGCTTTTTCCCAGGGTGAGGAATTCAATAACAAGCGGTTACGTGTTCAAGGTGAGAGGTGAAAAGTTTAAGGGGGATACATACAGCAAGTACTTTACACAGAGGGTGGTAGGTGCCTGGAACGTGTTGCCAGCAGAGGTAGTAGAGGCAGGCACAGTAGATTCATTTAAAGTGAATCTGGACAGATGCATGAGTAGGGGGGAGCAGACCGATACAGATGCTTAGGAATTGGGCGATAGGTTTAGACAGCGGAGGGGATCGGCTCAGGCTTGAAGGGCTGAAGGGCCTGTTCCTGGGCTGTAAATTTTCTTTGTTCTTTGTTCTAAGCCCTTTGAGATTGATCATCTGTTCAATATGGTCATGGCCAACCATTGAACGCAGTATCCTTTTCCTGCTCTCTCCCCATACTCTTGCATACCTTTAGCTCTGAGAACTGGACAATTTGTTAGATCCAGACCATCTCCTTAGACAGTACCTTTCAAAACTATAACCACTTCCATCTAGAAGAACCCTGGCAGCAGATATATGGGAACACCTGCAAGTTTGCCTCCAAGCTACTCAACATCTTGACTTGGAAATATAGATTTGCTCCTTCAGTGTCTCTGGGGCAAACCCTGAAACTCCCTCCCTAACGACATTGTGGGTCTACCTGCAGCACATAGACTGCAGCAGTTCAAGAAAACAGCTCACCACCTTCACAAGAACAATTAAGGATCAGCAATAAATGCTGGGCAAGACAGTGATGTCCAATAAGTGAATTTTTAAAAATTAGATAGTCTGCAAGTTGGAGTTTGTAAATGAGCACGAAGCAAAGTTGTATTTAAATCACCATGAAAATGAATTTTTACTCCGGTTACGTGATGGCTTATTATTAGAAGCTGCTCTAAACTAATAAACACAAAACCCACAGGAAGCTGTGAGGCAGTTCGAGGTAAGTGTGATAGTTCCAGCTGGTGTTTGCTATTAGTACTCAGTTATTTGGATTTATTTTTGAACTTCGGGTGGCATGTGGGAAAGTCACTGCACTCGGGTTATTTTGGGCTTTGGATTCAGTTTCGTGTGGTGCCCAAATTGGATTTGTCACATGAAACCATAAATTACCTCAATTAGATATGGTAGAAAAAAATATCCGGTACAGCAAAGTATTTGCCAGTAAGCATCAGCTTGGAATCTGCTCTGTGAACACCAGCTGAGATGTGGTTAAAAATATTCCAGCAGTGTATCCTATAGGACATGCAATGCCTTTTTGTCCTCTGTAACTTTGTGGTTTCCTAGTTCTACCTCCAATTACACTGAGTCAGGGAGAAATTCCCTGTGCTCACCCTGAGTTGAATGCATAAAGCAGTGAGCATTGTCCCCTTCTGTTGCGCCAATGCAGTTCCCTCAGGCAGGCAATATGAATCGATCTAATGTGCCACATTTAACTTTTCTCTACCACCTCGTACGATGTGTGCTTTGTTGGCAAGGCCTTTATCTATTGCCCCACTCTACCTGCCCTCAGAAAGGACTACTTTTGAGTGTGGTCTTCCAGGCTTCTGAAAAAAGCAATTTTAAATCAAACATGATTTTGAAAAAAAAATTCTTTAATGGGGTTTGGGTGTTGCTGGGCAAGGCCAGCATTTGTTGTCCATTCTGAATTACCCTTGAACTGAGTAATACTCCAGGTCATTTCAGAGGGTAGTTAGGAACCACTTTGATTTCAGCGTAGGGTCACATGGTGACCCGACCGATAAGAGTGACAGATTTTCTTTCCCTAATGACATTAGCAAACCAGATAGATGTTTCTTCGACAATCATCATCGCTGAGGCTAACCTTTCAGTTCTTCAGTTCTTAAACTGAATTTAAATTCTGCCAGATGTCATGGTAGAGTTTGGACCCACATTCCCAGAGCAGTAGCTTAGGCCTCCCTCTGGATTACTAGTCCAATGATATTACCATTACACAACTGTCTCCCTCGCCCTCCCAAAAATGTTGCTGTCAGACTAGTATCATGTCGGCTAAACAGGGAAAGACTGTTGAGTAAGGACTTTGTATCCTTGAGTGACTTTGCTGTGATATCACACAGCTGCACATCACTGGGTATAAATACACCAGTGCAGTGGGACAGTCTAAGAAGAACATAGGAAGATGCAGATTGGCGCGTGTGTCCTTCTGAAAGACATAGCAGACGGACACAAACAGATAATTCAAAGGCATTATCTAAAGTAACTCTAACTCAGAGTCTGTTATATTATTACCATGTATAATAACATTTAATATGAAATTAAAATAAATAGCTTTACTTTTGAAAAACAAGAATGGTTTTCAGGTTTATTTATGTCTGCCTCAAATCCAACACCTATTGTGTGGCATAAAAGTACACAATGAAAGGAGGATTGTTCCACTAAAAAGGACAATAATGATGCAGTTGGGATTTTACAATGTTCATGGCCACTTTTGCAACTTGATTTGTTTTTGAATGGAATTTATATTCTCAAATTGCTGCGATAAATTACTTAGTAGTCCAATGACTGAATTTCTGCTGCCTTAAACCTACTCTGTCTAAAGTGGCGTGTTTCTATCTGCCAGGGTGTTTTGGGAGAGCACAGTTTTGGAGCATTGGGGGAGCAACTAGGATCAAGACAAGTTGTTGAGATGGCCAAGGTTGAATTGGGCAGAAGGGAGAGAGACTTGGTTGGTTCATATCAGTGGCCTGGGGTAACATGTTCCTGTGCTGGAATTGCTATTTCGTCATGCTAAGGCTCATATTTCAGGTCCAGTAAGGTACAGCAAGCAGCCCCCTCTGTTCCAGGAGTAGGATGAATATCTAGGAGAAGGTGACAGCTGCAGATACTGAGTTCAGAGTCATGGTGCTGGAAAAGCACAGCAGGTCAGACAGCATCTGAGGAGCAGGAGAATTGACATTTCAGGCATAAGCCCTTCAACAGGAATGAGGCTTGTGGCCCAAGGGAGCTGAGAGATAAATGGGAGGGGGTGGGGCTGGGGTGGAGGGGGGCAGGTAGCTGGGAATTTGATAGGTAGATGAAGATGGGGAGAAGGTGATAGGTTGGAGAGGAGGGTGGAGCAGAAAGGGGGGAAGGAAAGTGGCCAGATAGGACCGAGGGCAGTGCCGAGTTGGAAGGCTGGATATGGGATAAGGTGAGGGAAGGGGAAATGGGGAAACTGTTGAAATCGATATTGATCACATATGGTTGGAGGGTCCCAAGGCAGAAGATAAGACATTTGTTCTCTTGGCATCAGGTGGTTAGGGTTTGGCAGTGGAGGAGGCTCAGGACTTGGATGTCCTTGGCAGAGTGGGAGGGAGAGTTAAAGTGTTTGGGCACAGGGCATTGGGGTTGTTTTGTGTGTGTGTCCCAGAGATGTTCTCTGAAACATTCAGCAAGTTGGCGTCCTGTATGGTTGGAGGTGCTCTTCCTCCAGGCTTCAGATGCTTAGTGTTTGGCGGTGGAGCAGTCCCACCCGTGTGGTTGGAGGGTCCCAAGGCTGAAGACAAAGATGAATATCACATAGCCAGATCTCTTGTCTGTCCCACAATAAATCCTATATATCTTTGTAGTGAGGAGAATATAGGAATGCAGCTTGAGGTCAACAGCATTAGTCCTGCTCGTCCACATATTACTGAAGGCCACTTAAGTAGCCAGGTCAAATGGGTATTTCCAGGCTGAATTAGGAATCAACAGTAATTCAGGAGTGATGTCCACTCATTATCATGAGTTTCTGCTTTTAGTTTTTTGTTATTAAACAGTTCAATTTTCAATCCATTTCCTTTTGAGTACACAGTGCAGGATGTCATCTCCACCCAGTGTTGAATGAGGGGCCACAATATACAAGGAAGACTTCAGTAAAAAAAAATCACTTATTTACAGACACCTAAATTGAACAGGAGCCAAACAAACACAAGCTGCATTTCTGAATATCAAGCATCTACTTGCATATCGGGCAGCGACAATTTTACAGTCAATGAGTGATCACTGTACCCAGCTCTCATTCACTGGAACTCAGTGTCAATCAGTTCCTGCATGTCTTGCAGGATCCAACACTACAACTCTCTATCATAGCTGAGGTCACGTTCCTGCTGCTCAATATCAGCATCTTCCTCATCCTCAGAAGACTGGTCTCTCTCTCCCAGTCTGTCAGCCTCATTCACATCCCCTCTTTGCCTGCTTCAGAGGGCAGCTTCCCAGCATGCACTCTGCCTGCAGTGTACTGCAGACTACTCCATGCAGCGGAAACCTACCTTCAGCAGGATGACCACAATGGCCATGCTGGAAGATTGCATAGTTTAATGGAGTCCTTAAATATGGTCACCCTTATCTTTTAGTCTGGAACCTCAAATACAGCTGGAGGACAAGAGTTTTCAAGGCTGCAAACATTTTGGGCAGCTGCCAGGCTACCAGGGGCAAGCTTGTAAGAAGTGGAATGGATGATCACAGATCACTTGCACATTGATGCAAAGGAGCCTTTCTCTGCTGATGGACAAAGCTGTGTGGGGACCTCTCAATGCAACGAGTCCACGGTCTATCACAACCTTCACTCACAGGGAGACCAGCTGACTATTACCAGATTGCTGTATCTAACTGCACGTGTTGTAGCACTGAACTACTCACAAGGAATGGGGATGAGGATGTGGGATCTGGCACAAACGGCATTAGTCAGTTTTGATGTATCATGGTTGGACAATTGAGGAATTCTGCTCAGAAGGAGTCAATTGCATAAAGGTCTGACCTTGTTGCTCAGGGCCCAGGTCCTGCTCCAGATTTTGGTCAGTGACAATGTGCTGGGATATCTTCAGTCTGTGGTGACACTCTGTCTCACTCACTTGGAGAAAATGGCATTGAGAGAGACACAGGCTTCTGTGCAGCCTGAGGGGGTTCTTCAGCTACACCCTCTTCTTATGGACGCTGTTGAGAGGTTGCAACTGCTTCGGGATTTGCTGATGCATCTGTTTCTCTTCCATATCTCTGCAACAGCGTCACTCTATCTTACCATGGCTGGAATCATTGGTTGCATTTACAATGACCCTCTGTGGGAATGTAAGTAACAGAACAGGATCTTATCAATGCAAGCTATCAGCATTCACAGTGCAAATGGTGGCTTAACTTACTCCCCACGCAATGGGACATGATGCACTCTGACACAGAGAGCCAGGGAATGCCTCCATGGGGAACATTGGAATGAGATCCAATGGCAGTGAAGGCAGCACCAGTCATGTCACAAAGAGATCATAAGTGATTGCAAGTACTCTATGATTACTAAATGGTCCTCCTTCCAGTTCCACATCACCAATGGAAGCATCAACATAAGAGCATCTTGCATCGTTTCAGTCCAGGTAGACAGGGAAACCAAGCTCCTGTGCATCCCAGGAGGGTTTATATTAGCTGTGGAAGTTCTGGCCTGCAGGTACCACTTAAAATTACCTGAGAATAGCTCAACTTCACAGAGTTGTCTAAATTCAAGCAATGACATGCCAACTTTGTGTGTGTTCAGCATTTACACCCCACAAAGGTTGTACAGGTATTTTCCAATCCAGCTGTCACAGAGATGTTATTACACACCACATATTTGGCCATTGCATACATTTCAATGGCACAACAATGTCATGGTAAATGATTTCAGCTCGTACTCTGCAAGAGCATGATTGATGCAACATCCTCTTACAGGTGAAGCCCACAAACAGACACTGACCCTGTCCACTCTGGATATTCTCCATTTGCACGTCTCATTTAACACTCAGCAGATCATGAAAAGCAACCCAGGCCATGCTGGTCCCTTACAGTCAACAGCAGAGGAATTTGCAATCAGGAATAAAGAAGTGGCTGACAAACTAGATTTGTACTTTGATTCCATCTTCACAAAGGAGACATGATTAATATACCATAAATAATATGGAACTTGGTTTTAGACAAAGGGAGGGAGTATAGCAATTCTATATGAGTAGAGAAGTGGTATTGCAGAAATTGATGGTATTGCAGACTGATAGCTCCCCAAGGTAAGAGAACTTACATCCCAGAGTACCAAGGAAGTGGCCTTAGAAACAATGGAGGCATTAGTGGTCATCTTCCAAGATCCTTTAGAATCTGGAACAGTTCCTATAGTTTTAGAAGGTAGCTAATGTAACCCCACTATTTAAAAAAGGGGGCGTAGAAAGAAAACAGGCAATTATAGACCAGTGAGTCAGACGTCAGTAGTGGAGAAAATGCTAGAGTCTATTATCAAGGATTTTACAGCAAAGCGCTTAGAAAATAATGGTGGAATCAGACACAGTCAGCATGGATTTACAAAAAGGAAATCCTGTTTGACAAATTTATTTGAATTCTTTGAGGATGCAACAAATAGGATTAATTGGAGGAACCCAGTGGATGTGGTTTATTTGGACTATCAGAAGACTTTTGACAAGTCTACCATAAGAAATGAATTTGTAACATTAAAGTATTTGGGGGTAAGCATACTGAGATAGATAGAAAATTAGAGAGCAGACAGGAAACAAAGCATTAGAATAAGTAGGTCTTTTTCTAAACATCAGGCAGTGACTAGTAGGGTATCACAGGGGACAGTGCTACAACCTCAGCTATATATGTTAATGATTAAGGTAAGGGAACTAAATGTGATATCTCAAAATTTGCAGATGACCCAAAGCCAGATGGAAGAGTGGGGAGGATGCAGAGATATTGCAGTGTGATTTGGACAGGCTGATGGGTGGGGCTTGTGTTGATGTCATTTCCTGTTCGTTTTCTGAGGGGTTGATAGATGGTATCTAGATCTATGTGTTTGTTTATGGTGTTGTGGTTGGAGTGCCAGGCCTCTAGGAATTCTCTGGCATGTCTTTGCTTAGCCTGTTCCAGGATGGATGTGTTGTCCCAGTCGAAATGGTGGATTTTTTTTTCTTCCGTGTATAGGGCTACGAGGGAGAGAGGGTCGTGTCTTTTTGTGGCTAGCTGGTGTTCGTGTATCCTGGTGGCTAAGTTTCTTCCTGTTTGTCCTACGTAGTGTTTGTGGCAGTCCTTGCATGGAATTTTGTAGATGATGTTGGTTTTGTCCATGGGTTGTACTGGGTCTTTTAAATTTGTTAGTTTTTGTTTGAGAGTGTTAGTAGGTTTGTGTGCTACTAGGATTCCGAGGGGTCTTAGTATTCTGGCTGTCATTTCTGAAACTTCTTTGATGTATGATAAGGTGGTTTGGGTTTCTGGCTGTGTTAGGTCTGCTTGTTGTGGTTTGTTCTTGAGGAATCTGCGGACTGTATTTTTTGAGTATCCGCTCTTCTTGAATATGTTGTAGAGATGGTTCTCCTCTGTTTTCCGAAGTTTGTCTGTGCTGCAGTGTGTAGTGGCTGATTGGAATAGTGTTCTGATACAGCTTCTGATCACCAGCTACTGCAGCGGATAGCAACCGACAACCGGAAGCGGCAGATATTTAATAGAATGTATAAATAGAAAGCAGGAGACAACAGCTTCGCTTGACTTGGAGATCGCCACTGATGATGTTACCTAGCCAGGTAATGAAACATCTGGATATCAAACTTACAGCTCAGTGAGCAAACCTACACCCTAAACCTCAACCTGAGCTACAAACCTTCACAAGCCTTGCAGAAGGAAGATTATTTTTCAAATGTCCCTCAAAAGCTAGCGGGGAATATTCAATGTGCCTCAGTGTGAAAGTAAGTGTGCAGGTGTAGCAGACAGCAAAGAAGGTAAACTGCATGTTGGCCTTCACAGCGAGTACAGTACAGGATACACTGCTGCAGTCATACAGGGCATTGGTAAAGTCACACCTGGAATATTATGTGCAGTTTGGTCTCCTTGTCTGATGAAGGATACCCTTGCCATAGAGCAGGAAAAGGCTTAGTAAATTGATTCCTAGGATGGCAGAACTGATGTATAGGGAGAGATTGAGTCAGTTACAATTATATTCACTAGAGTTTAGAAAAACGAGAGGAGATTCTTATAGAAACATATACAATTCTAACAGGACTAGATGGGTTAGATGCAGGAAGGATATACACAATGGTGGGGGAGTCCAGAAGCAGGGGTCAATGTTTAAGGATAAGGGGTAAACCTTTTAGGACTGAGACGAGCAGACATTTCTTCACTCAGAGAGTAGTGAGCTTGTGAACTTCGCTACCACAGAAAATGACTGAGATCAAAACATTACATGTTTTCAAGAAGGGGTCGAGATAGCTCTTGTGGCTAAAAGGATCGTGGGATATGAGGGGATAGTAGGATTGTTGAGCTTGATGATAAGCTGTGATCATAATGAATGGTAGATCACATTAGAGTTGTTAAATAGCCTATTCCTGCTTCTATGTTTCTATTCTCATCTCCAATAAAAGACAATTTAACCATAACCTTGATATTCAATGGTGCTGCAATTATAGAATCACCCTACCAACATCCTGAGGGTTACCATTGACCAGAAACTGAACTGGACTCACCGTATAACTGCAGTGGAGAGGAGCCGAGCGGAGAGTAGTCTGGGAAGGTAAGTGGTATAAAAACTTACTGCGTGGACTTGGAGCTTTCACTTCAGGAGAGGAACTGAGCAGAGAGGAGTCTGGGAAGGTGGGTGATTCTATTTCTGAATCCATGTGGGTAACTGAAAAGCGACACCACCGGAGGCCTGTGATTTGATTGGCTAATGAGGGGTGTACTCAGTTTGAATCTGTGCTAAATTGAATCTTGTTAATTTATTGGTTACAACTTTTTTATTAGTTGCAACTTGCCTAAGTAGAGATGCAAAGACAATTAAAAATTGAAAAAAGAAACAAATTCAAAACTAATTAAATTAAATAAGGATGGAGGGTCAGGTGATGTGTTGTTTCTGTGTGATTTGGGAACTGGTGGAAACTGCTGGAAAGAAGTTTCAAAAATGACAGCCAGACTACTAAGACCCCTCGGAATCCTAGTAGCACACAAACCCACTGTGGAGGCAGAGCTGAGTATGGTGGCCATCACCAAGGAGAAGGTACTAGGAAAACTGAATGGTCTGAAGGTAGATAAATCACCTGGACCAGATGGATTACAGCCCCCTGAGTTCTAAGGGAGATAACTGAAGAGATAGTGGAGGTGTTAGTGGTAACCATTCACTAATCACTGGAAGCAGGGAGGGTCCCAGAGGACTGGAAAATTATGAACATTAATACCCCTGTTTAAAAAGGGAGGAAGACAGAAGACAGAAAATTATAGATCAATTAGCCTAACCTTGGTTGTGGGTGAAATCCTGGAATTTATCGTGAAGGATGAGATTTCTGAATACTTGCAAGTGAATGGAAAAATAGGGCTGAGTCAGCATGGTTTCATCAAGGGGAGGTCATGCCTGACAAATCTGATAGAATTCTTTGAGGAAGTAATGAGCAGATTAGACCAAGGAGAGCCAATGGATTTTATCTACCTGGATTTCAAGAAGGCCTTTGAAAAGGTGCCACACAGGAGGCAGCTGAGTAAGATAAGGGCCCAAGGTGTTAGAGGCAAGGTGCTAGCATGGATAGAAGCTTGGCTGTCTGGCAGGAAGTAGAGAGTGGGGATAAAAGTGTTCTTCTCAACATGATAACCGGTGACAAGGCATGGTCCGCAAGGCTCAGTGTTGGGACCACAACTTTTCACTTTATACGTTAGTGATCTAGTTGAAGGAACTGAAGGCATTCTGGCTAAGTTTGCAGACAATACAAGAATAGGTAGAGAGATGGGTGGCATTGAGGAGACGGAGAGGCTGCAGAAGGATTTGGACAGGTTAGGAGAGTGGGCAAAGAAGTGGCAGATGGAGTGCAATGTGGGAACGTGTGAGGTCATGCACTTTGGTAGGAAGAATTGAGATATGGACTATTATTTAAATGGGGAGAAAATTCAGAAGGCTGAAGTGCAAAAAGACTTGAGAGTTCTAGTCTAGTATTCTCTCAAGGTTGAGTCAGTAATTAGGAAGGCAAATACAATGATGGCATTTATTTCGAGAGGACTTGAATACAACAGCAGAGGTATACTTCTGAGACTCTATAAAGCTTTGGTCAGACCACATTAGGAGCATTCTGTGCAGGTCTGGGCCCCATATCTCAGGAAGGATGTATTGGCTTTGGAGTGTGTTCAGAGGAGGTTCATGAGAATGGTCCCAGGGATGAACAGTTTAACACATGAGGAATGTTTGAGGACTCTGGGTCTATACTTAGAAGGATGAGGGGGGATCTAATTGAAACTTACTGAATACTGAATAACCTGGACAGAGTGGATGTTGGGAAGATGTTTCCATTGGTAGGAGAGACTATGACCCATGGGCACAGCCTTAGTGTAAAGGGAAAACCTTTTAGAACAGAGATACGGAGAAATGTCTTCAGCCAGAGAGTGGTGAATCTATGGTATTCACTGCTATAGAAGACTGTGGAGGTCAGGTCATTGAATATATTTAAGAAGGAGATAATTACGTTCTTGATTGGAAATGGGATCAAGAGTTATGGAGAAAAAGTGGGAGAATGTGTTTGAGAAACTTATCAACCATGATTGAGTGGTGGAGCAGACTTGATGGGCTGAATGGCCTAATTTCTGCTAGTATGTCTTTTGATCTTACCGTGGCTACATGGGTAGGTAAGAGGCTTCGAATACAACAGTGAATAACTCACCTCTGGACTCCCCGAAGCTTGTCCACCATTGACAAAACACAAATCAGAGCTATGATGGAATACTGCCCACTTGCCTGGATGGGTGCAGTTCCAACAACACTGAAAAAAGTTGACACCATCCAGGATGAAGCCGCCCACTTGATTGGCATCACATCCACAAACAATAACTCCCTCCACTACCGGCGCTTCAGTTCTATCTACGAGATGCACTGTGGAAATTCACCAATGATGCTTAGACAGCACCTTCAAATTCCACAGCCACTACCATTTAGAAGGACAAGGCCAGCAGATACATAGGAACAGCACCATCTTCAAGTTCCTCTCCAATTCACTCATCATCCTGACTTGGAAATATATTGTCGTTCCTCCAGTATCATTGGTCCCAAATCCTGGAACTCCCTCCCTAATTATAGCATATGGACTGCAGGGGTTCAAAGAGTCAGCACAGTACCACCTTCTCAAGGGCAGCTAGAGATTGGCAAGAAAGGCCTTGCCCCCATTCCATTAGTGATTAATAAAAAAAAAACTTGATTCCAAGGATGATTTGACACTTATGTTGGGCTTTGACAGTACACAGCATTTGTACTTAGTTGCTTCAGGCAAACTAAACATCTTAATTATTGTCACAATATTCAGAACTGATCAATTACCATTGGATTGCAGTTAGTATCTAAGAGTTGGCTGTGGAGTTAGTACTTTGCACTGGCAGCTATAGGGAATATTGCTACTGACATTTTGTCAGTTTTTAAAGAATCATGAACAAGAGGGCATAATCTGAAAGTTAATGTCAACCCATTTTGGAGAAAGGTCCAAAGCGCTTTTTCCATCCAGAGTAGAGGAAAATTGGAATTCCTTCCACAAAAAGAGTGGAAGCTGTGGTAATTGAATTATTAGAAGCGTGGTAGTTTTTATTTTTGTTAATTAAGGGAATCAAATCACACCTGCATCTCATGAGTGAATACATAAAAATCAAAGAACTCAGATTAATCTCCCCACTCACAGGTCTGTAATGCAGCCCCCAGTGTATCCAAAGCTGTTTGGACTTCAGACACTGCAAATAAAAAATGCCCTGGATCACAATGGTATCCAGAACAGCCAGATGCTGCAGGCTTGCCACCTCACTTGAACTGTCATCTTTAATGAGATTTAAGTTTATACTGCCTTTTACGGATTTCTTAAGTTGATCACTGATTTTATATACAATGTTAAACTTTAAGAACAGGAAAGACTTTAAGCATTTACCAGAGCTTCATCAAATAACGAGCTCCTTTCTCTGTGGTGAAGGAGGAATCCATTCCAATCAGTGCCAATGGATTTAGTGCTGCACGCCTATTCCTCTTCCTGATGCTGACTGCCTTTGTCAGGTCCTCTCCTCACCTTGGCCTCTCCTCTCAGTGATGATGACTGCCTGCCAGAGGGCCCTCACCTTCCTGTCTGGTTGAGGTAGGAACAATGACTGAGACTGTTCGCTGATATCACTATCCTGAGTCCTGACACCAGTGCCCACACAAACCAGGTTCATTGTGGCATGGCTGGGCTGGAAGAGAGACCATCTCCATTTGAAATAAGCAAGAGATGGAAATGGAGACTGGCAAATACTGAGGCAGTGGTTTGAAAAACTGACTTTTGTTCATTGGCTCATCTTGCTGGAAAAGTGCAGCAGGCAAGAGAGCATCCGAGGAGCAGGAGAATCGACGTTTTGGGCATAAGCCCTTCGTCAGGAATCTTATGCCTAAAATGTCAATTCTCCTGCTCCTCGGATGCTGCCTGGCCTGCTGCGCTTTTCCAACACCACACTTTTCAACTCTGGTCTCCAGCATCGGCAGTCCTCACTTTCTCCTCATTGGCTAATCTGTCCAGTTCCTAGATACGAACTGAAAATGTGTTGCTGGTTAAAGCACAGCAGGTTAGGCAGCATCCAAGGAACAGGAAATTCGATGTTTCGGGCCAGAGCCCTTCATCAGGAAGGGCTCTGGCCCGAAACATCGAATTTCCTGTTCCTTGGATGCTGCCTAACCTGCTGTGCTTTAACCAGCAACACATTTTCAGCTCTGATCTCCAGCATCTGCAGACCTCACTTTTTACTCCCAGTTCCTAGATACCCTAATCCAGTTTCCACTTCCCTCTAAACCCTACTCATCCTCCGTACTCCTTCCATTCCCCATGTCATCCTATGTCTCCTTAAATGACCTTACGCCCCCTATATAATCCACCATGCCCATCCATACTCCCAAGCCTGCTTCTCCACTGTGTACAGCAATGGTGAGCACCTCCACAAAACCAAAAAAAGTCTTTGAGATGGTTGTGTAACTGCCAAAATAAACAAACAGCCTTTCAAAAAAGAATTTGAAAAAAACTTTAATGGATTAACTTCTCAAACTGTTGATCAAAGCGAAATGTATTGACCCTTTGACAGATGTGCGAACAATTATTGCTGAAGTCAATGAAGTTGAACTGCAACCAAATATTTGTATTGGGTTTCTAAAGCACAGCTGTTAGCAAACCTCTCAAGTTGAATCCAGTAACACTTTTGAATCAGAATGTTGTGTCAACAAACTAAAATATTAAAACACAAGAGGTGTTTGCTGCATTATGATCTTATTGTCAGTATTGTTGAATGCAGATGAGTACTTTGTCCCCTGGCTAAAATATTCTGATGAATCCAAGCACTTTCACAGTGCTGGTCCCTTACATCTTGAGTACTTTGCCCCACAGCATATCTGTCATATCTTACATCACTACCATGTAATCATTAAAGTTGTCAAAAACCATTGAAGTTACCTGTCAATAGGTTCCTGACTCTGGGTTAGTTTCCACTGAAGTGTTGTATACCAGTCTCCTTACAGAATGGGTCTGACCGCATGGAAATAGTGTGAGGCTTTCTCCCTGTCTCCAGCCTCTCCAATAGGAGATAAGGGTGGGATTGCTGTCTGCAGGCCTGCTGCACTCACCCATATTCCGCAGGCGTATTATCTCACGTGATGGAATTGGGGTCAAAAGTTTAGAATCAGGTCCTGCCTGCTATTTTCCAATCCTCTCTCCCCTATGGCATAGATGGAGGCATTAGAATCCAGCCTTGCATTTCAATCAGCTCAGTATGGACACTAAGAGTTAATCTTTCCTATAACCTATAAAAGGGGATTGGATCAGTATTTGACAAGGATCACTATACAAAGATATGTGGACAAAGGTGGGAAATGTAATTAGTAATTGATAAATTAATTCCAGTACATATACAATGACCTGCTTATAGAATAGAATCCATATGGAGGAAGGCCATTCCACCCATCAAGGCCATTCCACCCACCACACCAACCAGGAGAATCCCACCCAACACCTACACTCCCTGTGACTAATCCACCTAGTCTGCACACTATGGACAATTTAGCATGACCAATCCACCTAACCTGCACATCTTTGGACTGTGGGAGGAAACTGGAGAACCCAGAGGATACCCACACAGATCATCACCCAAGGATGTAATTTAGGATATAGGTCATCCATTAATATCTAGTTAATCTCATTGTTCGGTTTGTTAGTGGACTCAGCGCACCTAAATAATGGACCTGTTATACTAGCAATGCGGTTTGGTGGGGCAAATTGGATCTTTCTTTGAATATTAGCCAAATGGTCTAATGATGGAAGTATGAATGGTTTTATGGATTTTGTCCATAAAACCTGTTCATCTCCTCGGAATTCATGTATTTAAAATTGAATCTCTATCCAACTTGTTCCATTTAAATTTGTTCTTTGACATCGTTATACTGTCACTGCAAAATTGAATGCATTTGTTGTAATACTTGATCAAAAATGGGTCACATTTAAGAAACTGCAATACTCATATGTCTTTTGTTTTCATTCATAAAAGCAGCTGTCTTAAATGAGGAGTTGTCTTAATCATTACAAAATAGTAACCATTTCTCAGGCATAATTCAAGTGAGTTGCAGTTTCTTATTATAATACATCAAAAGAGCAGCGTTAAAAAGCCCATAATTAGACTATCAAGATTAGCCAGGTTTCCATATGTTAAAATAATTATTCTGGTGTACTTTGCATGTTGCTTTATTTAGGAAATAAATAAATCTTTATTTGGGAAATTACCTTTTGACAGATTCAATAGATTTGTTATGGAGAATTTATTAACATTCTTTCTCTCAGTCTGATATAACTCTTGGTAAATAGCCATTTGTTCAGTGCATTGAATCACCAAGCTTGCATTGTACACAGCATAGTATTCCTGTAAGAACTTGCATAGATCTATTGGAGGACTATATGAGCCACAGATATCCTATTTTGTTGGACCATTCAGACTTGAATTAAGAACATTTGAAAAGGAGGAGGTCATTTCCCTCCTAAAGCCAGTCAATTAGACCAAGGCTGGCATTAATAGATTCCAAGGGATTGAAAACAGCACACATACATATTTTCTTTTTACTGGGAAAATAGTTTGACTTTTTCAGTTTTTCCCATCTCACCATACACCTTGGGTAACAGGCCCATTATTCAGGTGCGCTAAGTCCATTAACAAACTGAACAATGAGGTTAACTAGATATTAATGGCTTACCTATATCCTAAATCCGCCTACCCAGTTAATAGAGGTTTAGAAAATCATGACGGCATGGACTGGATGAATAGCCAAGGGCTTTTTCCAAGGGTAGGGGTATCAAAAACTAGAAGGCATAGGTCTCATATGAGAGGTGAAAGAATTAAAAAAGACCTAAGAGAGAACTTTTTCATGCAGAGGGCAGTGCGTGTACGGAATGAGCTGCCCAGAGGAAGTGGTGGAGGCTGGTACAATTACAGCATTTAAAAGGTATCTAGATAGGTAAATGGAAATGAAAAGTTTCAGTTGATATGGATCAAATGCTGGCAAATGGGACTAGATTACTTTCGGATATCTGGTCGGCATGGGCTAGTTAGGCTGAAGTGTCTGTTTCCATGCTGTATAACTCTACCACTCTAAAGCTTAATCCATGACAAAAAGAAATGCCCCTTTCAGTCTTCAAATTATAAGTGTTTTTTCCCAGTGGAGAGGGTTCCAGATTTCCACTATGTTGCTGTGTGAAAGAATGTTTCCTGCCATCAGGAACCTAACTCTAAGCTGATATTTCTTTTTCCTTGACTCCCTTAATAAAGGAAATAGTTTCCATCCACCTGTCAATTTCTTTGATCATCTCATATACATGATTTAATAAAAGCTTAATCATGTAATGTCTAAGGAATGCAAACTGACCTGTCCTTATAATTTAACCCAAATAATTAAAATATCTTAAGAATGCTGTTCTGTTAAGATTTGAGTAATTCTTTTTCAATTTGCATACAACAAAATCCTATAACCAGCAAGGAGAGAAAGGGCCGAATGATCTATTTTTAATGATGTTGTTTGAGTTGAAAAGCTCATCTGGGACACCAGGGGAAGTCATTGATCTTCAAATATTGCTGTGGAATTATTTATTCTCACCTGACTGCAAATAGGTCCTTGACTTTTGTCTTATCATTCTCTCAGTACAACATAAGATTGGTTGAGTGCAACTGTCAGTTTTTCTAACAACCTAGCATGGCAGCATTACTTGTTCTATGCTTTCAGATTTGGTTTTCTTACAATTCTGACCTATTGAGAGTAAAACACAAAACTTTTCTCCCTTTTCAGTAATAGTCCAATTCAACTCTATCTAGCGACTTATTGCAAGTTGTTACTATTTGCTTGCCTCAGTTGGTAGTATTCCCAGAAGATTGAGATTCCAGAACTTGTTATTTTGACAAAGAATTCACTACAGTATTAATAAAGTGGCACATTTGCTTAGGTGCCATCCAACAGGAAAGATGTTAAAGGAAACCTTCTGCCAATGAAGAGGCAAAAAGAAGCAAGCAGGGAAGGAAATATTCATTCATAATAAATACTTTAAAGGTGAGTAGTAATTTTTAAAAACTTTTTGATTTATCCATCATCTACCAGTGCAGCTCCGTTAGCTGAAAGGCTTGTTTGTAAATCAAAGTGATGCTAATAACATAGGTTCACTTGCTATCTCAGCTGAGGTTACTATGAAGAATTCTGCTTCTCAACCTCTAACCTGCCTGTACCTGGCAATCCTTGGGTTAAACCTCCACCAGTCATCTCTGTCTAATGAGAGAGCAGCCAGGTCTGACAAGACAATGGTGACTTTACCTTTATTTACATGTAAACTCATACTTGTACCTTCAGTTTCCTGTTCTTTCAGCTCCCTCTTTTCAGCCTTGGGAATGCTAAGTAATTTCTGACATTTTTCAATAATGTTCCCTTTCTTTAAAATTCATTTGAGCATGCTTTGCTATTCCAACTATAAATGTGCTCTCTCTCTTCCAATGCAATCAGCATCCCAAGCTACATTGAAGAGCATTTATCCTGATTCTTTCTTGGGGACCATGCAGACTCATGTGTTATAAAGATATGGGTGTACTCTACCTTTAAGAAACTTAAAAATGAGCAGAACTACCTGACAGCACCAAGTGTTCTCAACAAGATAGAACGTAGCATGTGGTCCAGCTACTGGGGTAGATAGGGTAACTAGTTGCCTGGATTCAAATTAGGCCAATCAGTTTAAATTATACCCTGAAACATATCAAATTCCAATAAAGTTTGTATTTAGTATATTGACAATTTTAAAAGCCAAAGACATCATCCGATGCTTTGGAGGTATAAGACCAGGGAAAATTGAACAATTGGGGAGAGAACTGCCATGCTATCAGCATGAAGAGACTGCCCAAAAAAAAGCTCTCTTAAAGGTACCTTTATCAATCCGCGACCTGTGAAGCATAATCCCTAAGAAAAAAAATGAAGACAGGAATATCCAAACAGAAGATTCGACAGCTGGCTGGTTTTGAAAACTTGAATTTTTGGTAAATCTTAATTAGGGGACTTTATTGGACTGGTATTATAGAAGGGAAAGTAAAAGATAGATTAGAGGAAGGAGTTGTGAATAGTTGTTAGTTAATTATTCTCTGTTATACTTTAAGAAATAAAATTGTTAATTTTTACTTTAAATATATCTTGGCCTCTTGAATTTTCACAGATTACTGCATGGGATAAATCTTTTTTGTGTTGCTGGTTTAAATTAAACAGGAGGGTTTACTCTGTGACGTAATAGTTTGGGGGCTCGTCGCTGGGATTTTAAAAGTTTAGGAGGCTTTTGTCCATAATTCAAACAATTTGGGTTTTTGATTTAGGATTTGAACTGGTTTAGACTTGAATAGATTTGGGGGAACAAAAAATCTCAGCAGATTTAAACACTTGCAAGTTAATGTCCTAGATCTTTATATAAAATGTAATTTGTTTAATTTCGATGACTTGGGGTTCATTAAATTAAAAGTCAGAGAAATGGCTCTTAACATTGCTAAAGAGATTCTGGGATTTGAAGATGATTCTCAAATTTGCCAAGAAAGTTTAGAAGGAGAGAAAATGGCCATACTTTTAGAATAAATGCATAAGTTAGATTTGGGTTTAGCCAAGGGCAAAAATAAAGTTGAAATTTTAGGGGAGTTATTCAAACACTCAGGTGTGTCAGAGAAACAGACAAGTGCAGGAGAAGTAGAAAAACAAAGAGAGAGGGAGAGGGAGAGGGAAAGGGTGAGAGAGGAGAGAGAGAGAGAGAGGAAAAAGCCAGAGAAGGTTATTAGCTGAGTAAAGAGAGAGAAGAAAGGGAGAGAGAACAAGAAAAAGAGGAAAAAGAAAGACAGAGAAGGTTCTTAGCTGAGCAAAAAGAGAGAGAATTTGAACTTGAGAAGCTGTGACTTAGTCAGCAAAGTCAAGTTAATAGGATGGAGATTAAAAGAGAAGTGATACGTCAAACTTGATGAGATAGATGTTGAAGCCTTCTTTATTTCATTTGAAAAATTAGCTAGGCAGATGGAGTGGTCTGAAGATTTGTGGATAATGCTAGTTCAGACTAAACTGGTAGGCAGAGCTAGTGAGGGATTTGCCACACTGTCAGATGAGGGTGTCAAGAGATTATGAAGAAGTTAAACAAGCTACTTTAAGCGCTTATGAATTGGTACCAGAAGCATATAGACAGCAGTTTAGAAACACAAAGAAGGAACCAGGCCAGACCTAAGTTGAGTTCAAAAGAGTTAAACATAGTAATTTTAATAGATGAGTGTGTGCTATGAAAATTTGTGGGACCTTTGAGGCTCTAAATGAGATTATTCTGCTGAAGGAGTTTAAAAACTCATTTCCAGAGATGGTAAGAATTCACATGGAGGAACAGAAAGTTCAGAAAGTGAGAAGTGCAGCAGAATACATGTTGGTGCATAAGATAAGGTTCTGGCTAGAATTTCATGCTGTGAGGGATAGAAGTTGGGAGAAAGGAAGATCCTACACTACGAAATGAAGAGGTGAGAGCACTGGTAAGAATTTACCACAGGATAAAAAAGAAGCCCAAGTGGGTGGAAAGGAGGTGAAAGGCCTCAGGTGTTTCCACTGTGGTAAAGTGGGACACGTAAACTCACAGTGCTGGTCATTAAAGAAAGGCACTGCGGGAAAAGACGTGGTAAAAGAAGCTAAGCCAGTGGCATTACTGAAGGTAGTAAAGAAGACCTCAAGAAGAGCCGAGGAGCTGTAGGAGAGTGCACAGCCTAGGGAGGGGCTGGGTATGGAGTTAGTACCTGATCTCTACAAAGCATTTGCCTCTGTGGGTAAAGTTTAGTCAGAAAGAACAGGGGGAGATACAGGATCTAACCAGTTGCTGATAGTAAGAGATGAGCAAATATGCACTCTTTCGGATCTTTTACCTGAGAGTGTGGTAATTTGTGGGATAGATGAACAGAAATTTAGCATTCCCCTATTATGTTGGAGTGCCAACTCAAGACTGGGGAAGTTGCAGTGGGAATGATTGACAGAGTGTTGTTTCGAGGAATTCAGATTGTTCTTAGGAATGATTTGGCAGGAGCCAAGGTGGGAGTGACACCCCTTGTTGTGAAGAAGTCCAAGAAAGACCAAGAAACCGAGAAGTTAAAACAGAAATATCCTGGTATTTTCCCAGACTGTGTGGCAACCAGATCCTGATATCATAAGTCACTGCATGAAGCAAAAAGTAAAGAGAAAGAAGAAGGAGTTGAGGTTCAGTTAGCTGACACCCTGTTTGATGTAAAGGTGCAGGAAAAAGCTTGTTCAGGCAGAAGGTTACACAGAAGTGCTTAGTCCTGAAAGGCTAAGAGACTTGCAACAGCAAGACAAGACAATAAAAGATATATATGTGGATTCATACTCCGAAAAGGAGGCAGAGAATATTCCGGAGGGTTAATATCTGAAAGATAGAATTCTAAGGTGGAAATAGAGACCACAGAGGAGAAATGGGCCGAAGTGCACCAGATTGTGTTGCGGGTAGTATACAGACAGGAGGTGTTATGGGTAGCACATGAACTACCTGTAGGAAGTCACCGAGGAGTATGAAAGACTCAGGCTATGTAACAAAAACATTTTTATTGGCTTGGAATGCACAAGGACGTGGTTAACTTTTGCCGTTCATGTCATACATACCAAATGGTTGGTAAGCCACAGGCAGTAATAAAACCAGCCCCTTTGTTGCCAATTCCTGCATTTGAAGCATCTTTCACATGGGATATAATTGCTTGTGTAGGTCCCCTCCTGAGAACTAAAAGTGGGAACCAATATTTGTTAACCATAATGGATGTGTCTACCAGAGTTCCAGAGGTAATTCCATTATGGAATGTCAAGGCAAACGTGGTACTAGAGGAGCTAGTAGCTTTCTTCATATGGTATGGGTTGCCCAGACAGATTCAGTTGGACCAAGGGTCAAATTTTACTGCTAGGCTGTTTAAGGAAGTTATAGATAACTTAGGTATACAGCATTTTAAATCCAGTGTATATCATCCTGAATCCCAGGGAGCTTTAGAAAGTTGGCATCAGACCTTGATGACGATTTTGAGAGCATACTGTCAGGATTACCCGAATGATTGGGATAAAGGTATCCCATTCGTATTGTTTGCCATTAGAGATGCCCCAAACAAATCTACTCAGTTCACTCCCTTCCAGTTCATATTCGGGTGTTCAAATTAATTAAAGAACAATCGACAAGACCAAAGTCAGAGATCTCACACTTAAATTATATATCAGAGATGAGGGAGAGATTAAATCAAGTAGGTGAGTTAGCTAAACGGCACCTAAAGAGGGCACAGTATAGAATGAAGCAGGTGGCAGATAAAACCTCTGAGACTTGGATGTTTTCCCAAAGGGATGATGTGTTAATACTGTTACCAGCGATAGGAGACCCTTTCAAAGTTTAGTGGTCCCTATCAAATCGAGAAAAAATTGAGTCAGGTAAACTATCTCATAAAAATGCTAGATAGATAAAAAAGGTATCAGGTATTTATGCAAACATGTTGAAACTGTATTATAACAGAGAGAAAGAACTGGATAATCAGGTGTTAGTTACTTCCTCGCAGAGTGAGGAATCAAAAATCCAGATGGGGTGGATTTTGATGTGTCTCAAAATAGATTAAAAAATGAAGAAGTCCATAAGGAGTGGGATAGGTTAGTAAGCTATCTGTCTCAGGAGCACAGAACACAGTTGCAAGATCTGTTACTGCAGTATAAGGACATATGTAAGAATCAGATGGGGAGGACTAATGCTATTGCACATGAAGTAGACATAGGGAATACTGCTCTGATAAAACAACACCCCTATTGGCTTAATCCTTTCAAAGCCAGACAGGTCCAGATGGAGGCGAAAGCCATGCACCTTGAAAACAACATTGAATCAATCCAGAAAGGGTGGCGTTCGCCGATTGTCTTAGTTCCCAAACTGTATAGGACTCAATGCTTCTGCACGGATTGTTGGAAGGTCAATGCTGTTACAAAATTGGACTCATATCCAATTCCTAGATAGGAGGACTGTATCAAGAAAGTCGGACAAGCCAGTTACATCACCAAATTGGACTTAATGTGAGGTTACTGGCAGGTACCTTTATCTGAGACAGCAAAAGAAATTTCTGCGTTTGTAACCCTAAGTGGGCTATATCAATTTAAAGGGACACCCTTTGGAATGAAAAACACACCGGCCACATTCCAAAACCTCATCAACAGAGATGTGGCTGGGTTAAAAAACTGTGCAGTCTATTTGGACGATGTAGTGATCTTTAGTAAGTCCTGGAAAGATCACATGATACAGTTGGCAGAGCTCTTTGAATGACTACGAGAAGCAAAACCTGGATAAACTTAAATGAAACAGAATTCACAAAAGCAGAGGTGATGTTCTTGGGGCATAACATCGGTCAAGAAAGGTTGACCCCATGGAATGCAAAGACGAAGGCTGTTGAGGAATTTCCACGATCAACCTCAAAGAAAGAGGTGCTTCAATTCTTAGGACTCAGTGGATTCTCTCAGAAGATTGTTCCAAACTTTAGCAGCATAGTGGCACTGTTAACCAATTTGCTGAAGAAAAACACAAAGTTTTGGTGGACAGAACAATGCCAGGAGGCATTCAGCCATTTGAAATCAATATTAACCACCGAATCAGCTTTAGCTACACCAAACTTTTCAAAACCTTTTAAAGTTGCCATTGATGCTAGTGACATTGGAGTTGGAGCTGTACTCCTGCAAGAAGATTAGGATGGGATTGAACTGCCAGTTGGTTACTTTTCAAAGAAGATCAACATCCACCAGAAGAAATACTCCACTATCAAAAAAGAACTATGGGCGGGAGATCCAAGATGGCGGCGACTCAGCAAGTCTGAGTCTACAGAGCCCTTCCCAAAACCTGGGTAAAGTGGGTTTCCTGTCCCCACCACACTTGCCAAACCACCCAAAAAATTTCTTTAATCTTAATTAGCTGCTGAATATTATATTTAAATAGTCTAATACTGAGTGGATAATGAGTAAATCAAAGGGACCCCGCAGCTCTCAGAAAACAAAGACCCCTCCCCCACCCTCCTCTCCTCTGGCTGCAGCTGATGTAAAAACAGGCCTTATAGAGATGATTGCTAGACTGGAATCGACACTCGTCAATTTCATCGCAGAATCCAGACAGAGATGGAATGCATTCGAAGAAAAGCTGCAGAAACAGAATCAAACCATGGAAGAGCTGCAGGGCCGAGTGGAGGGGGTGGAACTAAAGGCCACGACCTCCGAGGCTGCAGCTCAAACAGCTGCAGAACAGGTGAGAGCTCTGGAGCAGAGAGTCAGGGCCTTTGAAATTTACATCGATGATATTGACAACAGAAATCGGAGAAAGAATATTCGGCTGCTGGGCCTTCAAGAGCAAGAAGGGAAAGAACAGTTAGTAGTATTTCTGGAGCGATGGCTGCCGCAGATTTTAAACCTGGGGGCTGAAACTGACCGGGTAAGGGTGGAGTGGGCCTACCGGGTCGCAGTACGCGGATCTGGCCCAAACCAGCGCCCACGCCCGGTCCTGTTCCGGCTGCAGAGTTATAGGGAGAGGCAGATACTCCTGGATGCCTCCAGAAAGCTTGGAAAGGATCCTAAAGCTATGATTCATGAAGGATCCAAGATTATGTTATTTCAGGACTTCTCCCCGGCTTTGGCACGAAGAAGGAAGGCGTTTGATGAGGTGAAGAAATGTTTAAGGGACTTAGATATTCAATACACCTTACGCTACCCAGCGACGTTATGCTTTACCCACGAAGGATCCGAGTATAATTTTAGATCATCGGAAGAGGCCAAGAAACTTTTAGACTCGGTTAAATAAATCGTAAGAGACAATTTATGTTGGCTTGCCTCTCCCACACTCCGTGGGGAGAAATGGTTACTTTATTCTACTTTACTTTTGCCTCTGGGAGCGGGGTTGTCTTCCTTGCTATGTTATTATACTTAACTGTAATCTGTTGGAGTTGTAATTTTATAGTTATGTGTGTTTGTACGTGGCATTGATGCTATTAGATATACTCAGGTATGGGTGGGGTGGGGTGGGGGTGCGGCGCTCACTGTTAACTCTAGCTCGGTATTATATCTAAATCCTATTAAGGAGCGCCCGGGTCGAGGGTGGGACACTGTTTGGGAGAGGATATGGTGGAACGTTGGAAAGGTAGTAAGGCCCCCTGAGAACAAGGGGGAAGATCTCCATTCAAACATGTTTAATTTTTTTTTTGTTTGTTCTTATTGTTTGGAAATAGCTTCCTTTTAATCATACTGTTATGAGTGTATTAGAGAACATTTTCTCTTATTTGAAGGATGTAAGCGACTCAACTATACACTCTGGATGATTGTGGATTAGTTGAATTTTGATGATTATATATTTAAGATCTATTTTTATATTAATGTTTGTGCTTGAAAATTCTGCTTATTTTTGTAAATTTGTCAAAATGTTAAATTCCCAATAAAAATATCTATAAAAAAAAGAACTATGGGGCTTGGCACTGGCCTTACAACATTTGGTGTTTATGTCTCTAACAATGTGTTGGAGATGGTTGTGTACATGGATCACAATCTGCTGGCATTCTTAGAATGCTTTGAAGACAAGTATATGAGGCTATTTCATTGGAGTCTTATGATACAGACTTTTAATTAAAAAATCGGACATGTTGTGGGGCATAAGAATGTAATTGCAGATGCGTTATTGTGGATTTAACTGATAAGGTTTAGATGAGATTTGCCTCTATGCATTTATATGGGATGACGTTAAGGTGAACTTAGATTAAAGTTATCTGTACGCTCGGGTCAAGTGTTTAAAGGATACACACAAAAAAAATGAAGCCATCTTTTCATGATGATGGTTCATTTTTCTTAAGGGGGAGGTGTTATGAAGTTGTGGGTGTACTGTACCTTTAAGAAAGTTAAAGGCGAGCAGAACTACCTGACAGCACCAAGTGTTCTCAACAAGGTACAATGTAGCATGTGGTCTAGCTCCTGGGGTAGCTAGGGTAGCTGGTTGCCTGGAGACAAAAACAGACTCAAATTAGGCCAATTTGTTTAAATTATACACTGAAAAATACTAAACTCCAATCAAGTTTGAATTGTGTAAATTGACAATCTTAAAAGCCAATGAAACAATCCAATGCCGTGGGGGTATAAGACTGGGGAAAATTAACAGTTGGGAGGAGAACTGCCAGGCCACCTAGTGGTCTGCAGTAGTCTGGCTGTCAGTTCGGAAATGCTCTTGATGTATGGTAGTGTGGCCAGTCCTTTGGGTTGTGGCATGTCCTTATCCTGTTGTCTTTCCCTTAGGCATCTGTTGATGAGGAAGAGGAAGAAGAACACCTATACAAGGTATTCACCAAAAACGGATACCCACACAATTTCATCAACAGATGCCTAAGGGAAAGACAACAGAATAAGGACATGCCACAACCCAAAGGACTAGCCACACTACCATACATTAGGAGCTTTTCCGAACTGACAGCCAGACTACTGCGACCAATAGGACTCATAACAGCACACAAACCAACAGCCACTCTCAGACAACAACTCACCAGGACGAAGGACCCAATACCCAGCATGAGCAAAACCAATGTAGTGTACAAAATCCCATGCAAGGACTGCACAAAACACTACATAGGACAAACAGGAAGACAGCTAACAACCTGCATCCACGGGCACCAACTAGCCACGAATCGACACGACCAGCTATCCTTAGTAGCCACACACACAGATGACAAACAACATGAATTCGACTGGGACAACACTACTATTATAGGACAAGCCAAACAGAGAACAGCCAGGGAATTCCTAAAGGCATGGCACTCATCCACAGATTCTATCAACAAACACATCGACCTGGATCCAATATACCGGCCACTGCAGCGGACAGCAACTGACAACCGGAAGCAGCAGATTCAAACCACTATAAATGCCGAAGGAAACATGACAGAAGCGCTTCACAGGAGGCTCCCAAGCACTGAGGATGTCACCTAGAAAGGGGACGAAACGTTTGCAACACAAACTCCCAGCTCGGCGAACAGAACCACAACAAGATTCATAATTCAAACTTCAATATATTAATTTGAAAGTTTGTTAACTCATCCTGATCTGATAAGCATATGTCCATCTGAAGAGGTAATGTTGTTCTCATTTGCTTTTTGTTGACAACTTAGCTGGCTTTCTGCTGGTCACTATCACTCATCATCACACAATCAGCATCATAGATTTTCCCCTCGCTCTTTTTGTGCATAATTACTTAGCTGTACTCTGGACAGACCTGGCTCCTCTTCCTTCATAATGTTGCACCACAGTCAGTAATAAGCTTTTACTGAATTGCCCATAGTGTTCAGGGATGTGTATAGGTTAGGTGCATTGGTCAGGGGACATGGAGAGTAATAGGGCAGGGGAATAGGTCTGGGTGGGTTGCTCTTCGGAGGGTCAGTGTGGATTTGTTGGGCCAAATGGTCTGTATCCACACTGTAGGGATTCAATGAATGAATTCTAAATCAGGACTGTTTACATGTTTGAAAAGTATCTGTAACTGAATTTTTGTCTTGCTTCTCTGCTGGGTGCACAGTTTTAAAGTTCTCTACCTGCTTGTTTATCGTATGTCTCTTTCATTCTCCTCTGCTGTGAAGATGAATGTCCTGAGCATCAGAATAGTTCAACAATGAGTTACTGAGCAACATCATTCACACTTACCTCCTGGTGCTTAAATTCTGCTGGGAATGGAAAATGCTTTCCATTGGTGTTGCATGAAAGCTCAGAAATGCAATGCGCAAATATTATTTTTGATGGCTGACACTTAATGATTATTAACTTGATAGTATGCACCATATATTCTGCTAGGCCATTTGAGCAAGGATAGTGGGGTGATTGTATGACATGGGTCACTCCCCATTTAGTACAGATTTTAAAATGGTCTGCTCATACAACGTGATCCTTTTTCAGACACCATCCATTCCAGTATGTCAATCAACTGAAAATATCACTCATTGTGTCAGCGACGGTTGCACTAGCTATGTTGCTAAGCTGCTGAATAATGGGAGCTTGGGAGAAGTAAGCCATCACAGAGATGCAATCATCCTCAGGCACTGATGTTATTTTTGACCAAGGAGTGGATAGAACATTGCATGGATGTGTAGACTGCCTGTGTTGCTGGAATTAATACATTTGGCATGTCTCACATACATTATTGCATTGTTGAACATCCTCATTTATCCCTGGCTACTACACAGACTCACATGCTGGCTGCCTTATATATTCAATATTCATGTGCCCTTTGTGTGACATGGTGATGGTACCTTGACGTATTGCTTTCTGTATAAGGGCTTGTTTGACCTTGATGATAACTTGCTGTGAAATGCCATGTTCATCCCTTTATGATCCAAATAAATAAATGTCCTTGGGTTCCTTTAATGCTGTCAGGTCAGTCTGAATACTGGTCTTTTACATCTTGGTTTTTGTGAGGCTTGGTTTATCTGCTCACCATGTCGGATGTAATCCTCCAGGTACCTGGCTTCTATCTCAAAATCATATCATTTCACCTTGTAGAGTAGACACTAATAATAGACCAGTGCACTCACTAGTCATCCATAGCTATCATTTTTTAAAATTCCTTATGGTCTGTTTCAATGATGACTTTCTGATTGTGAAAGTATCAGAGTTAAAGTCTTGTGCTCAATATTGGAATAGTTAGCTTGCACAGCTTTTGAACCAAAAGTATTGTTTAATCTTGGAAACAACATGCACCTTTTGGAGTGTGGTCTCTTCCAGAATTGCGTTTTCTCCTGGCATTGTAGAATTGCAGTGCACAGGATTTTTAAAACAGGATCAGCTTGAGAAAATCAAAGATGTAATGGTGGTTGGTGGATGCAGTGGGCATCCTTCTTGAGGAATTCACTCAACAAAGTTATCTTTTCTGCTAAGTTGTCAAATATTTGGTGAAAGGAACTTGGAAAATCTGAGGCAATGTTGCAGATTCCCCATGCTCTGTGGGGTTAGCACTTATCTAACATCCTTGACCTTACATGGATTGGGACAGATCTGTGAGCATTGATAGTGGACCCAAGAATGTTTCTCCAGCTGACACTGATCTGGCACTTTGTGCTGTTAAATGCCAAACCATGTCATTGTGCTGGTACCACCAGAAGATGAAGGTTGTGGTCATGCTCTCCCTTTGTCTTAGCCATGACTGTGATATTATCAATTGTGCAAACATAGCCAAGTACATTGTTGCTAACTATATCCAAGTGCTGCCTGTATAGACCATAAGGCAATAAAATAAACAAGGTAACAACACTGACTGCAGATGCTGGAAACCAGATTCCTGAGTAGAGTGGTGCTGGAAAAGCACAGCAGTTCAGGCAGCAACCGAGGAGCAGGAAAATCGAGGTTTCGGGCAAAAGCCCTTCATCAGGAATACAGGCAGAGTGCCTGAAGGGTGGAGAGATAAATGAGAGGAGGGTGGGGTTGGGGAGAAAGTAGCATCGAGTACAATAGGTGAGTCGGGGTGGGGATGAAGGTGATAGATCAGGGAGGAGGGTGGGGGAAGGTAGCAAAGAGTACAATAGGTGGATGGGGGTGGGGATGAAGGTGATAGGTCAGAGAGGAGGGTGGAGTGGATAGGTGGAAAAGAAATTAGGCCGGTAGGACAGGTCATGGGGACAGTGCTGAGCTGGAAGTTTGGAACTGGGGTGAGGTGGGGGAAGGGGAAATGAGGAAACTGGTGAAGTCCTGGGGTTGATTGATGCCCTGGGGTTGAAGTGTTCCAAGGCAGAAGAATAAACAAGCAGCCTGAGGTAATTTGGCTGATATGTTTCTCAGGCCCATTCTCCTGCCTTCTCTCCACAACCTCTGATCCCCTTACTAATCAAAAACTATCAACTGCTGTCTTAAATGCACTCAACAATTTGGCCTCTACAGCCCTCTGTTGCAATGAGTTGTTCTGTCTGGTTAACCACACCCTGTCTCAGTTCTGAAGGGTTGTTCCTTCACTCTGCTCTCAGGTCCTTGTCTGTCCTATTTGTGGAACCATTTTCTCCATGTACCCTCTATCCAAGCCTCTCATTATTCTGTAAGTTTAAATCAGGTCACCCCCCCCAGCATCCTTCTAAACTCCACTGAGTGCAGACCTAGAGTCCTCAACTGCTCCTCATATGATGAGAATTGGTCTGAGCTGACTGGCAGCCCAAGTGGTAACTGTCGAAAACAGTACTCTCCAAATGACATCCAAAGCGCTGTGAGCTCTTGGGATTCCCTTGCTAAATGGATGGATCCAGTTTAGGAAAGAACCTAGCTCCAGAACATTAAAATTGAATTCTTCCAGTTTCAGTATTTTGTGTGGACACCTTTTAAAGTAAAAGTTGAGTCTCCTTGAAATTATGCTTGTTCTTACAACGCTGTCTTTCTTAAAGATGCGTCTGATGCAATTGCATCAACCTGTGTGGTACTCAGTTTCGGAACAATACCATTTCCCTCTATCTCGATCAGTTCTGCTTAGAGCATCTCCTGGAAGTGCAGGTTGCACTTCCTTGCAGGATCAATAACTGTATCATTCTTGAAATGCAATACCGCATTAAGCTTAATATTGCTGATCATGTTGAATAATTCTGGGCATATAAATTTGGGATCATTGGCTGATACAATTGTGCCCTGTGTTCCACAACAGTGGGTGTGGTTTGTGTCACCGGAATTGTAACTACATCGAGCTGTGTGCACATTAGCTGTCCTGTGCTGGGTTGCTGGTATCTACTAAGCACAACTTTTTGGGAAGTCAAAATGAGCTTGCATATTGGTACTGCAATATGATTCTACCCATGCACAGAATGAGTGATGTGTTTTAGACTGCGAGACCATCGCTTGTAAACTGTTGACATGTCACTTGCTGCTGCATATGTCATTCCTGTGTTGATTTTACCTTTCAAGATGCGTTATCCTACTTTCTCAGGACATCTAATATTAATGACTGTAAAAGCTTAAACCATTGACATCGTATGTGGTGTTAGCTATGCGGAAGGCTTGGTCATCTTCCGAAATGTGTTTTTCACTTATTTGACCATGCACTTCAAGAATATGTTTTTGTGTGCACGGTAGAATTAGAATTAGAATTCTTACAGTGTGGAAACAGGCCCTTTGGCCCAACAAGTCCACACTGTCCCTTCAAAGGGTATCCCACCCAGACCCATTACCCTACATTTCCCCTGACTAACACACCTAGCCTATACATCCCTGAACACGATGGGCAATATTGACAGAGCTTATTTTAATCATTGCACCCTTTGGCTAAACAATTTGTAAATCTCTACTCAAAGAAATTGATGTTAGCAGTTTTCTGAATGCTTTAAAGTCCAAGGCTATTAGCTAGCTGATCTTCAATTATGTTTCCAAGTGTCTGTCACTGAAAACTTGTTTTGTCTTACAATGGGCCGCTGTTGCTTACCATTGTGCTACCACCTGATTGGCTATGGTGATGTTTCCCTCCAGCAGCGTATTTCTAACTGATGAGGCTTTAGTGTATTAGTTCACATAACATAAGAATGAGAAATGTGTAATGTGGTGCTACAAGATTCAATAGATATATAATATAGCTCCTGCTGTATATATAGATTATAGTAACAACAGTCTCTGGGCTAATAGTATGCTGTTCAGTTACAAAAAGCAGGCCATGCTTCAAGTGGGCCCTGTAACGATGGAGACTGAGACCTTGATACTCTTGGCTCACATGTTGTAGTTTGCGCTGATATCACAAGTATGTCTCTTAAATATGTGTGAGACTAGATTAGATTAGATTAGATTAGACTTACAGTGTGGAAACAGGCCCTTCGGCCCAACAAGTCCACACCGACCCGCCGAAGCGCAACCCACCCATACCCCTACATTTACCCCTTACCTAACACTACGGGCAATTTAGCATGGCCAATTCACCTGACCCGCACATCTTTGGACTGTGGGAGGAAACTGGAGCACCCGGAGGAAACCCACGCAGACACGGGGAGAACGTGCAAACTCCACACAGTCAGTCGCCTGAGTCGGGAATTGAACCCGGGTCTACAGGCGCTGTGAGGCAGCAGTGCTAACCACTGTGCCACCGTGCCGCCTAAGACATACCTAAGAAACTAGCTGTGAGACATAACCCAATGCCACCTTGAAATACAAGGCCTCAAATACATGGGAGTCCCATCAACAACAGGTTCCTCTTCAAGCCTCACACTATTCTGACCTGGACCACATCCCTTCGCTATCACTGTTTCAAAGACCTGGAACTACCATCTTAAAAGCACTCTGTGTGCTCCTACAACACATGCATTGCAATGGTTACATACTATACACTGTATTCATTGGACTTTAGAGGAATGAGGGTGGATCTCATAGAAACATATTAAATTCTGACAGGATTAGACATGGTAAATGCCGGAAGGATGTGCTGATGACTAGGGAGTCCAGAATGAGGAGTCACGGTCTAAAGATGTGAGAAAAACATTTTTAAGGCTAGGATGAGGAGAAATGTCTTCAGCAGAAACAGGTGAGCCTGTGAAATTGTGGAGTTGCAGGTAGATAGGATTGTGAAGAAGATGTTTGTTATGTTTTCCTTTATTGGTCAGAGCATTGAGCGTAGGAGTTGGGAGGTTGCGGCTGTACAGGACATTGGACAGACTATTTTTGGAATAATCTGGCCTTCTTCTTTTTGGGAAGGATGTTGTGAAACTTGAAAGGATTCAAAAAGGATTTACAAGGATGTTGCCAGGTTTGGAGGGTTTGAGCTATTGGGAGAGGCTGAATAGGTTGGGGGCTGTTTTCCCTGGAGCGTCAGAGGCAGAGGGGTGATCTAATAAAGGTTTATAAGATCATGAGGGGCATGTATAGAGTAAATAGATAAAGTCTTTTCCCTGAGGTGAGAGAGTTCAGAACTAGAGTGCATAGGTTTAGGGTGAGAGGCAAAACATTTAAAAGGGGCACCTTTTTCACACAGAGGATGGTTCGTGCATGGAATGAGCTGTCAGAGGAAGTGGTGGAGGCTGATACAATTGCAACATTTAAAAGGCATCTGGATGGGTATATGAATAGGAAGGGTTGAGAGGGATATGGGTCAAGTGCTGGCAAATGGGACTAGATTAACTTAGGATACCTGGTTGGCATGGACAAATTGGACCAAAGGGTCCGTTTCTGTGCTGTACAGCTCTATGACTCTAATACTCTCAGAAGTGGTTGAGGCCAGAATCTCGAATTTCAAGATGGGGTTAGATACAGGACTGAATTGGGTAATCATCCATGATCATACTGAATGATGGAGCAGGCTTGAAGGGCCGAATGGCCAACACATGCTCCTATTTTCCATTTCTATCTTTTGCTGTTTCAAGAAGGAAGCTCACCTTCCCAAAGAGATGAAAGATGGATCATAAATGCTGGCCTAGCAAGTGACTCACTGCCCAAGAGTGAATATTAAGAAAAGTTACTTGACCAAAGAAGGATCATCTGGAGTGAGATCTCATGGAGAAGGCACTCTTAGCTTATGTAGAATTTTACCTAAATAGACCATCTGAATATAAACACAGATGTAGTTGAGTCATTTGAAAGACAACTGGATCCCAGAGACCCTAGGAAGCAGGCAAGCCCATGCCAGTTTGGCAGCATCCGAGGAACAGGAGAGGCAATGTTTCAGGAAGGGCTTATGCCTGAAATGTCGACCCTCCTGCTCCTCGGATGCTGCCTGACTGACTGTGCTTTTCCAGCACCACACTCTTCAACTCTGATCTCCAACATCTGCAGTCCTCACTTTCTTCAGAGAGGGTGTGGTCAGGTTGTGCTGAGGGGTTACCGAGAGGGGAGCAGTAGGAGGGCAAGAGGGACAATGACAGGAGGGTGCGAAGGTAGCATTGGAGGGAAGGGCGGAGAATGTTTAGAGAGGATGGCTCGAGAGGGTGGAAGGGTGTTACTGACAGGGCAAAGGAAGAGGGCAATGGAGGGAAAGCAGAACGAAAGAGCTGAATGGGGGGGAAGCAAGCCAGGTGATTGGCTAGGGAGATAGAGAGTCACAGAGAAGGAGGCAGGTTGAGGGGTTGGGGGAGGGGAAGGGATAAGTGGAGTCAGGATAAAGGGCTGGAGGAGGGGAGGAGTCAGGGTGAGTGGTGGGGAGGAAGGGGCCAAGTTAGGGTGAGTGGCTGAGGAAGGTGAGGGGCCACATCAGGGTGAGGGGCTGGGGAAGGGGAAGAGGCTGAGTAAGGGGCTGGGGAGGGGAGGGGAGGGGCAGAGTCATGATGAGAGGCTGGGGAGGGGAGGAGATGGGTTGAGTCAGGATAAAGAGCTGGGGGAGAGGAGGAGGCAGGGTGAGGGTCTGGGGAAGAGGCAGAGTCAGGGTGAGGGGAGGAGGCAGAGTGAGGGGCTAGGGGAGGGAAGGAGGCACAGTGAGGGGCTGGAGAGGGGAGGAGGCAGAGTGAGGGGCTGGGGAGGGAATGAGGCAGAGTTATGATGAGAGGCTGGAGAGGGGAGGGGATGGGTGGAGTCAGGATAAAGAGCTGGGGGAGGGGACGAGGCAGGTGAGCGTCTGGGGAAGGGAAGGGGCAGAGTCAGGGTCAAGGGCTGGTGGAAGGGAGGAGGCTGAATGATGGGCTGGGGGAGGGAAGGAGGCAGGGCGAGGGTCTGGGGAAGGGAAGAGACAGAGTCAGGGTGAAGGGCTGGTGGAAGGGAGGAGGCTAAATGACGGGCTGGGGGAGGGAAGGAGGCAGGGTGAGGGGAGGAGGCAGAGTGTGGGGCTGGGGGAGGGAAGGAGGCAGGGTGAGGGGCTGGGATAGGGGAGGTGGCAGGGTGAGAGGCTGGGGGAGGAGAGGAGGTAGGGTGAGGGGCTGGGGAGGGGAGGAGACAGGGTGAGGTGCTGGGGAGGGGATGAGACAGAGTGAGGGGCTGGGGAGGGGAGGGAGCAGAGTGAGGGGCTGGGTAGGAGGCAGGGAGAGAGGCTGGGGGAGGAGTGAGGAAAAGTAGATAAGGAGACAATGAGGAACAGGAGAAATAGCGTGATGCAGGATGGTGCATTGTTTTTCTGAATCTGCTTCTCTGAATGCCCTTTCTCTTTCTCCTAGTAGCCTCATGTGCGCATCTCTCTCTCACCTCAGGGATTCTCGAAACCACTGCCTTTCAGCCCTATGGAAGCTCCCAAAGTCAATGATTTATTGAAGTTTGTTGCCATTCTGCAAGCCCTGACAAAGGTAACCAGCACCGACCGTCTCTCTGAAAACTCAGAGCAAGCTTGGGGGAGTTACTGCTGATTCTCCCGGTCAACTCTCATCTTCCACCCTACAGAAACCTGAGCTCATTCCAAACTCCTGCTGCCTGTTTCCAAACTGATATCAAGTCTCCAACACACCTGTGATTGTTGAAACCCAAATTCACCAACTCTTGAATTCAACAAAAATTCGCATCCTTATTTTCAAATCCTTCTGATCCCTATAACTGAGTCCTCTTTAGATCCCTTCAAGAACTGGGCACTTCTTCAGATCTATCCTCCTGTGTGCTCTCAAATTTCTTTAGCCAGCCACTTATTATACCCTAAATACTTTGTTGACTGCTGCCTGAGTGCAGAATCAAGGAAGAAGCAGCTGTGCTGGATTTTGGAAATGCTAACAGTGTTAATGGCATGTAATTCAAACCTAATTGCAACAGACTGAAAATATGGAAATAAAATCACTACCCAACAGATGACAAGTATTGAATAATTATCTCATCGTAACGCTGCAAATATGGAATAATTCATTATCCCAGAATCAACGAGAGTGATGATAGGTTAATTCATTTTCTAACAGTAACACAATATCAAGAACAATGTTTATTCATTCTTGGAATGTAGATCTCCTGCAGGTAGAGACAATAGGTTTCCCTTAAATAAAGGACATGGGTTTTTGTGGTACTGTGATTACTTTAATCTTTAGATCAAACTGAATTCAAATTCTTGAAATGCCGTGGTGAGGATTTGAACTTAAAATAAATCTGAATAAATAATCCATGTTCGTAGACTGGGAGCGCAGGACAAAAACATTGTAGATATTATCAGGGCTTCGTTATTGAAAAATTACAGACTTAAGGTTGGAGTAATTTGCCATCTAACAGGAACGGACTGTATACATGTAATGGTCCTCATATTAGTAACTGACTTAACATGCAGTATTTTAAACTTTCTAACATTGACAGAATACAAATGCTGAATAACTGATTTTAAAGTGGTGCACTGAAAGTGCACAATAAATAACTTTCTGAAAGTGATAAATGGTGATTATAGAATCTGTCAGCATCCAATAACGACAGACACGAAATTAGGTTTAATTCATTATGTAATAGAGCCAGATGGAAACATGGAACAATCGCACAGGGTATAGACTGTAAATAGAGAACAATTCTTTATTTGACAATAACGTGAGAACTTTCACCGTTCTGAAGAACAGCTCATAGATTGATTAATTTTAAAGAAGTGACAAATAGTAAATATGGAATAATTCGTAATCTAACGGTGACAGACTATAACATTGGAATAATTCATGATCTCGCACTAACAGACTGTGACGATAAATGAATTAACTATCAGTGACAGATTATATAAATAGAATAATTTATCATCTAAAAATCAGACAGGTTTGCAGCTGTATTCATTTTATACCAGTTAAGAAATAAATATGGAATAATTTATAATGTGACAGTAATATAGTGTAAATATACAATAAGGTATTATCTAAAAATGACGTTGTAACCAGGGAATAATTTATTTTCTACCTGTGCCAGAAGAGATGTGAAATAATTCATCATTTGACTGATAGAATACAAATAGGGGACAATTGATTCTCCCACCGTAACGAAGTGTGAGTATGGAATAACATCTGTTACAGAAAGTGCACAGAAACAAGAAACTCAAGACCACGAGGTCACAAGAAGAGGCTGATTGAAAGAGAGAGCAAGACATTGCAAACACACTGATTGCCACTCAGCTGGTGAAACCAATGCACTTAACCCTACAGTCATTGCCTTGAGCCCTACATTGGGAGATGAGCCATTTGGTAACATCACTGGACAAGTAATCTAGAATCCTAGATGCTCCAAGAATACAGGTTCAAACACCAACATGGCAGCGTGTGGAACGTCAATTCAACTCACTAAAAAAAAGAATAATTCTGGAATTGAAAAATAGTGAAACTGACATTGATTAGCGTAAAATCCATCTGTTTCACAAATGTACTTGAAGGAAATCTGGCTTCCCTCAGCTAGTCTGGCCACTCAGTTTAAGGGCAAGTAGGGATGGATAACACGTGCTAACTTTGCCAAAGGTGTCTACATCCCATGAAAGAATAAAAGAAGAGAGAGTGCGAGAAATACCCAGAAAGTACAGAGCATATATGTGTATGAGTGAAGTCTGGATGGGGCTGCAGGAGACAGTGAACCTGTCTTAAAAATAGTGCAGAAAAATGTGTTGCTGGAAAAGTGCAGTAGGTCAGCCAGCATCCAAGAAGCAGGAGAATCGACGTTTCAGGCATAAGCCCTTCTTCAGGAATGACATTCTCCTGCTCCTTGGATGCTGACTGACCTGCTGCGCTTTTCCAGCAACACATTTTTCAGCTCTGACCTCCAGCATCTGCAGTCCTCACTTTCTCCTACTTAAAGATAGTGCATGTACTATCCTATATGTTCAAATCAGTGCTCAGGAGACAGTGCAAAGGAAGCAGAGGGTTGAGACAAAGGGTGTGATAACCAAGCAGGAATTAGTTTGGGAATAAAAAGCCAATTGTTTTGATTTGTAGATGTGAGCAAACTCAGACTTGCTATTCAAAACATCCTACACTTCCTGTTCAATGAGGAAGTGCGGTATTTAATGAGAACGCTAAGTCTGAAAGTGTCAGTCAGTGAAAATGCACTCTTCTCTGAGTCACAAGTTTAGGGGTTCAATCCCCACTCCAGCGCAGTACTGAGAAGATGTTGCAGTGTAAGGAGTGACCTCTTTCATACCAAACACTGAACAGAGACCTTGGCTGCTATTTGTGGGTAGGATAGGTGCTACATAAATGCAAATTTCTCTTCCTTTGGGTAAAATACGTAAAAGCAAAAGAGATGTTCTAACGTCAGCGGGTAAGGAAGGATGAGGACAGTCTGAAGAACAGCTTTAGCCGTTACAACAAGAAAAACCTACATTTATGTGGTATCCCCAATGTAGAAAACTGCCCTGTATCCAATTTTTATGCAGCACCGATTCTCCCAGTCTTGGTTTCGAGATGGTAACCAGTTTTACTAACCGCTAAAATGTGAGCTGTGTGTCTCTAAACAGCAGCAAGATTAAATGTTGCATTTAGGCAACTACATATCTTTTCCGTTGATTGATTCATTACATGAAACACTGCAATAAGAGTAAATGATTTATTTGCTACTTTAGTCAATTAGCTATTAAAATTGGTTGGGAAGGAAATTGCTCTTCATGTTCATTTGCTGGCTAATTTGTATGCATTGTCAGCATCATGCAGATTTTCCCTGTGTGATGCAGAAGCATCTAGTGAACTTCATAGAAGAGAATCCCTGCAGTGTGTTATCAGGCCATTCAGACCATCAAGTCCACACTTACCATCCAAAGAGCAATCCACCTAACCCCATCCCCCTGCATTTAGCATAGCCAATCCACCTAAACTGTACATCTTTAGACTTGTGGGAGGAAAATGGAAGCACATGGAGGAAACCCATAGAGACAACATGCAAACTCCACACAGACAGTCACCCAAGGGTGGAATTGAACCTGGTTCCCTGATGCTGTGAGGCAGCAATGTTAACCAATGAGCCACCTCCTGACCTAGCTGTATACTTCAAAAATATTGAGAAATTCTAACACAGTCTATTTGGAGATTGCATTAATATATAGCATTAAAGGAGTAATGTAAATGCACATTGTTGTTAGCATTTTTGACCATTTTTCTACTATTATTGAACCGTTGATCTCCAAACAGACTATGTTGATACATGAGGAGACATTAGGACAGCTAACTAAAAGCTTGCTTAAAGATATAGCTTCCAAAGCTTGTCTTGTAAGAGAAAAATAGGGGAGGGAGACAGAAAGCAGTAGTAGGAGAAGCATGGAACTTGGGGACTGAATGACTGAAGGGGCAGAAACCAATTGTGGATGAATTAAATTATTGGGGTTGCTCAAGGCTTGAAGAGTGTGGTGCTGGAAAAGCACAACCAGTCAGGCAGCATCCGAGTAGCAGGGCAGTCAATGTTTCGAGCGTGAACTCTTCATCAGGAATGAGGTTTGTGGCCCAAGGGGGCTGAGAGATAAATGGGAGGGAGGTGGGGCTGGGCGGGGAAGGTAGCTGGGAATGCGATAGGTAGATGAAGGTAGGGGATGATGGTGATAGGTCGGAGAAGAGTGGATAGGTGGGAAGGAAGATGTACAGGTAGGACAATTCAAAAAGATGGTGCTGAGTTGGAGGGTTGGATCTGGGATAAGTTTGGGGGGAGGAGAGATGAGGAAACTGGTGAAACTGACGCTGATCCCATATGGCTAGCGGATCCCAAGGCAGAAGATGAGGCTTTCTTCCTCCAGGCATCGGGTGGCTAGAATTTGGCGGTGTAAGTCCTTTGTGGAGTGGTAGGGAGAGTTAAAGTGCTCGGCCACACGGGAGTGGGGTTGTTTCATGCATGTGTCCCAGAGGTGTTTTCTGAAACATTCCGCAAGTTGGTGCCTTGTCTTCCCAATGTAGAGGAGACCACATTGACAGCAACAGACACAGTAGATGATATGTGTGGAGGTGCAGGTAAATCTTTGTTGGATGTGGAAGGATCCTTTGGGACCTTGGACGGAGGTGAGGGGGGAGGTATGGGTGCAGGTTTTGCATTTGTTGCGGTTACGGTGGAAGGTGCCGGGATTGAGGGTGGGTTGTTGGGGACATGAACCTAACAAGGTAGTTGCGAGGGAATGGTCTCTGCAGAAGGCAGATAGGGGTGGGAAGGGGAATGTATTCCTGTTAGTGGGGTCTTTTTGGAGGTGGCAGAAATAGCAGAGGATGATACGATGTATCCAGAGGTTGGTGAATTGGAAGGTGAAGATGGAGGAGTTCTGTCCTTGTTGTGACTGAAGGAATGGGGTTAAATGGCAGATGTGCAGGAAGTGGAGGAGATGCGCTGGAGGGCATCATTGACCATGTGGGAGGGGAAATTGCGGACCTTGAAGTAGGAGGCCATCTGGGATGTTCTATGGGAGCAGATGTGGGGGAGGTGGAAGAATTGGGAATAAGGGATAGCATTTTTACAGGAGGCAGGTTGGGGGAAGGTGTAGTGCAGGCAGCTGTGGGAGTCAGTGAAGTAGATGTCTGTATTGAGTTGGTTGATGGAGAGGTCTGGGAAGGGAAGGGAGGTGCTCGAGATAGTTCAGGTGAACTTAAGGTGACGGTGGAAGGTTTTAGTGAAGTTGATGAACTGTTCAACCTCCCCATGGGAGCAAAGGTGACACCGATACAGTCATCGATGTAGCAGAGGAAAAAGTAGGGAATGGTGTCAGTGTAGCTGTGAAAGATGGACTGTTCCACATACCCAAGAAAGAGGCAGGCATATGTGGGGCCCATGGCTACCCCTTTGGTCTGAAGGAAGTGGGAGGATTCATAGGAGATCTGGAGGAAGTGAGCAGAGAGCAGACTTATGGGAGCAGGTGTGTGTGGGAATAAGAAAGGTCAGAGATTAATTTGAATGCAATGAAGAATTTTATAATTGATGCTCCACTGAACCACAAGTCAATGATGGTCAGTCAGCAAACAGAGTGGTGTTGGGTATGGAATGTGTTTTAGGATATAAGAGGTAGGTTTAGCATGTGATGCAAACTATGGGAGATCAGCTAAGAAAGCCTTGGAATAGTCAAGTCTCAAAATCACACAAACCTGGATAAATCTTTCTGTGCCTTTAGGCTGAGGCAGGAGTAGGTAGGAAAGGTGACAGAGGCTGAAGGAAGCAATCTTAATGATGGATCAGAAATATGGTGGAAAGCTCACCCTGTGGTCAAGCATGACACTAACATTTAGGAAAATGGCTCAGCTTCAGACACTTCTCAGGCAAAGGGCATCAGGCGATACATAAGGAATGGAGCTTGTGATAAATCATTGGAGGAAATTGCTGCATATCCAGAACGAGACGTCAGTCAAGCAGCAGGGAAGATTAGAGAGTGGAGGAGTTTTGGGAAGCAGTTAGAACATGGAACAGTTCAACACAGCACAGGCCCTTCGGCCCAAGGTGTTGTGCTAAGCATTAATCTTAATCTAAGATCAACCTAATTTACATTCCCTCAATTTACTGCCATCCATGTGCTTGTCCAGCAGTTGCTTAAATGTCCCTAATGTATCTGACTCAATAACCATCACTGGCAGTGCATTCCATGCACCCACCACTCTCTGCGTAAAGAACCTACCTCTGACATCTCCGCTAAACCCTCCTCCAATCACCTTAAAATGATGACCCCTCATGACAGTATTTCTGCTCTGGGAAAAAGTCTCTGGCTACTGAGTATAGGAGTTGGGAGGTCATGTTGTGGCTATACAGGACATTGGTTAGGCCACTGTTGGAATATTGCATGCAGTTCTGGTCTCCTTCCTATCAGAAGGATGTTGTGAAACGTGAAAGGGTTCAGAAAAGATTTACAAGGATGTTGCCAGGGTTGGATGACTTGAGCTACAGGGAGAGGCTGTTTAGGCTGAGGCTGTTTTTCTTGGAGTTTTGGAGGTTGAGGGGTGACCTCACAGAGGTTTATAAAATCATGAGGGGCATGGCTAGGATAAATAGACAAGGTCTTTTCCCTGGGGTGGGGGAGTCAAGATCTAGGGGGCATAGGTTTACGGTGAGAGCGGAAAGATATAAAAGAGACCTACGGGGCAACTTGTACACGCAGAAGGTGGTACGTGTATGGAATGAGCTGCCAGAGGAAGTGGTAGAGGCTGGTGCAATTGCAACATTTAAGAGGCATCTGGATGGGTTTATGAATAGAAAGGGTTTAGAGGGATATGGGCCAAGTGCTGGTAAATGGGACTAAATTAGGTTGGGATATTTGGCCAGCATGGACGAGTTGGATCGAAGAGTCTGTTTCCATGTTTACATCGCTATGACTCTATCTTTTTACCTTGTACATCTTTATCAAGTCACCTCTCTTCCTCCTTCTCTCCAGTGTGTAAAACGCGACCTCACTCAAACTCTCTTCATAAGACAAGCCCTCCAATTCAGGCAGCATCCTGGTAAATCTTCTCTGCAACCTCTCTAAAGCATGTACTTCCTTCCTATAATGTGGCGACCAGAACTGGACACAATATTCCAAGTGTGTTCTAACCAGGGTTTTATAGAGCTGCAGAAAAACCTTGCGGCTCTTAAACTCAATCCCCAGTTAATGAAAACCAAAACAGCATACGCCTTCTGAACAATCCAATCAACTTGTGTAGCAACTTTGTGCGATCTATGTACGTGGACCCTAAGATCCCGCTGTTCCTCCACACTGTCAAGAATCCTGTCTTTAACCCTGTATTCAGCATTCAAATTCAACCTTCCGAAATAAATCACTTTGCATTTATCCAGGTTGAACTGCATCTGTCACTTCTTAGCCCAGCTCTGCAGCCTGACAGTGTCTTGTTGTAGCTTGCAACAGCCCTTGACACTACCTTGATGTTAGTGAGGTAGTTATCAGCATACTTGAGGAACTGACATCATGCTTCATGACTATACCACATTGGGACAGCATATATTTGAGTAACTGAATGGGACAAAGGATAGATCCTTAAGGGTCTCCAGATGTAACAGGGCAGAAGCAGGAAGAGAAACATTGCAAGAGCAAATTACTGCAGATTGTGAAATCTGTACTGAAAACAAAAAATGCTGGAGATCACAAAACATCAGGCAGCAACCATAGGGAGAAAGCAAACTAATGTTTTCAGTCTCGACGACTTGTCATGAGAACTGAAGTGAAGTGTGGAGGGTGCATGGGGGATGAAGTGCTGGGGGAGAAAGGGTGCTGACAGTTCAGATTAAGTATGAGAACAAAGCTGTGTCTAACTGCCAGACTGGAAAAAACAGACAGTCCCACTGGGGTGGATGGAGGGGAGAGACAACATGATGATAGAGAATGTAACAAGCAATGCCAAAGGAAAGGGAAGGAATGAGAGTGGGTTCACAATTTGATCTCAATATTGAGCGCAGAAGGTTGTAAAATGCCTTCTTTGAAGAGGAGATGTTACACCTCCAGTTTACACTGTGATTCGAGGACAGATTAGTGGCCATACGAGCAGGATGCTGTGTTAAAATGACCGGCTACAGGAAGGTTGGGGTCATGTTTGTGCATGGACTGAAGGCGGTCACAAAGTCTGTGTTTGCTTTCTCCAGTGCAGAGTAGGCCACACTGGGTGCAGTGAATACAGTACACAAGACTGGAGGAGGTACATGTGAAATATTGCTTCACCTGGAAAGATTGTTGAGACCCTTGGTTGGTGAGCAGGGAGGAGGTGAATGGGGAAGATGTTGCAACTTCTGCAGTTACATGGAAAGGTGACATGGGAAGGGGGGGTGGCATTGGTGGTTGAGGAATGGACTAGGGTGCCCCAGAGGGAACAATCCCTGTGAAATGCAGACAGGGGGAGTGAAGGGAAGATGTGTTTGGTGGTGGCATTCTGCTGGAGTTGTCTGAAATGGCAGAGTCTAGATTAGAGTGGTGCTGGAAAAGCACAGCAGTTCAGGCAGCATCCGAGGAGCAGGAAAATCGATGTTTCAGGCAAAAGCCCTTCATCAGGAATACAGGCAGAGTGCCTGAAGAGTGGAGAGATAAATGAGAGAAGGGTGGGGCTGGGGAGAAAGTAGCATAGAGTACAATAGGTGAGTGGGGGAGGGGATGAAGTTAATAGGTCGGGGGGAGGGTGCAGTGGGTAGGTGGAAAAGAAGATAGGCAGGTAGGACAGTTCATGGGGACAATGCTGAGCTGGAAGTTTGGAACTAGGGTGAGATGGGGGAAGGGGAAATGAGGAAATTGTTGAAGTCCACATTGATGCCCTAGAGTTGAAGTGTTTTGAGGCAGAAGATGAGGCTTTCTTCCTCCAGGCGTCGGGTGGTGAGGGAGCAGCGGTGAAGGAGGCCCAGGACCTCCATGTTCTCGGCAGAGTGGAAGGGGGAGTTAAAATGTTGGGCCACGGGGCGGTGTGGTTGATTGGTGCGGGTGTCCCGGAGATGTTCCCTAAAGCGCTCTGCTAGGAGGCGTCCAGTCTCCCCAATATAGAAGAGACCACATCAGGAGCAATGGATACAATAAATGATATTGGTGGATGTGCAGGTAAAACTTTGATGGATGTGGAAGGCTCCTTTAGGGCTTTGGATGGAGGTGAGGGAGGAGGTGTGGGCGCAGGTTTTGCACTTCCTGCGGTGACAGGGGAAGGTGCCAGGATGGGAGGGTGGGTTGTTGGGGGGCGTGGACCTGATCAGGTAGTCACGGAGGGAACAGTTTTTGTAGAAGGTGGAAAGGGGTGGGGAGGGAAATATATCCCTGGTGGTGGGGCCCGTTTGGAGGTGGTGGAAATGTCGGCAGATGATTTGGTTTATGTGAAGGTTGGTAGGGTGGAAGGTGAGCACCAAAGGCATTCTGTCCTTGTTATGGTTGGAGGGGTGGGGTCTGAGGGTGGAGGTGCGGGATGTGTACAGGATGCGTTGGAGGGCATCTTAAACCATGTGGGAAGGGAAATTGCGGTCTCTAAAGAAGGAGGCCATCTGGTGTGTTCTGTGGTGGAACTGGTCCTCCTGGGAGCAGATACGGTGGAGGCAGAGGAATTGGGAATACGGGATGGCATTTTTGCAGGAAGTAGGGTGGGAAGAGGTGTAATCCAGGTAGCTGTGGGAGTCGGTGGCTTTGTAAAAAATGTCAGTGTCAAGTCGGTCATCATTAATGGAGATGGAGAGGTCCAGGAAGGGGAGGGAGGTGTCAGGGATGGTCCAGGTAAATTTAAGGCAATGGCAGAGAATACTCCTTTGAATGCAGAGGTTGGTAGGTGAAAAGTGAGAACAAGGGTGACCAGATCACGCTGTTGTGAATGATGGGAAAGAGCAAGGGCGCTTTCATGGATGATAAGTCAGTTGTGGTTGAGTGCCCTGCCAACCACAGTGGGCAGGAAAGCACAGTTATGCAAGAAGGAAACCATGTCAGCAGGGCTATTTTGGAAAATGGCATCATCCAAACAGATATGACGTAGGCGATGGAACTGGGAGAATGGGATGGAATCCTTGCAGGGCATGGGGTGGGAAGAGCTGTAGTGAAGGTAGCTATGGGGAGTCATATTGCACTTGATGTTCTGGATAGGACAGGATAGATAAGAATTAAAGAATACTAGATTACAAAACATTAGATATATGTGCCTAGACTTGCTTTTCCTTCTGCTCTCTTTCATCACCATTTACACATTCTGTACCTCAGAGCCAATGTTTGACTTACTAAGATATGTACTCATTGCCTCTGATTACATCAATTTTGTACTTTAATCATCTGTTACCATCTAATCACCAACTGTACTGTTTTCTCTTCCACTCCCTTTCTCCAAGGCCTGTTTCTCCTTGTAGGTTGAAAGCAAAATATTGTGAAGGTAGGTCTGGTAACATATATGAGTCAAATAGTGATAATGTTTCCAAGCCATTTCTCTATCAACAGATCCTGGCAGCTTTACTGAGTACTACCTTCTTATAACATGTTCCTTTGTCAGATCTGCTGATGAAAGATCATTGTCCTGAAACGTGAACTTGACCTTCCTCATTTTCTGTTCTTATTTTTATTCTTTTTTTCAGATTCTAGCATCAATAGTAGACCTTTTAAATTTATGGTATTAAGATTTGATTTATGAACAGGATACATTACTGTCAAAATGTAGCTCGGTAGTAGTACTTATTGAAACACAGATAACATGCCAAACCAAATCAGCCTCACTATCACTGGATTTGCAACACAGTGAAATTAGAATCTTCAACAACCTTCAACATTCCTAATTGTTCCAACCAGACTTTATCAATAACAGATCATGGACACCAAGTTCATAACTTTGACAAAAAATACCAATTAATTCTAATACTTTAAGATAAAGGAAGGTAAAGCAGACCAAAGGGCTGCACTATCATTAAAGTGAAATGACTGGTGATGGTTTAATCTGAGGGTCACCACACCTCAAATGAGGGAAGAGATCAAGAAGGCAAATCCTTTATGGTAACCTCACAGGATAATGCTAAACAACTAGGTATTCTAATTAATATCTATGTTTTAAACTCAAACTTCTTTAATCCAAAACCCCACTCAAGCAGACAGATACAGTTAAGGGATCAATCCAAAAGTAAATAAAAGAACTGTAATTTGCCGTTTCAATTGAAAAGCCTTTGTGAAATCTTTGGATAATGAGATCATCAGAAGCATGTATAATATATCTCATTTTCAAATCATCAGAGAATACTTCAGCAGTATTTCGGATTATTTTCTCAGAACTTGCAACAATTCTTTAAGTGGATAGAAAACTAAAGAGAGTAAAACACTACAGCCAGCCTTTTTCTTCAATCAATATTCTCTATGGTTGTTGGTAGGCATCGATCCTCTCTCAGTTGACATACTCAACATCCAACCAGCTGCCAATCCTGTGCAAAGCAACACTCTGTGCAGAATCATCCACAGATTTGAAGTTGCATTCTCTTCCAGGCCAGTCATGAACAGCAAACATCTGTGTTTGTTTGCTTCTCTTTTAAAACATGCAACTGTTGACTTTTAACCTCACTCACAGTTCCACCAAAAACCTTCAGGCAAAATACAAGAAATGTTGTGAGGGTCTCTTCACACTCTAATTTCAAACACGATGGGTTTAAGATCCTCTGCACAGATGCAAATGCAACATTTAGGTTTTAATTGTGATGTAGCACTGAAAGAGTGAGCCCTTATGTAACTTCTCAGAGTTGAAAGTTTTCATTGCACCTATTTCAGAGAATGTGGCAGTTATCCTCAATGATCTGAGCAATAATATTATGATCTGAGCCTCACTGATTGTCTTCCATCAGTCAGAAGATGGCTGAGGAGGCTAAATTGGGATCTGCGGACTTTATGCAATTGCTGCCTCTACACCAGGCCATGACTGGATGCTTGCAGGTAACACAACACTACTCCCATCACCCCTAACTGCTTGGTGAAGGGTTTGGAGGATGTAGTCAGAAAGGAAGACACCTGTGAGGGGACATCTTTTAGTGTGGAGAAACTATTGCACACTGGCTTCCACAAGTATCTTGAGGGGACAGAACCTTGATCTCATGGCAAAGAAATCAAGATGATTGAAAGGTTTTGTTCTACTCCAGCCTTCATCCACTAAAATCACCATCAAGAGATTCCACATTTTCAATGAACTGTTCTACAATTGAAAATTGTTTGCCAGAGTCTTTGACTTAATATTGACTTTCGTATGGTGTCAACTTTAGATGTAAACTACAGCTTAGGGTCTCATTTTATATTTTAAAACATAGTTAATTATAAGTTTTATGTAATTGGTTGAAAAATAAAAGAGACGGGGAAGAAAAGACTTGCTATAATGAGCATTTGCATTATGAGAGGACAGAAGATATATCTATCTCGAATCCCTACAGTTTGGAAACAGGCCATTCGGCCCAACAAGTCCACACTAACTGTTCAAAAAGTAACACAACCATACCCATTCCCCCTATCCTCTTACTCTACATGTACCCCTGACTAATGCACCTCATTTACACATCCCTGAACACTATGCATAATTTAGCAGCCCAATTCATCTAACCTGTACCTCTTTGGATTGTGGGAAGAAACAGGACTACCCAGAGGAAACGAATGCAGAAATGGAGAGAATGTGCAAACTCCACGCAGACAGTCACCCAAGGCTGGAATTGGACCCAGGCTGAGGCTGTGAGGCAGCAGTGATAATCATGGAACCACAGTGCCATGCTGAAAACACAATTATATAGAACAGTCTGTGTGGATATTAAACACAACCAGAAAGCTTTGATTTACTCCCAGCACCCATTCAAGAAGAGCAATACTCCAACTCCCAGCCAATGATGAAAATGGAAGATACTTCCATGATGCTTTTACCTATGTACTCTATCCTGTCCGCTCATGATTTTGAAAATCTCAATCATATCTCCTCTCAGCCTTCTTCTCTTCAAGGAGAACAGTCCAAACTCCATCAATCTATCCTCAGTTGAAGTTTCTACAAACTGAAAACACTTTTGTAAATCCATCTGCACTCTCTCCAATGAATTCCTGTCTTTCCTACAATGTGGCACTGACATAAAACTCCAGTTCAGCTCCAACAAGTATCTTGTTGAATAGAAAATGTTTTATTGAATTTTAAGATTTTTTCTTTTAAAAAAAAACGTCATTGGGTGCGACATGTCTTACAATGACAGTTGGTTAATTAAAAAGTAAAATATCTGATATCGAGTCAACAGAAAAACTGACGTTTCCTGTCTTCCACAAGAATCCAAGATTGTACCTCTTCCTGCTTCTGCCTAAGCTTGATGGTTTCATCTCAGTATGTCTTAGATGTCCCAGATCCACTGCTTCCATAAAGGCTCAGGGATTCTGATCAAGATTAGAAACCCTATTTCAGATCCATTAATAGATTAACAATGACCCACTTACCTTTAGGTGCCTTCTGCACTGGAGATTCCTATGGTGGAGTTCCATTGTACATCATTTCATTGTGAGCAACACTTTCTTACTAATTCCCCAGCTTCCACGGTGACGAAGAAGGTGTGGGCTTTGGAACCCTGAGCAACATTTAACCATAAGACCAAGAAGGAGAAGTAGACCATTCAGCTTATCAGATCAATTCTGTCACTGGCCACCCATCACATTGCTGTTTGTGGGATCCTGCCATTCTCCCATTAACTGCCGTCTTTCTGATGCTATAACAGTTACTTCAAAGTGCTTCCTTTTAAGGATCTTAGCCATAGAAATGTAGAAAAGAGGAGCAGTAGTAGACCATTTAGCCCTTCAATCCTGTCCCACCATCCAATATATTCATGGCTGATCATCCAACTCAGTAGCCAGTTCCCACTTTTCCCCTAATATCTTCTGATAGCTTTAGTCCAAAATACTATATCCAATTCCTTGAAATCATACAATGTTTTGACCTCAACTGCTTTCTATGGCGGAGAATTCTTCAGACTCAACAAGTTCCAGTAAAGAAATTTCTCTTCATCTCAGCCCTAAATGGTTTACCATCTATCCTTACTGTATTCTCTGGTTCTGGACTCCTGAATATCAGGAACATCCACTCTGTCCAGTCCTATTAGAATTTTATAGGTTTCACTAAAATCCCACTCACTGAACTCCAGAGAGTATAATCCTAACCAATTCAACTGTTCCTCATCCATCAGTCCTGCTATCTGAGGAAACAGCCTGTTAAACCTTCATTGCCCTCCCTCCATCCTTCCTCAGATAAGGAAGCCAAAAATGCACACAATATTCAGGGTCTCCCCAAGGTATTGTAATTTTGCAGCAAGACATCCCTGTCCTGTATTCAAATCTTCAACTCTTGAGCTATTTTGAAGCTGTGAAAGATGCTACATCAATTTAAGTTATTTCTTTTAAATAAAGTGATAGTGTAGACTAATAACAGGTATGGAAAGACATTTGTCCTGATGTGGAGGAAATATAAAATTACATTGAATTACAAGTAGAAAATAAATTGTTTTCCCATTCTATTAAGCAGTCATTTTATGCTAATTAGGATTTAATCATTTTAAATGAAATGGATGGCAATGCACATTAGAGTCAAACTCATGCTTCACAAGTATTCCAATATCACTTAAGTACTAAAACCACTGTGTTATAAATGCAAGGACAGTGAGTCCCAGAACAAATGAAAAATAAAAAGCTTGCCATACATAATTCATGAAGCATTTCCAATCTTCAGATTGAAATGAACAGAATTTCACCAGATACCAATAAAGTATTCCCAATTTAAATAATCTTGGTTTTATTGACTTACAATTGTTATACTTGAATGTTGAAAGTCAACACCATGATTATAGCTCCCTCTATTTCATTGTTCATGGGAATGGTGCAAAGACTCTTGCAATTTACCGTCAGTTTCGAGGCCAGAACACATGATAAACCATCTTCTTCATTCCATTCTGTAGGCCATTTCAGGGTTGGTTTGCAATAAAATGGTATTTTGGAATGGGGCCTTCAAAGTAGAACTGCACACACCAAGCTATGTGTGTGGCATTCGAAGCCATATTTTTCACATGGAAAATAACATGCAACTTTATCCACCTTTGGGCAAAAGAAGGATACATTTTAAATTAAGCTGCATGCCTACTATGTCGATACCATGGTTTTAAGAGGTGCATTTTGTCCTGGTATGTTTATGAAGGGAGGTTGAGACAGAGGTGAAAAGCAATTTGCTCAAAGCTAATAAAGTGAACAGCTTGTGAAGCATTGTGTTTTTTTAAAATTTGGAACAATAGAAGCAGCATGATGGGTAGGCGTCAAGCTCCCACAGAACCAGGATTTTAGTTGGGTTTTCAGCAGCTGTTGGGATTTGGAAGCTGCTACACATCTCTCCCTGCCACAGCAAAATGCTTGAGTTCTCTCTGTCTCTGTCTCTTTCTCTCTCTCTCTCTCTCTCAGCGCTTTCTCTTGATGTTCTTTCTTTCCTCCTGGACTGGCCAATTGCATGTGAGACAATCTATTTTACTAAATTTTCCCTTTCCAAGGATGTGTTTATGGGATGTTATTATGTTGGAATACTTGTTGTTCAGTAGTTAAATATTTTCTGTTAAGGCTTGCTATAGAGTTCAATTATTTCAATTCATCTTTCTTTTGTTTGTATTTTAACTGCAGTGTAAAAACAAATTGTATTTTGTTTCAAGCCTGGTAGTTTGACCAATCAAACTGCATCCAGCATGCTACTCCTTGCACTTGCCTTTAAAAATAATAACATGTTGGGGTTTAGGCTACCCTTATTCATGTATTTTGAGGGGATTTGGTCTGGTTCTTAACATAACTGTACAATATTAAATTCCGTTAGCAGATCAGGTCGTATTGCTGAGGAGAAGTAAAGTTGGTTGAGAAATGGTAGCACCTTTTTTATTGTTTTCCTCCAGGGGAAACTGCAAACATCATGGTGCTTTCCATTTTTTATATTGTTCAACAGAATGATACAGTCTGGCATTTAATATTGCACATTTCACCTTCCTGCTGTTCGCCTCGCAGGTTCAATTCTTATTTCGAGCCAAAATTTTCCAAAGGCTAGAACCGAAAGAGCATGCTCCCTAGCATCGACAATGTTAATGGGAGGTCGGAAGACCTCTTAGATTCAAGGTGTGAATGAGATGAGTGTCATGAGATTGGAGTCTGATGTGATGAAATGTAAACATTTTTTTTGAAATGCCACCTAGCAGTAAGAGTGATTACAAGCCTTCCCCACTCTCAGTCCTTCACCTAACTCACAAAGTACTCGAGTGAAAATACTTCAGATTTCCTGCATTTTCTGTTCTGCTCATTATTGCATCATTTTCCTGCTCCTGTCTCTCAGCATAACAAGCCACCATTATTCTGTCTGACTCACAGTTAGCTTCAAATCTTAAAAGCAAAACTAAAGCGAAAAGGCTATCTGTCTGCTTCTGATGATCATGCCCATCAAATTTATTCTGTTATAACCAAGGTATAACCAGTTACCAAAATTGCGCCAGTAACCAACAAATGTAATAAGTAATAATAATGTAATAAGTTACTAAACTTAATCAGTACCAGTCTGCTTTCATGATAGGGAGACATTATAGTTCTGCATTAACTGTGGTCCTCTCTGTCCATCATCTGACGGGAGAACGCACCAAACATAATGCAAACCAGAAATCAGCTCTGTTTGTCACTAAATATTAATATTCCCAGACCATCTCCTCAGCCAATATCTCCAGCATATAGCTACTTTGGGTTTGTGTCTGTCCAATTTTATCTTTGCCCGTTGGATGGTTCAATATTCTGCAATATTATGTTTACTTTTTAATTCGGTTAGGCTATAAACGCAGGCAAAGTCTATCTAAACGGTATGAGTCTGGATGAGACCAATTACAGCAAACCATTGTAAACAAAGATTACAGTTCCCAGACACCGAAGTGTCAGGGATAAGATTCAATTAATAGGTTACAACAGGACAGTATGCTTCCAGTAGTGTGCCATGCTTCAATTTTTCCTTTGTTCACTCAATGATGTGGGCATTGCTGTCTAGGCCAGCATTTATTGTCCATTCTCACTTGTCCTTTATGGGTGATGGTGAGCTGCCCTCTTGAATCAGTACAATCCTGTGTAGGTAGACACACAATGGCTTTATGGAGGGCTTTCCAGGATTTTGATCCAGCGACAGTGAGGGAATGACAATATATTTCTGAATCAGAATAATGAGTGACTTAGAGGGGAACTTGCAGAGGGCAATATTCCTATGCATATGCTGTTCTTATCCTTCTAGATTGAAGTGGCCATAGAAGGTGCTGTCTCAGGAGCCTTGGTGAATTTCTGCAGTGCATCTTGTAGACTGCTGCTATCTGGAATCATTGGTGCCGGGAGTGGACATTTGTAGATGTGGGTGCCAATCAAATGGATGACTTTGTCCTGAATGGTGTCAAGCTCTTGACTGTTGGAGCTACACTCATCCAGGCAAGCAGGGAGTATTCCATTACACTCCTGACTTATACCTTGTAGATGGTGATTTGGGATGTGGGGAGTCAGGAGGTGAGTTATTCACTACAGGATTCCAAACACCTTACTTGCCCTTGCATTGTAAGTACAGGTACACAATCCTTTATCCGAAATTGCAAAATCCAAAATGCTCCAAAATCTGCAATTTTTGTTGGTAGAGTGTGGAGCGTCATTTTGGCGTGTGAACAGATGACACAACTCCACATCCCCTCGAACCACATCACTCAGATATGACTTGGCACATGGCCCAGCACTGGCAGGCATCAATTGTGTCTGAGCACTTGTACTGTTCACACGTGCGTCTGCTATTAGTTTTTTTTTATTTCACTGTGAAAATGTCATTTATTCCAAAATCCGAAAAATTCTGAATTCCGAACAACAACTGGCCTCAAGGATTTCGGATAAAAGATTGTGCCCCTGTGTTTATATGTCTGATCCAGTTTCGTTTCTGGTCAATGATGACTTTGACAGTGGGGAATTAGTGATGATAATACCCTTGAACATCAAGAGGTGAGAAATAGATTTTCTCTTATTGGAGAAGGTATTTGTGAGGTGTGAATGTCACTTGCCACTTGTCAGCCAAACCCAGTTAATTTCCAGCTCTTGCTGCATTTGGACATAGACAGTTTCAGTATCTGAGGAGTTGCTAATGGTGATTCCAGGGTAAGATAGAGTCTGAGATGTTTATACCCTCAGGTCAGATACTATGATGCACCGAAGATGTCAAGAGCATATCTCTTAAAGGTATTGACATATTGTGCCTATTAAAGGTATGCTGATGTATTGTTTGTGAGGTATAACACTACATATTATTTATCTGATTACTACTGAAAACCTAACCATCAGCTGCAAAGCTCAAGGCAGGCTTGAGATGGAACTCTGGGACAACAGCTGCAGCAGCTATCGAGAAAGCTTAACAAAATCCAGGCCTTGTTTGCAGGTGTCTCTTGTGCATCATGCCTGCAAATTATACTCCCTTCCTGGTGCTTGGGAACACATTTCCCAGCCTCCATTGACAGCATCATCGAACCCTGCAGTCTCACCACTGTGAAGGACATATGCAGCAACTTTCTAACGACACCATTCTCCATGTGTCACATCATTCATCTCACTTGAGTACATTCTTTCATAGTAACTCCATCTAATACTGGAATGCCCTTGCTAACGTCACTATGTGATGAATTGTCTTTTGCAGAAGTTGATTTGGATGTTGTTGGGTCCCAGTTCCTGAGAGGACTGCACTGCGTTACCCATAAACCCTAACCTGATGACCAAGTACATCAAACACTTCTGGATCTAAATTGCTCTGTTGAAGGAACATGATCAAACCGATACATTTATGTGTTTCATGTTGAGCACAGATTCTTATCTGTGACAGACGCAACTTGGCATTGCTCAGTAATAAAGACCAACTTGTATTGATAGGCTGTCATGTCACATTACAGTTTCCTTTCATTTTGAACAGTGCTTGAATTCAGGGTAATTCCACATTTAGGCTACTGCACTTTGAATTATCAGGTAATTGAAGTCTGTTCTCCATTTATCTGCCAGTTCTGCTTATTTACCTACCATCTGTGTGCTAAAGGCTTCTTCACATTTCAAAGCATTCGGTTCAATTCAGCTTTCACCAGCAATTTAGCCTTTCCGTTTTGTAAATGTCTTAAGTAAATGTGTTTCCTTAGCTACAAACCAAGTTCAAATGAAGAAACAGTCTTTTAAGCCTCCTTATTCCTCCACATGCAGAGATTCACATTCAAAGGGTTTGTGATGAGTAGTGTGTTAGAGTCATACAACAAAAAAGGATGACATTGAGCCAATCATAGGTGCTGTTTTCTCACTCTTCCATCATAATCCTGTTGAATTGTCCTTGAATTAACCAACACTTTTTGAAAATTGTAATGAAACCGACTTGAATCATCCTTTCAGGCAGTACATCCAGGGATATGGGGATAGCACAGCAGAATGACATTGAGGTATTGGATCAGCCATGGTCACATGGAATGGAGGTGAAGGTTCAATGAAACAATGGCTTCCTCTTGCTCCTGTTTACTCTGTTTCAATGTTAAATTATAGTTTGTATCAACTCATTCTATTTCTTCTCATCTTCCTTCCTGAATTGTTCATAATTAGTTTGAAATTGTGTCTCCAGTTACTTGCTAATTGGTCAGTTTCCTAGAATTATATAGTACAGAAAGAGGACCTTCAGTCCATGCAATCTTCTCATTTACAAATGTCTCCCCCATTCCTTCCCACTTACTCTGTCAAAACCTTCCATAGTTTGGGACAACTTTATTGAATCTGCCCTGAACTATCTGTTTTTTTCTGAGAGGAACCACTCCGGCTTTTCCAGATAACTAAGAGTGGTTGTATCTGACCGTGGTATCAAAGAAACGCTGTGGCACAGAAAGAGGCCATTCAGCCCATTCTGTCTGTGCAGATCCAATAAAAAGAACAGAAAGAACCAAACTGCTCATTCTAATCGCACATCTCCAATACTGTAGCCTTGCAGGTCACAGCACTTCAGGAGCAGATCTAACTACTTATCCTCATCAAACAGAGCAGTGAATACCAAACACACACCACTCTCTGTGTGAAAGAGACTTTCCTCATGACCCATGCAATCCCTCTATGAATTGCATTAAATCTGTGCCCCTGGAATCAGATTTTTCACTCTGGGAAACCAAACTTTCTTCTCTACTTTTTCCAGGCCCCTCATAGTTTGTACATGTCAGTAAAGTCACCCCTGTACAAGGAAAGAGCCATAGCCTTTCCAATTTTTCTTCATAGCCTCAATTTTCAAAACTTGGTCACATTCTTGTCAGTCTCATCGGCAATTTCTCTACAGACTGTCCTTCCTCCAATGTGGTGTCTGAAACTCCAGCTGTAGCCTAACCAGTGTTACAGCATTCCATCTTTGGAATTCCAAATCACATCCAATAAAGGAAGACATTCCATATGCCTTCTTTATCACCTTCTGTACCTGTCCTTCCGCCTTCAGAGGCACAAGGATATGCAGTCCATTATCTCTCACTTCCTCTAGCCTTCTCAAAAACTCCATTTAATTTTCATACATATTCCATTTACAAAAAAAAATCATCATTGAGCCTTTATTTTCTGTCATGAAGACAATAGCATTTTGGAAAGGCAAATCAGGGCAGGACTTATATACTTAATGGTAAAATATGGGAAATGATGCCAAACAAAGAAACCTTGGAGTGCAGGTGCATAGTTCTTTGACAGTGTAGTCGCAGGTAGATGAGATAGTCAGTGCATGGAGAATAAGAGTTGGGAGGTTATGTTGTGGGTGTACAGGATATTGGTTAGGCCACTTTTGGAATACTGCATTCAGTTCTGCTCTCCCTGCTATAAGAAAACTGTTGTTAAACTTGAAAGCATTCAGAAAAGATTTACAAGGATGTTGCTTGGACTGGAAAGTTTCAGTTATAGGAAGAGGCTGAATAAGCCATGGTTATTTTCACTGGGACTGAGGAGAAAGTGAGGACTGCAGATGCTGGAGAGCAGAGTCAAAAAGTGTGGTGCTGGAAAAGTACAGCAGGTCAGGCAGCATTCAAGGAGCAGGAGAGACAATGATTCGAGCATAAGCTTTTCATCAGGACTGAAAAGATTATACTTGAAATGTTGACACTCCTGCTCCTCGGATGCTGTCTGACCTGCTGTGCTTTTCCAGAACATCATTTTTTGATGTCGGAGGCTAAGAGGTGACTTATAGAAGTTTATAAAACCATGAGGGGCATGGATAGCAAGAATAGCTAAGGACTTTTCCCTGGGGTGGGGAGGTCCAGAACTAGAGTGCGTAGGTTTGAGGTGAGAGGGGAAAAATTTAAAAGGGACCTGAGGGCCAACGTTTTCATGCAAAGAATGGTGTGTGTGTGTGGAATGAGCTGCCATAGGAAGTGTACGAGGATGGTACAATTACAACATTTAAATGCATCTCGATTGGTATATGAGAAAGAACGGTTTAGAAGGATAAGGGCCAAATGCTGACAAATGGGACTGCATTAATTTAGGATCGCTGATCAATATGGATAAGTTTACATGCTGTACATCTCTATGACTCTAATTGTACATTCAACTTTCAACATTCTTCTATATTCCATGGGCTTTTACGGCTCTGACCAATCTGCCGCGTGGAACCTTATCATCTAATAGAAATTTAGGTTTGATTGAGAAATACGTCAAATTAGATAGGACACACAAAAATATTGAAAACAGGATTTATGTGGAACAAGGAGCTAACTATTTTAGCTGGTGGGAGAAGGCAGAAAAGTTCACTTTGAAATTAGGATATAGCTCATTGAGGATAACACACATAGGCTATTAAATTCATAGGCTAGAATGCAACACAGACAAAACAATAATTTAATCACACAGATGAAGGTCTGGAAAGAGATAATGCAACATCCTTTCTTCATATGAAACTAAGATGCCAATTACAGGTGGGGTTGTGGACCCATTAACCCTGAAGCATTCTACTGATAGGAGATGGCATTCAAAGATCCTAATCATGTGAATACTATGAAACATAGGATCAAAGTTTCTACATTGTGGGAATTCTATATATAAGAAAAGGCACATCAAAACAGACAGAAATTTGAATTGCTAAAAATGAAATATCCTTTTACTGTTAGACTGTTAAACAGGATTATTTTAAGATGGAAACATAAAAGGGGAGTCAAAAGAAATTTTAATTTTAAAGTTCTAAAACATCACATACTATTTGAGAAAATAAAAGCCCCCAATTTCATAAATTCATTGGCTAATTAAAAATAATATTAAATTATAGAACATTACACATAATTGGGTGGCAAGCATTCATAACCAGAGGATTAATATCCACATTTGCAAACAGGAGGGATCAGAAGAGTATATAAAAATAAGACCCATTGTCTGAAACCTCATAAGTAATTGCAACAAATACTACTTCACAAAGTATATATTTTTTTCACATTGGGAGAAAGTATCTTGTTGAATCAATGTTTTAAAACTTTAAATGTAATTGTCCAAATCATTTAAAAACAAATGCTCCTCTGATCAGGTATTACTATCATAGTGCACAGATATGATAATAGAGGGCTGGAGGAATGAAACTATGAAGGCCACAAGAGAAAGTCTAGGATCAGTGGGCTGGGATATTCATTAGCAAAACCTTAAAGCAGATAGATCTTTGGACAATTTAAAGAAGTATGTGATTCTGGTAATCAGAGAAAAAGAGAATGCGGTGGAGCTCATATCACAGTAACGATATAAGGGAAAAATTTGACCACATTCAAGAAGCATGCGAAATCTTTATTAAACTAGAAGCATGGGAAATCCTCCAATGCCATGTAGCATAGGAAATCCCTCGTTACAGCAATGAAGCATAGGAAACCCTCCATTACTGCCATGTATGATGGGAAATCCTCCATTATAGCCATGTAGCACACAAAACCCTCCACTACAGCCACGTAGTATGGGAGACCCTCCATTACAGTCATGTAGCATGGGAAACCCTCCATTACTGCCATGTATCATGGGGAACCCTCCATTATAGCCATGTAGCATGGGAAATCCTGCATGACTGCCATGTAGCATGGGAAATCCTCCATTATAACCATGTAGCTCACAAAACCCTCCACTACAGCCATGTAGCATGGGGAACCTTTCATTATAGCCATGTTGCAGAGGAAACTCTCCAATACTGCCATGCAGCATGGGAAATTCTCCATTACAGCCATGTACCATGGGAAATCCTCTATTACAGTCATGCAGCATGGGAAATCCTCCATTACAGCCATGTTCCATGGGAAATCCTCTATTACAGTCATGTAGCATGGGAAACCCTCCATTACTGCCATGTAGCATGGGAAATACTCCAATACAGCCATGAAGCATGGGAAATCCTCCATTACTGCCATGTTTCATGGGAAATCATCCATTACAGCCATGAAGCATGGGAACTCCTCTACTACAGCCATGTACCATGCGAAACCCTCCATTACAGTCATGTAGCATGGGAAACCCTCCATTACTGCCATGGAGCACGAGAAATCCTCATGCAGCCATGAAACATGAGAAATCTTCCAGTACAAGTATGAAGCATGAGGAACGCTTCCCAATCAGTGATGATGCATACCAAAACTACCATTGGATTAAACGTGCCCTGAAGAAGGGTTACACCTGAAACATCGACTTCTCCACTTCCTCATGCTGCCTAGCTTGCTGTGTTCTTCCAGCCTCCTGCTTTGTCTTTTATAAATAATGTAAGTAACATATATAATAACTTAAATAAATAAAGTAGTTTGGAAGAAGGGTCACTGGACTCAAAACAATAATTCTGCTTTCTCTCCACGAATGCTGCCAGATCTGTTGAGTTTCTCCACCAATTTATGTTTTTGAGACATAATCACATTTGGATGCTTTGGCATTACTAAGAAGAATTCTGAACAGGACAAGATTTAGTGAAGTGTAATGCAACAGAATGTAGATTAGATTAGATTACTTACAGTGTGGAAACAGGCCCTTCGGCCCAACAAGTCCACACCAACCCGCCGAAGCGCAACCCACCCATACCCCTACATTTACCCCTTAACTAACACTACGGGCAATTTAGCGTGGCCAATTCACCTGACCCGCACATCTTTGGACTGTGGGAGGAAACTGGAGCACCCGGAGGAAACCCACGCAGACACGGGGAGAACGTGCAAACTCCACACAGTCAGTCGCCTGAGTCGGGAATTGAACCCGGGTCTCAGGCGCTGTGAGGCAGCAGTGCTAACCACTGTGCCACCGTGCGAAATCAAACATGTGTACAACTTCATTAATAATTGTTGGAGAGGGGTGACTGTTGTGATGAGTAAAACTTCGTAAGAGATGGTTTTGTTACAGACATTATTGATAACTATTTGTTATCTTTACTATGGTTCAATGAAGAAACAATTCTAGGGAAAATTCCCGACTCAGGCGACTGACTGTGTGGAGTTTGCACGTTCTCCCCGTGTCTGCGTGGGTTTCCTCCGGGTGCTCCAGTTTCCTCCCACAGTCCAAGGATGTGCAGGTCAGGTGAATTGGCCATGCTAAATTGCCCGTAGTGTTAGGTAAGGGGTAAATATAGAGGTATGGGTGGGTTGCGCTTCGGCGGGTCGGTGTGGACTTGTTGGGTCGAAGGGCCTGTTTCCACACTGTAAGTAATCTAAAAATCATTTTGATGATGAGTAAAGCAATAATTCAGAAGCAAAACAATCAATCCCAAAATAAGAATTTGGCAGAGGAAATCTGCAGTATTGAATCTTAAGCTAGAAAACTACAAAACAAATATCAGATAAACCAAGTGGATTGGACGGATACCAGAAAATAAAAATTACTGTCAATAATATGAAAGAAAGAAACCTCACGGATATGAATAATGCCAGCTTTCAAAACTCAATACTTTTATTATAAAGAACTAGGTCACTTCCAGAAAAAGTGCCAAAGCATGATACAGACACAGAAGAGTTAACAGAATCACCCGCACAAATGAAAAAATTAATCCAGCATTTTCGTGGGAAAATTAGTGACCCAAAGTAAATATTATAGCATGCCAACATTTACACTCATGGATAGGTAATGAATTTCAGGTTGTACGTGGGAGCAAATATCACAATATTGTCAGATAACTAGCCTTAGTTGACAAAAAAGTACTTACCGCTGATACAAGACCAACTACTTGGTCCAGAGGGTAGTACACTTTACATTAAAAACAAGTTACAAGCAACTCTCGACTAGAAAATCCCAGAAAACCTTTTTTGTCACTTTACCACCAAGTCCCCTGAATAGAATGGCAAATATTGTCTTCAATCTTCTTCAAAAAATATAAGTTTAGCAAGAGAAGCTAAAATATTCTTTGGAAATAAATACCCCAATTTGTTCAAAGAGTTGGAATGTTTAAAAGTGAATACAATATTACATTGATAAAAAATGTTAAATCTTAATGCCCATATACAACCAGAAATGTACCACATCCCTCATTGAAACAAATGGAGAACCACACTGAAGAAAAGACAAGAATAGAATAACTTCTTTCACAACTAAACCAGTGGGATTGTGTTTGGGTAAAATGCATTTGGTCCCATGATGCATTCAAATGATATTATTCCAACTTGTATTGACATTATGCAACCCAGTAAGATTGAGGGAAATTCACCCATTGTTCACAATTACAAGAATAGCAAAACTATTCAAAAGCAAAGATGTCATGAAACTCAATACAAATAGCAGCTTTTGTATTAGGTAAACTATCAGGATTGCTTACCACATTTCTAATTCCATTTGGATGATTTATTTGAAGAGATTGCCTTTTAGAATTGCATTTCAAGATTTTCCAAAGGCCGATGTGAAACATCTTATGGAATTTCACAGCATTTTATGTCATATAGATGACAAAAATGATGAAACAGGAGACAGCATGTTTAGACAATTCATTCAGTATTGAAAACTGTACAAGAGGAAGACCTTACACTTAGTGACAAGTGTGAATTCTTCTAGGAATTCAGTCATTTCTTGGGACACATTGTAAATGCTGAGTCCTCCGAAGATGTAAGCCATTCCAGAATTTCCAACTCTAACATCAATCCAGCATCTTCAAAGATTCTTGACTATTGCCCCAATACTGATAAAATGCAGACTATCAACTTCCATTATCTGATTTTAATAGCTGGGACATTCATGCATTGAAATGATTTCTAAAAGAAAAAAAATACTGAGTGAAAAATAGTTTCAGCAACCACCTGACCAGAGGTTGAATGAAGCTTTGTGAAACATGAACTATTCAGAACTGAAATAAGTGGCTTTCTCAAATAAGACTGGAAACAGCTAGGTGTTCTTCATAATGTAATTATACTAGACTGTGCTGGAGTAACTCAGCAGGTCTGGCAACATCTGTGGAGAAAGAAACAGAGTTAACTTTTCAAGCAGGAGATGGAGTTGCTTTATTAGTTAAGGACAACATCAAGACTGTATTAAGAAATGACATTGGCACCGGGAAACAAAATTTTGAATTGGTCTGGGTGGAAATAAAAAGCAAGGGAGGAAACTCCTTGGTGGGATTAATTTACAGGCTTCTGAAGTAGGGTATAATTTAAATGAGGAAATAATGAGGGCTTGAGGGAAGGCCACAACGATAACTATCGGTGATTTGAAAATGCATTTTGACTGGATTAATCAACTGGGTGGGGGTGTAGTCTTAAAAAAATGTTTGTAGAGTTTATGAGGGATTATTTCTTAGAGCAACATGGCATGGAATCAAATGGAATCCTTACACTTATTGCAGAAGGACTTGATTAAAGAAGTAAGGAAGTGTTGTTACAATTATTTTGGGCATTGATGAGACCACATCTGGAGTATTGTGTCTGGTTCTGGGTCTCCTTACTTGAGAAAGGATGTGGTGGCACTGGAGGCAGTGCAGAGGATGTTCACCAGGTTGATTCCAGGTATGAAAGGGTTGTCATAAGATAAACAGTTGAATAGCTTGAGCGCATACTCGCTGGAGTTCAGAAGAATGAGGAGAGTCTGATTGATTATTTAAAATGCTAAACAAGTTTGATAAGATGGACGTTGATCAGATGCTCCCCCTTGGAGTAGAGTCTCAAACAATTGGTCATAAATATAGGATGAGAGGAGTTAGGTTCAAAACTGAGATGAGGAGGAACTATTTCTCTCAGAGGGTTGTGAATCTGTGGAACTCACTGCCCCAGAGCGCAGTGGAGGCAGAATCAATCAACAGATTCAAGAAAGAAATAGATATGTTTCTGATTACAAACAGGATAACTGACTACAGGGAGCAGGCGGGAAAGTGCAGTTGAAACCAGGATAACACCAGCCATGATAATGTTAAATGGGGGAGAGGGTTTGAAGGGCTGAATTGCCTATTCCTGTTCCTAATCCCGATGTTCCTTTGTCTGATATAACTCTTCTTCAGAGTTTTACATCAAATTGGATTCAAAATGTTAACTCTGTTTCTCTCTCATGATGTTACCAGACCTGTTGAATATCTTCATTTCATCTGTGGAGAGAGAAAACCTGTTGTGTTTTCACTTCAGATCTTCAAAACATGACAGGTTTTGCTTTGATTTTTAAAATGTAACTTCTTTATCTGGAAAAATGGAAATAAATGCTAGGCCAGCATTTATTGCCCATCCCGAATTGCTTTGGAGAATGTAGTGGTGAGCTGTCTTCTTGAATTGCTGCAGTACGTAATGTGTAGGGACATCTGGAGTGCTATTGGGAAGGCATTTTGACTCAGTTTCAGTGAAGAAACAAAAATATAATTCCAAGTCAGGATGATGAGCGGCTTGCAGATGGTAGTGATCTCATGTAACTGTTACCCCTCTAAATGGTACATGTTGCAAGTTTTAAAGGGCAAAGGAGCCTTGGTGAGTTACTGTAATATATCTTGTAGAGGGTATACACTGCTGCCACTGTAATGTGATGAAAGTGAATGTTGAAGTGGATCAGGTGCCATTCAGGCCGGCTGCTTTGTCCTGTTATGTCATGTTTCTTGAGTGTTGTTGGATCTGCAGCCATCCAGGCAAATGAAGAGTATTTCAACACTCTCCTGTCTTGTGCCTTGTAGACAATGGGCAGGAATTAGGGAGACAGGAGGCAACCTACTTGTCACAGAATTCCTAGCTTTTGAACTGTTGCTTGAACAGTATGACCGATCCAATTCAGTTTCTGGTTAATATTAAGGTTTAGGATGTTGATAGCGTAGGACGTATCAATGTTAATGTGTCAAGGGAGGATAGTTGGATTCTCCCTTGTTAGAAGTGATCATTGCCTGGCATTTGTGTTTTTTGCCACTTATCAGCCCAGGCTTCTATGCTGCTCAGATCTTGTTGCACATGGAGATGGACTGTTTCAGTATGTGAAAAATTGCAAATGCTGCTTAAGATTATGTAATTATCAATGAACGTCCTCACTTCTGACCTTCTGATGAAGGGAAGATCATTTATGAAGCAATTGAAGATGGTTAGGCCTCTGGCAGAAACTCTTGCAGAATCTTGGAGATGAGTTGACAGACTTCTAACAACCACAGCCATTTTCCTGTGTGCTAGCTTTGAAACTAATGAGTTTATTACCTGATTCATATTAACTGTAGGACAAGTGTGAAGAAAGTTATATCTCCTATTTTAATTACACTTTTATGAGTTCACTCACTGAATTAAGAATGTTCCCTACAATTATCTAGGTTGTAGACAATGAACTCAGACACACAATGAACTGTATTTCGAGCAATTGCTTTGGGAGCGCTGAAGAGATAGATTTGTAACTATAACCAGAGAAAGTTTTCTCTTTGACTCTCTCTTCCCCCCTCTCAGGCAAGAGAAAAAGATTTAGTAATGAAAGAAATTGGACAAACATTCAAACACCTCAAAAATATCTGCAATATTCACATCTGTTATTCATCCAGTACACCCCTAACTAACTTTCAACTTATGTTAAACCCCATCACCTCAAGAACACCATATAAACTTGAAACTGTATATTATTTTCGCTTTCTTTTTATACCGGGCACTATCCCCCTTTTCACTTTGTCTCTATGTTTGCCTATACGTGTTTGATGTTGCATCTATATTATTTTTTATCTCTCAGGGTTAAACCTGATTTTACTCAAGAAAATCTTTTTGTCTTGTCCTCTTTTATTGTTTTGTTGTGAACTAGTTAAATAGATTTCGATCGGAGTGGGGGAAAGCTATAAACAAAAAATAAGATCTTGGTTTCAGCCAGTTGAAGAGGTTGAAAAGAGTGGGATTGATTCACCCCCTCTTCACCTGATAATGACACGCTGGTGAATCAGTTGGCATTTAGACAATTGTTCCAGAAGGCACAAACACAATGCCAGAATCCTCACCAACAGAAGATTAAAGAAATGTTGATGTTTCTAAATGTCTTAGCACGATGTAAACCTCAATTCCAACAGCAATCATAGCCAATGTTTTAGCTTTAAGCATAGGAGCATTAGTTTTCTAACAGTAACTGGATGGTCGTAACAAGCTAATCTTTTAGGCTTTGGAAATCACCAATTTTTACATATTTTGTATCTCATTTCTGCTTGACTTTTAATCTTTTTAACCTGAGGTGAATTCTTATGTTGCAAACATTGATTTAAACCTCAGAATGATTGTTGTTTGATTCAGTGAAAATTGATCTATTATGTCATCAGTAGCAATATCTTCTAATCATGGCTCTGTTAGCAAGGATATCATATCCAGCTGCTGTTTTGCTTGGATACTGCTTCCTCCCAGATGTTATGTTGATGCTATTTTTGTGCTGTTTAAAAAGATGAGTTGCTCCTTTTGGATTAATGCAGATGATTCTTGAACTACATGCCAGGATCAGGAATATTCATACAAAACAGGTCAGTGAAATGGAATTAAATTGATAAATAGCATATATTTGAATGATACCATCGAGTCTGGGTCAACCATCAGAATTTTGTGAAGCATGCAGGCTTCACTAACATTGCGAGAGAAGGGATTCGTGCTCTGTTCAGATTTTGTTTGGTTTGAGAATCTCTCATGGAAACCTGGAATGAAGCCATAAATTTGGGTCAAAGTGACCCTACTCCAGCCAGGTGGTCAATAGTCAACCATTAAAGATGTGGAGGGAAGGGACATGGGTGGAAATGTCCCTCACTGGTAAAAGTGTTCAGAAACATGGTGAAGTATACACCAAAGGTCATGGTACCATTTTAGAGACTTGACAAACGTGGGGCTACTTTACCATTTTGGATCATAGGTATGAAAATTTGGGGTTGAAATAAAGTTGCATTTCTTCCTTCTTTCAGATGCATATGTGCAACGTGCATTTTTTCCTTTCATTGAAAGTTGTTTTTCCTTATATATTGCAATATCAATGATATTATCATTTATAGTTGGTACACTATCATTGTATATGGTTATTATATTGAATAAATTGTTTTAACATGTTGTTGAGTACTGCTACTCATTCTTGCTACAACTAGAATACAGCTCTGAATTTAAGCGAGACCCCGCAGGCACTGGCATGCTGCAGTGTACCAAGAATATTATGATACAGAAACACAATATTCAGTGATTGAAAAGGAAGAACTTTCAGTTGCATGGGCTTGTGAGAGATTTTTGGATTATATCCTTGCATCGAATATGGACATTGAAAATGGATCCTCTTTGGATTCTTAACTGGATGAAGAACATAGAGTCATACAGCATGGAAACAGATCATTTAGCCCAACACATCAATGCCAACCAAGTTTCCTGAAATGAACTAGTCCCATTCACCTGTGATTGACCCTGAATAGGCTGGGGCTGTTTTCCCTGGAGCATCGGAGGCTGAGGGGTGACTTAGAGAGATTTATAAAATCACAAAGGCCATGAATAGGGTATATAGACAAGGTTTTATCTCTGGGGAGGGGAATCCAGAATAAGAGGGCAGGGGTTTAAGTTGAGAGGGAAAGAAATTGAAAAGGGACCCAAGGGACATCTTTTTCACTCAGAGGGTGGTGCGTGTATGGTATGTGCTACCAGAGGAAGTTGTGGAAGTTGGTACAATTACAATATTTAAAAGGCATCTGGATGGGTATATGAATAGGAAGAGTTTAGAGGGATATGTGCCAAATACTGGAAAATGGGACTAGATTAGGTTAGGAAAACTGGTCAGCATGGACGAATTGAACCAAGGGGTGTGTTTCCGTGCTGTACATCTCTACAACTCTACGGCTCTACATGGACATGTTCCACAAGGTGGACTCACAAATCTGGTCCAAGGTGGCACAATGGTCAGCAAGTCACAATTGGCTTAACCAGATTTGACAAGGAAAAGTGAGAGACCATGAATGTCTCAATGTATGTCTCTACAACTTTGAGTGACATTTCTGGCTTCATGCCAGCCTTTCAAGGTTTCCATCAGAGAGTCTCTAAACAAAAATTCTGAATAAAGCATGAACCTTAACTCTTGCAGAGTGAGAAAAACCTGTATGCTTCACAAAATTTGGATCGTTGACCAGCCTTGATGGCAATTGTTTTTCTTTATTCATTCACAGGATGAAGGTGTCACTGGTTAAGGATTTATTGCTCATCCCTATTTGCCCAGAGGGTAGCTAAGGGTCAACCACATCGCTGTGGATCTGGAGTCACATGTAGACCAGACTGGGCAAGGATTGCAGTTTCCTTCTCTAAAGGGCATTAGTGAACCAGATGGTTTTTTCTGACAATCAACAATTCCAGATATTTATTGAATTCAAATTCCACAATCTGCTGTGGTGGGATTCATACCTGGGTACCTAGAACATTATCTGGATCTCTGGATTAATGGTCCAATGATAATACCAGTAGGCCATTGTCTCTCCTATTGCTCAAATATATGTTGTTTATGAATTGAACTACATTCTGCTGAACACCATTGCGAGAATATTCGTTATCCTGACATATAGGCCAAGTGTTACCTGCATCATCCAAAAGCTGAGGGCTGGCTGCAGTAATGGGGCATCAGTGTGTCTATGATAACCTCTTTGCACTATTGTAGAAGCATTTCACTATTGTAGATGACATACTAATATTTGCTGAATGACTGTTCATTTTGTCTTTATGACAGGACATCTTGGGGAAGTTACACCCAGGACGCTTGGGAATCACAAAGTTCTGGGTCAGATTTGGTGACCCTGTCTGTTTAGGAACTTGGAGGAATTTATTTCCAATTGTCAAAGAAATGCCATTCACAGGTCAGAACAAAGAAGACCTGAAATACCCAATCAGAACTTGGGAATGGATGGGGAAGTCTTGGTTTATTTTGATCAGAAAGTCTTACCTCTTCTAATTATCAGTCCATGTGGATTAAGGTTAAGGAGTCACACATATTGACCATGGAAGCAGTGTTTGGAGGTTTACACAACTTCTTTGCAGCATGTATTATTCCTGTACCATTTCTTTTTTTCAAACCATGGGCCCCTATTTGCGAATGAGTGTTTCAGCCATGTCTTTTGAAAAAAAAATTGATCACATTTCATAAGTGTCACTGAATCATATAATCCCTATAGTATGAAAGCAGGCCATATGGCCATTACTGACCCTCCAAAGAGCGTCCCACCCAGACCCACCTAGCCTGCACATCATGGCCAATCCTCCTAGCCTGCATATCTTCGGACTGTGGCAAGAAACTGGAGCATCCTGAGGTAAACCACACGGATATGAGGTGGGGGAGGGGGAGGGATGGGAATGTGCAAACTCTACACAGACAGCTGCCCAAGAATGGAATCAAACTTGGATCCCCGGCATCGTAAAACAGCAGCACTAACCACGGAGCCAAGAGTGTGGTGCTGGAAAAGCATAGCAGGTCAGGCAGCATCTGAGGGCAGGATAATTGACATTTTGGGCAAGAGCCCTTCATCAGGAATATTCCTGATGAAACGCTCTTGCCCGAAATGTGGATTCTCCTGCTCCTTGGATGCTGACTGACCTGCTGTGCTTTTCCAGCACCACACTCTCAATTCGGATCTGCAGCATCTGCAGTCCTCATTTCCTCCTAAGCACTGAGCCTCCATGCAAGCTGCTAGACCAGCATTTATTACCCATCCCTATTTGCACAGAGGGCGGTTAAGAGTCAACCATGTTGCTGTGGGGCTGGTGTTACATGTATACAAGACCAACCAAAGATGGCAGATTTCCTTCCTTATATAGCATTACTGAGCCAGATGTATTTTTTTTTAATGGCAATTAACAGTGCTTACTGGCACAGTGGCTGTTTGGCTAGCACTGCTACTTCACAGTGCCAGAGACCTGGATTTGATCCCAGCCTTGGGTGACCATCTGTGTGGAGTTTGCACATTCTCCCACAGTCCAAAGATGTGCAAAGATTAAGTTGGTTGGCCATACTAAATTGTCCATAGTGTCCAGGGATTTTTGGGCAAAGTCGATTAACTGTGGGATTACAGGGATAGGGTTGGAGTGGAATGCTCTTTGGAGGGTTGGTGCAGCCTTGATGGACTGAATAGCTTCTTTCCACACTGTAGGAATTTATAATTCTACAGGGCCATCCTTAAGTGATCTCTTCATTACAGATGTTTAATGAATCTAAATGCCACCATCTGCAATGGTGGGTTTTGAACCCATGCCCCCAGAACATTGCTCTGGGTTGCTAATCCAGTGATATTACCTCTACACAACCTGGAACACATGATGCTCACCATGTTACTTGCAATGCAACAGGAAGGCTGAATGTTGGGTCCTAGAATTCCCTCCCTGAAGCCTCTAGAGGTGTCCCTACAGCTCAAGGGCTGTACTTGTTTATGATATGCATCTCACCACCACCTTCTAAAGGGGAATTAGGAATGGACAGTAAATGCTGACTTTGTCAGTGATACCGACATTTCATCAATGAATAGAAGAACATTGGAGTCATTAGTTATTTTCTGACTTTGCCCATTTGCTGTTGCTAGGGGTACAAAGATCTGTTAGTTCAAGGTAAGTTTTCAACTCAAAACACTTCAGTTCATGTCAGACAAAAGCAAAATGCTGTTGCATGTTGGGGCTCTGAAAGGAAAACTCAGAAAATGCTGGAAGTACTCAGCAGGTCAGACAATATTTGTAAACAGACAAATAGAGAGAGTAGGCAGAATTTAATTATCATAATGATCAATCCTTCACTGGAAAGTCAACATCACTTTGACCATGTGAATCGACGTTTCGGGTATAAACCCTTCTTCAGGAATGAGGAAAGTGTGTCCAGCAGGCTAAGATAAAAGGTAGGGAGGAGGGACTTGGGGGAGGGGCGATGGAGATGTGATAGGTGGAAGGAGGTCAAGGTGAGGGTGATAGTCCGGAGTGAGGTGGGGGCAGAGAGGTCAGGAAGAAGATTACAGGTTAAGAAGGCGGTGCTGAGTTCGAGGGATTTGACTGAGACAAGGTGGGGGGAGGGGGAATGAGGAAACTGGAGAAATCTGAGTTCATCCCTTGTGGTTGGAGGGTTCCTAGGCGGAAGATGAGGCGCTCTTCCTCCAACCGTCATGTTGCTATGGTCTGGCGATGGAGGAGTCCAAGGACCTGCATGTCCTTGGTGGAGTGAGAGGGGAAGTTGAAGTGTTGAGCCACAGGGTGGTTGGGTTGGTTGGTGCGGGTGTCCCAGAGGTGTTCTCTGAAACATTCTGCAAGTAGGCGGCCTGTCTCCCCAATATAGAGGAGGCCACATCGGGTGCAGCGGATGCAATAAATGATGTGTGTGGAGGTGCAGGTGAATTTGTGGCAGATATGGAAGGATCCCTTGGGGCCTTGGAGAGAAGTGAGGGAGGAGGTGTGGGCGCAAGTTTTGCATTTCTTGCGGTTGCAGGGGAAAGTGCCAGGAGTGGAGGTTGGGTTGGTGGGGGGTGTGGACCTGACGAGGGAGTCACGGAGGGAGTGGTCTTTTTGGAATGCTGATAGGGGAGGGGAGGGAAATATATCTCTGGTGATGGGGTCCGTTTGGAGGTGGCGAAAATGATGGCGGACGATACGCTGTATACGGAGGTTGGTGGGGTGGGAGGTGAGAACCAGTGGGGTTCTGTCCTGGTGGCAGTTGGAGCGACGGGGCTCAAGGGCGGAGGAGCGGGAAGTGGAGGAGATGCGGTGGAGGGCATCGTCGATCACGTCTGGGGAGAAATTGCGGTCTTTGAAGAAGGAGGCCATCTGGGTTGTACGGTGTTGGAACTGGTCCTCCTGGGAGCAGATGCAGCGGAGACGAAGGAATTGGGAAAATATGGGATGGAGTTTTTACAGAGGGCAGGGTGGGAGGAAGTGTAGTCCAGGTAGCTGTGGGAGTCAGTCAGTTTATAGTAAATGTCCGTGTTGATTCAGTCGCCTGAGATAGAAATGGAAAGGTCTAGGAAGGAGAGGGAGGAGTCTCAGGCCACCAATGCAACCACCCCGTGGCTCAAACTCAGCACCGCCTTCCTAACCTGCAATCTTCTTCCTGACCTCTCTGCCCCCATCCCACTCCGGTCTATCACCCTCACCTTGACCTCCTTCCACCTATCGCATCTCCAATGCCCCTCCCCCAAGTCCCTCCTCCCTACCTTTTATCTTAGCCTGCTGGACACACTTTCCTCATTCCTGAAGAAGGACTTATGCCTGAAACGCCGATTATCTTGTTCCTTGGATGCTGCCTGACCTGCTGTGCTTTTCCAGCAACACATTTTCAGCTCTGATCTCCAGCATCTTCAGTCCTCACTTTCTCCTCCATCACTTTGACCATTCTAGATACTCAACAATTTAATACCAATCTTATACAAAATGTATAGGCATCTTTAGAATGAATTTCCCATGTCCAACAAATCAGAGGCCAGCTGCTCGCCAGTATCAGCACCACCACCAGTAGTGCTGGCCATTTCTGGTACTGCATGAGACCTGAGGATAAGAATGGTCTCTGGAGTGCAGGGCAATGGAGCAGGATTAATAGGTAGGGCTAGTCTGGAATGCCCATACCTGGGGGTGAGTGGGTTAGAATACCTGCCTGGGTGATCCATGCCACTGGTGGTCTCTCTGTTGGACATGAGCAGCCTAAGTGCAGAAGAAATTGTCCCCCAAGTCACAAACATGCCCCAGAGTTCACCTGGCAAGTGGCCCACATAGCGTGGTCAAGGCCTCAAGGCCTCAGGATGAGATCTTCGAGTGTCTACCTAAGGACCTCAGGTGGCTTCTGGGCAGGATAGCTATTCTTGACCCACTTTCATCCCGGCCTCCATCAGGATGTGGTTATTTCTATCCTATTCCGCGTTCTCCCCTGTCAGGAGGTAGGTTGGTGGGAGCATTAAATTTCTCCTAAAGTTTCAGGTGAATAACCTGCAATGAAACCAGAAAGAGGTTAGAGATGTAGTAGGTTTGAAGCAATTGTAGCAGCAGGGAAAGGGAGCAGGAAAGAAAGAAAAAGAGAGGGGTCTGCACTTGGTTGAAAGGAGAAGAGACCAGGAGCCCAATCGTCACTCCAGTGGAGACCTACTCCATTGTGATAAAAGTGGTGGAAGTGGCCCAAAATTACAAATCCCTCTCCTGGATGTGACACCTGCCTTGTTCCACTCTGAATGTACACACTGTTTAACAATAGGTAGTTGCATGTTTAAATCACCAGGTGTCTCTACCGAAGTAGGATTTTGTATTTCTGCAGCATGGAAATCAAGGTGCACACATTAATTTTGCTCAGGGTATTTATGAATATTGCGGGTGCGTTTGGATGACCGCAGGCTACTTCTTTGGAGAAGTAAGGTACCTCTCTGGGTATGAGTCTAAGATATCATTGGTGGTGTCTGATATCCTCAGTGCCAATGCCAGGGTGTCAGGTACCCTGGTTGGGTAGGATAAGTAGTGAGTGCGGTGTGCTAGAAAAACACAGCAAGTCAGGCACCATCTGAGGAGCAGGCGAATCGACGTTTCAGGCATAATTTCAAGCATTATCCTGATGAAGGGCATGTGCCCGAAACTTCAATTCGCCTGCTCCTCGGATACTGCCTGACTTGCTATGCTTTTCCAGCTTCACACTCTCAACTTTGATCTCCAGCATTGGCAGTCCTCACTTTCTCCAGGTAGGGTAAATACCTTTGGAGGCCAGAGATGCTTTTGGATTGTCAACAGAAGAGAATATTAGCTTTAAAATCTTCAGAGCTATATCGCTGTCAAGAAACATAAAACTTGTCAAGGATTGTGAATCGAATCTGTCAACAGCTGTCAAAATTTGTTTTATTTTAATGACTGACATTTGGTTATGAATAGAACGGCAATGTGGAACTTTAAATGATATGACTTTATTTTTTCTTCCACGTGGCTGGGTACTGGATAATACCAAATGAGTTGGTATGGTGGGGGAAATGGTCAAGATGGAACTATGGGTTGGCATGAATTGGCATTGAGTTGGCATTGGAAGCATGAAGAGCTGTGGGGCTTTGCATAGGTGCTTAAGGTGGCACAGTAGTGTCAGAAACTGTGCAGAATGGGCGGAGGTCATTAGAAATAGGGCACATGCAAAGTGAGGGTAAAGATGAGTGAAGAGGTATGAGGCAGGAAGGCTAGAGGTGTGTTTTATATTATCTTCTTCTGTTTCCAGTTTTATACATTGCTTCAGCCCTGAGGGAGGCTTTCTGTCTAGCCCCACTTCAGCAACTGACAGTCTCTTCACCTCTGCCTGAGTCACCAACTGATGCATGTAGAAATGCTACAACAATTATCATGGAGGATTTCAATTGACATATTGATAGGTCAAACCAAGTAGGTCAAGGCGGCCTTGAGGAAGAGTTCAGAGAATGCATCAGCCGTAGTTTCCTCGAACAGTATGTACTGGAACTCACGAGAATACAAGCTAACCTGGATCTGGTTCTGTGTAATCGGACAGGAATATTTGATGATCTCATAGTTGGGAATCCTCTGGGAAGAAGCAATCATAGTATGGTTGAATTTAAAATATGGATGGAGGGTGAGAAGATAAAATTCAATACCAGTGTCTTTTGCTTAAACGAAGGAGACTACAAAGAGATGAGGGAGGAGTTGGCTACAGTAGACTGGGTATAAAGTCTATGTGGTGGAACAAGTGAAGAACAATGGGGGGACTTCAACATGATTGTTCACAGTGCTCAGCAAAAGTATAAACCAGTGAAAAGGAAAGACTGTAGGAAAAGGCATAATCAGCCATGGTAGCTAAGGAAATAAAGGAGGGTATCAGATCAAAAGCTAATGTGTACAAAGTGGCAAAGATTAGTGGGAAATGAGGGGCTTGGGAAATCTTCAAAGGTCAACAGAAAGCCAGGAGAAAAAATCTATTTAAAAAAGTAAGATGGATCATGAGAGGAAATTAGCTGAGAATATAAAAACTGCAAAAATTTCCACAATGTGTAAAACAAAAAAAGAGTGGCTAAGATAAAAATTGATCCCTTCGAGGATGAGAAGGGGAATTTAATGCACCCAAGCAGGGAACACAATCAGCGCCTAAATCAGAAGCTAAAAACAGTGAAGTGTTATCTCCAAAGGAGATATCAACGAAGAATGCAGATTTATTACCCAACTATATTATAAGCCAAAACTGCTGTTCAAAAAGTTGGTGGCGACAGTAGTAATGATTCAAATTTATTGAACAATGTGTTCCTACAGTGTAAAAGCAGGCCATTCAGCCCATCAAGTCCCCACCAATCCTCCGAACAGCAATCCATCTACCCCACCCTATCCCTGTAACCCTGCATTTCCCACGCTAATCTACCTAGCCTCCACATCTTTGGACTGTGGGAGGAAAATCACTCAGACAGAGGGAGAATGTGCAAATTCTGTGTACACAGTCGTTCAAGGGTGGGATTGAACCTTCACCCTGGTACTGTGAGGCAGCAGTGCTTATTACTGAGCCACCATGCCATCCCAGGGTGAGCACTGAAGGCTGCAAAATGTCTCATTGATTGAGCTCAAGTGTAACTGTGTAAAAGGCTGACAGCACACTATTCCAATCTGGGTCAGAGGAGCTGGGGGGTCACACAAGGTCATCAACCTGCAATGCTAACTCTGTTTCTGCTGTCAGACTTGCTGAATCTTGCAGCACCTCCTGTTAAAAATGTGACTGATTTTGGGTCGTTTTGTATTCAAAAGCTCAGTAAAGTACTTGATAGAGTGGACACAAGCTGTCAATCCCCACCCTCCCCACAGGCATCCGAATTGACAAGTCACCTCCAAGTGGAGGGATTGGGAATTGATCTGAGCATCAGTTACCTTCAAATTGACTGAATATATTAAAATTGAAAGCAGTTAGACATTATTTCCATGATACATTGAATCAGTACAAGAAGTTATCATCATTACATTTGCTTTGCGTAGATGAATCCAAATATAGCATCTGTGAGAAATTCTTATTAATTTCTAACTTGTCAATCTTCATTCTGAACATCACACTGGCGCGTCTGATAGAAGAAGGTCATGGGTTCAGATCTACATTCATTTGGAAAATCTCCTTCTATTGGCCAAAAGTATGTTTATAGGAACCACTCTAAAATGAGAGGGGCAGAGGTCACTTAATATTGCTTCGAGAATGATGTTAAAGTATGAAAACAAAAACGTAATTGAAGTCCTGAACCAACTCATTTACCTTTCAGTTTCTGTGAACATATTCCCTCTCACAAGGCAAGGTCAGGCACTGTCAAAAGTCATCAAAAACAATTCAAACCTTTGCTAATGATTATGGTTCTCCACTCTCTTTCAGTTTTGCGCAGTGATCGCACTTTCCTCCCTCCCCCCTGCCCAAGTCAGAGGGTGACTGTTATAAACCTTACTCCTGGGAGAAAGTATGGACTGAAATGAACATTCTAGAGCAGCACTGGAGTTATCTCTGGAGGCTCTGCCTTTGGATAAGATGCTAAATATGGAGCCTCCATGTTATTATTGAAAGAAAATCAGGTTATTTTCGAGGTGGAAGACAAGAACCAGAAGCAGGAGTAGGCCATCTAGCCAGCTCCGCCATTCAGTAAGATCATTTTCATGGACTCAGCTCCATTTACCGCCTGCTTACCGTAATGCCTAATTCCTATATTGTTCAATAAACTACCTTTACCTTAAAAACATTCGACAAGGAAGCCTCAACTGCTTCATTGTGCAGAGAATTCTACAGATTCACAACCCTTTGGGTGAAGAAGTTCCTCCCCAAATCCTAAATCTGCTCCCCCTTGTTTTGAGACAATGCTCGCTAATTTTAGCTTTACCTGCCAGTTGAAACAACCTCTCTGTTTCTACCTTATCTATTCCCTTCATAATTTTATACATTTCTATAAGATCCCCCCTCATTCTTCTAAATTTCAATGAGCGTAGTCCCAGTCTACTCAATCTCTCTTCATAGGTCAACCCTCCCTACTCTGGAATTAATCTAATGAACTTCCTCTCTACACCCCCTCCAGTGTCAATACTTCCTTTCTCAAATAAGGATATCAAAACTGTATACACTACTCCAGGTAAGACCTCACCAGCACCCAAGACACATGCAGCATAACCTCCCTGTTTTTAAACTCCATTCCTCTAGTGATGAAGAACAATATTCCATTCGCCTTCTTCCTTACCTCCTGCACCTGCAAATCAACTTTTTGACATCATGCACAGTTCCTTCTGAACAGCAGCGTGTTGCAATTTTTCACATTTAAACAATAGTCCATTTTGTTGTTATTCCCACCAAAATTCTTACCTCACATTTCCCAACATTGTACTCCATCTGCCAGACCCTTTCCCACTCACTAAAGTATCTATATCCCTCTGCAATCTGTCAGTGTCCTCTGCACACTCTGTTTTACCAATCGCCTTAGTGTCATTTGCAAACACATTTAGGTCACACCAAGCAAAGCAAAACACCTTCATTAGCCATACTAGATTCAAGTTGTCTTCTTTGTTCACACAAGGGACAATGAACCACTTTAAAATCCATTGCTTTTGAGGATTTTTTCTGGTGTCCAAACAATAAGGAAAGGATTAATTTCAAATTTGAGTGCTTGCTTATTGAGTAAAGCTTGTAAGAAAAGCACAGCTTTTCTGAAAAGGTACAGCAGTCCACCTTGAGCTGATTACAGAGATGGAGTAAACAAGGACAGTCTTTGTTAGATCCAGCCTTGTAAAGGCACTTGTAATGTCGGTGTGGGTTATTAAAAGTGTGTGAGTCAAGTTGTGAGAAGTCATTCTGTTAAACCAGAAAGGCAGCAAAACGGATGAGCTAATTCTTTGAAACATGGATTCTCTTGCAGGCTGAGTTAAGGTACAGGAAAAGGATAGTTAGAACAATAGGTTTTGATAAGGAATGGCTAAATCTATCCATAGAGTCATTGAGTCATTCAGTGCAGAAGCAGACTCTTTGTCAAACCAATCCATACCGATCATGTTCCCAATTAAACTAGTCTTGCCTGCCTGCAATTGACCCATATCCCTCCAAACCTTTCCTATTCATGAAGTTATCCAAATGTCTTTTAAACATTGCAACTGTACCTGCATCGAACACTTTCTCTGGCAGTTCATTCCAAACATGAGCCACTCTCTGAATAAAAATGTTGCCCCTCATATCCTTTTTAAATCTTTCTCCTCTCACCTTAAAAATATGCCCACTAGGTTTGAACTCGCCCCCCCGCCATGGGAAAAGACCTTGTCATTCACCTTATCTGTGCCTCTCAGGATTTTATACATCTCAATAAGGTCACCCCTTAACCTCCTACACTCCAGTGAAAAAAGTCCAATTTTTCTGGGTTTTTTTTGTATCTCAAACCCTCCATTCCTGGAAACATCCTGGTAAATCCTCTCCAGCTCAAAAATATCCTTCCTACAAGCATGAAATCTATGCACTACCTGGTATAGTTTGTTGAGAATGAGTGAATTTCCTACAGCAATCATTGTATACCTGAAATTATTGGGAATAATAGTTATCATTTTATACTTAATTACTTTTATACATGAAATAAATAAGAGCCATTTTTTGTGGAATAACTTCAAAAAGGTAGAACAGTTAGTTTTCCATTGTCAAAGATTCTTGGAAATGGCAGAGGTCAAAGGCCTGCTGCAATGTTTAGCATTTGATTATGTAGGCCTGTTGAATCTGTTCTGTGTGCTGTTGATGCAATCTGGGTGTGGTGACTGAGAAGGGACAATGATGAAGTGTTTGCAAATTGAATTTCTGTTTAGATGTGGATTGTTGCATATTCTCAAGGTATAAGACACCACAGTGTCAGCCTGAGGTCAACATTATCCATAGTTTCAGGCCTGTAGTCTAAGGAGCATCAGTTGGTCACATGATTTAGAGGTAAGTGGAGGCTATTCTCTCTGTGGCCATTCTTCTGTTTTTAAGAACAGATTTCTTGTGCTAAAGATAGCAAATACATGCAAAAGTTAAACACATTTATCATGTTTCTGAACAGTTCAAGAGTACACATGGTCTTAAGTGGGTGCTTTGTCCAAGATGTTGTTAAACCTCTTAATTGTTGTTGGAGCTCCACCCTTCCAGGCAAGTGGGGATTTTTCCATCACCCTCCTGACTTGTGCCTTGTAGATGATGGACAAGCTTTGGGAAGTCAGGAGGTGAGTTAATTCTCACAGTGTTCCGAGCCTCTGATTTGCTCTTGTATCCACAATATTAGGGGGTAGTGAGTCCAGTTGAGTTTCTGGTAAAAAATGAGGTCTGCAGATGCTGGAGATCACAGCTGAAAATGTGTTGCTGGTTAAAGCACGGTAGGTTAGGCAGCATCCAAGGAATAGGAAATTCGACGTTTCGGGCATAAGCCCTTCATCAGGAACTGATGATTCCTGATGAAGGGCTTATGCCTGAAACGTCGAATTTCCTATTCCTTGGATGCTGCCTAACCTGCTGTGCTTTAACCAGCAACACATTTTCAGTTGAGTTTCTGGTCAATGATAACTCCAAGAATGTCAAGAGTGGGGGATTTAGCAACACCATTGAACGTCAAAGAGTGGTACTTAGATTGTCTGTTATTGGAGATAGTCATTGCCTGGCATTTGTGTGGCACGAATGTTACTTGTTGCTTGTCAGCCCAAGCCCTGGATATTGTCCAGATCTTGTTGCATTTGGTCATGAACTTCTTCAGTATTAGAGGAGTTGCAAATAGTATTGAACATTGAGTAATCATTGGCGAACATCCCACTTCTGACCTTATAATGGAAGGGAAGGTTATTGATGAAGCTGTTAGAGGTGATTGCGCCTAGGGTATTACCTTGAGGAACTCCTGCAGAGATGTTCTGGAGCTGAGATGACTGACCTCCAGCAACCACAGCTATCTTCCTATGTGCTACTATGTGACTCTAACCCGAGTGGAGTTTCCCCCTTGATTCTCATTGGCTCCAGTTTGTTAGAGGTCCTTGATACCAGAAAAATGTTTTTTCTTGTCAAAGGCAGTCACTGTCACCTCACGTCTGGAATTCAACTCTTTTGCCCATGTATGAACCAAGGCTGTAATGAGGTCAGGAGCTGAGTGGCGCTGGTGGAACCCAAACTGGGCATCACTGGGCAAGTTGGTGCAGAGCAGTTCTGGTTGACCTGTTATTGAGCTGGAGAGTGTTCAGAAAAGATTTACCAGGACATCGCCAGGGATAGGAGGTTTTGAGTTATAACTAGGAGCTGGAGAAACTGGGACTTTTTCCACTGGAGCATAACAGTTTGACAGATGACCTTATAGATGTTTATGTAATATTGAGTGGTATAGATCAGATGAATACCAGGCGTCTTTTCCTGATAGTGGGGGATTTTAAGACCATGGGGCATATTTTTAAAGTGAGTGGAGAAAGATTTAAAAAAATACATTCGGGGCAATTATTTTACGCAGAGGGTGGTTCATATGTAAGTAAAAACTGAGGTCTGCAGATGCTGGAGATCACAGCTGAAAATGTGTTGCTGGTTGGGATTTCCTCCAAACTAAAGGAGTTGCCATGGGCACCCGCATGGGCCCCAGCTATGCCTGCCTCTTCGTAGGATATGTGGAACAGTCCATCTTCCGCAACTACACTGGCACCACCCCCCACCTTTTCCTCCGCTACATCGATGACTGTATTGGCGCTGCCTCGTGCTCCCACGAGGAGGTTGAACAGTTCATCAACTTTACTAACACCTTCCATCCCGACCTGAAATTCACCTGGACTGTCTCAGACTCCTCCCTCCCCTTCCTAGACCTTTCCATCTCTATCTCGGGCGACCGACTCAACACAGACATCTACTATAAACCGACTGACTCCCACAGCTACCTGGACTACACCTCCTCCCACCCTGCCCCCTGTAAAAACTCCATCCCATATTCCCAAATCCTTCGTCTCCGCCGCATCTGCTCCCAGAAGGACCAGTTCCAACACCGCACAGCCCAGATGGCCTCCTTCTTCAAGGACCGCAGATTCCCCCCAGACGTGATCGACGATGCCCTCCACCGCATCTCCTCCACTTCCCACTCCTCCGCCCTTGAGCCCCGCTCCTCCAACCGCCACCAAGACAGAACCCCACTGGTTTTCACCTACCACCCCACCAACCTCCGCATACAACGTATCATCCGCCGTCATTTCCGCCACCTCCAAACGGACCCCACCACCAAGGATATATTTCCCTCCCCTCCCCTATCAGCGTTCCGCAAGGACCACTCCCTTCGTGACTCCCTCGTCAGATCCACACTCCCCACCAACCCAACCTCCACCCCCGGCACCTTCCCCTGCAACCGCAGGAAATGTAAAACTTGCGCCCACACCTCCACACTCACTTCCCTCCAAGGCCCCAAAGGATTCTTCCATGTCTGCCACAAGTTCACCTGTACCTCCACACACATCATCTATTGCATCCGCTGCACCCGATGTGGCCTCCTCTATATTGGGGAGACAGGCCGCTTACTTGCGGAACGCTTCAGAGAACACCTCTGGGCCGCCCGGACCAACCAACC